>NC_089249.1:173532269-173838394 GCF_963930625.1 Muntiacus reevesi
GACTGAGATGAGCACAAGTGACTTCTCCTCTTGAGCCTCACCCTCCCTTTATTCTTAGAAAGCCTTGCAGTTTCGGGCCAGTGTTGGCGAGGCTTTGACTGTGGTCATAGGGCCACTCCCTTCTCTTCTTTCTGTCTTTCTTTCCTGAAGCTGCCTGGTCATCCCTAGCCTCCTTCCGCACCACCTCCCCCCCGTCCTACCCCCGGCAGTGGGCTTTGGTTTCTGTTTCAACCGTCAGCCCCTCATTCAGGGCAGGTCGTGAAACTGTGATGATGCTCTCGCCCTGCATCCGGGCTGTTGATGGGCCGTAGACAGGCCAGCTCTGCCCCCCTCCTCACACTGCATCATGAGGGTCCCTGAGGAGCTTGCAGGTGACTGTCAGACTCTCAATCAAAGTGCCTTCAAGTCAGCAGCGAGGTGACTTCCCCTGAGTGGCTCTCGCCCTGGAGACAGGGTTTTCCGTGTCCGCTGTATATCCAGCCACAGCCTGAAAAGCACTTCCCCGTCATCAGGGTGGTGTCTTCTTGGCATGATTGCCGTAAAGCTAAAGCTATGTGATGAAGACAGGAGCAGAGGCCACAGCGGAACCGCGGCCGTGGGGCTCGGTTCCAGGATGTGAGAAGTGGGGCACCCTTCTGGCACCCCCCCCGAGCTAAAGCCGTGGCTGACAAGGGACAGGTTGATCCAGGCAACTCCCCTCCAAACACTCTCTCCTCCTCCTACCGTTTCTCGTCTCTTAAGGCAGGAACTGGCGCTCTGGAGTCATGGCTGCAGATTTCTGCGCCTTCCCTCCCTGCATTGCTGTGTGACTGAGTGATGCCCCTCCAAGGCTCTGGCCCTTTATTTGGAAAAAGGAGAAGGGTTATGGTACCCACCTCCGAAAGCTGATGGAGGCTGTGATCAGATCTAAAATGTGCATGCCCAGATGCCTGGGGTTTTCCAGCACCTGTGGAGTTAGCTTTCGCTAGGGTTAGTTCAGTGGCTCCTCTGGATCTTGGAGGGCTCTGAATGATCTGACTTTGGTGAGGGCAGTTAGGGATTTCCAGAAAGCTTGTTTAAAGCCCCGAGGGACTTCCTGGGTGGCCCAGTGGTGAAGACTTCGGGCTTCCAATCCTGGAGGCACAGGTTCCATCCCTGGTCCGAGAACTACCCACGTGACACATAGGGCCCCCTGTCCACCCCCCGAAACCAATAAAAAGCTAACCAAGTAAAGAAAACCCTTGACATGTGCTAGGATTTAGTTGTGTTGCTGTTTAGGGACGGGTAGGGGGAGCGATTCCTGGAGGAGGTGGCCGCCAGCGGGAGGTTGGGTGCATTCCCTGGGTAGAGAGCTCTGGGCCCGGAGGACTCTGGGGCGGAGGGGAAGTTCTGTTTCCCCTGAGTATAGCAGAGATGTTTATTTTTCTGTTACAGAATAAGTCCTGGTGACATTTTGGGTGCAGTTCTGCCCTCTCCTTCCAGGGGATTTTAATTTTTCCGTTATTCCATCATTGACTTTGCCACACTTTAAAAGCCTTGTTATGTGTCTTTTAAGAATGTGTGACTTTGATGATCCTTCAATGCTGTACCATTCTTTCAAAATTCAGGTGAAACAAGAAAGGGTGGGGGAAAATAGAACATTTGGCTCATTACGGAATCGGTTGTGTTAAGACATTTGCTAAACTGTTCATCTAAAGTGGTCTGTTATATCAGAAGTGGCACGAAGGACGTCCACCCTCCGTGTCCTGGAGCAGTGCTCTGCACACGTGATCAGAGATGCCTGAGCAGCATCTGGAGACTTCTCAAGACAGAGTCCTGGGCTGCACCGCCAGAGACTCTGATTTAGGGGTCTGGGCTGGGCCTGAGCATCTGCATTTCTAACACCTGTGCTGCTCTCTCTGCGGATCCTGCTGGTTGGGACCACATGCCAAGGAACACTGCCCTGGAGATTCCGGGCTTTAAAGGGCACTACAGAGTTTTCTTGGGCTCCCAAATCACGAGGGACAGTGACTGCAGCCACAGAATTAAAAGACGCTTACTCCTTGGAAGAAAAGCTTGACCAACCTACACAGCATATTAAAAAGCAAAGACGTTACTTTGCCGACAAAGGTCCGTCTAGTCAAAGTTATGGTTTTTCCAGTGGTCATGTACGGATGTGAGAGTTGGACTATAAAGAAAGCTGAGCTTTGAAGAATTGATGCTTTTGAACTGTTGTGTTGGAGAAGACTCTTGAGCATCCCTTGGACTGCAAGGAGATCCAACTAGTCCATCCTAAAGGAGATCAGTCCTGGGTGTTCATTGAAAGGACTGATGCTGAAGCTGAAACTCCAATACATTGGCCACCCGATGCGAAGAGCCAACTCACTGGAAAAGACCCTGATGCTGGGAAAGATTGAAGGTGGGAGGAGAAGGGAACGACAGAGGATGAGATGGTTGGATGGCATCACTGACTCCATGGACATGGGTTTGAGCAAATTCTGGAAGATAATGAAGGGCAGGGAAGCCTGGTGTGCTGCAGTTGCTACAGTTGCAAAGAGTCGGATGTGACTTGGTGACTGAACAGTGAACAGCAGCAGAACGTACAGTGTATCAGGTGTCACTAATTTAAGGATCTGGGCTGTGCCTAAGTGTCATGGGGTTGATAAATGTGAAGCCAATTAGTAGCACTTCAGCTCTTCCATCTAGGACATGGGCTGGCTTGTCTTGTTATTTACTCCAGAGTACCTTTTACATCAAAGGTAGTGGCTTTTTAATTTCTAGCTCAGGTTAATTTGTGGAGTTTCCAAGGCAAGAGAATTCAGTAAATCAAATGGAATGACCCATGTCAGCAGATAATCAGAAAAATGTCTTTTTGATTGGGGAGCTATCTTTGGATGGAAGAGATGAAAATATGCATCAGTCAGACCTGGGAGGAGTGAAGAGATTGTGAGGGAGCCCCTGGCTGCTCTGAGAGCTGTGAGGCCGGGGGCGGGGGGGGGTGCGGGATTTTTGTTTACTTCCATCCCACCATCTCCTTAGCCCCCACCCCGCATCCATTATGTGTCCGTTGTTCTCCAGGGCAGTTCTAGGCACTGAAGACACAGCAGAGAAGAAAGAAGGGAAAACTCAACGCACATACTACAGCTTGCACATCTTCTGAGCTCCGGGAGGATCCTGCAAATGATCCTGGTCTCCACCCCGCCCCCCACCCCAACCCTGCTGTTCTGAAGAATACCTTCAAAACAGGGCACAGAAAACTCAATATGGGGGGGAAAAAAGTATGGATGTTAGGAGTAGGAAAAAAAAGGTGGTCCGTGCAAATTACAAGCCTGTGAGTTTCGCTTCAACTGCCCGTAATATGTCCAGAAAGACTTACTAGGGAATGTTTCTTGAGAAGAGCCAGCAAGCGGTTCAGGAGGGTGCCAGTCTCAGTGATTGTTGGCATCCTGGTGACCAGCCAAGGCAGAGACAAGATGGGCCGCCACTCTGTGGGCAGTGCCAACGCGGCGGGCGAGCTGGTGCCGTCGAGAAGACTGCTCCGGGTGTCTGCACATCCGTGTTCTTGATGTACTCTGATCTCCATTTGACAACGGAAAACATACTTGCACTGACTGTTACAGCCAAATGGCCATTCTTCATGTTTATAGAGCTCATGCAAATATAAGTGAAGATTCCATAGACAAAGGAATATAATGCAATTAATCTGAGAGGGCAGTGTTGAACAAACAAGCAGAGAGTGAAAACGGTGATGAAAATGACATAGAAATGTCCGTTCTGTGATCATGTCCTGGGGGTGGTTTGGACTGTGACTAGAAGCCTGTGTTGCTGTAGGTGGGGCAACACCGAGAGCCCCCCAAATAATGATGGGGAGTTGAAATGTTTGCCCTTCCTAGAAAGCAGGTTGGAAATGTGAATGGATAAAAGACTTGTACACTTTGACCCAGAAATTATGCCTTTCGGAATTAAGCTAAAGAAATAGAGATTTCTACAATGATTGATGGGTTAATTTGAATATCTACTCCCCCCCCCCCCTTTTTTTTCAAAGCCTACAGGGATGGATGGGTAATTAAAGGCAAGATACCATCAATGAAAATGTCTTCTCTTGATGAAAATCAGCCTTACATTACATTCCTTCTACTAGGAAATGCCTAAGATTTGGGCACCCCTTTGTTTTTTGAAATCAATTTTGTAATGGTTATTTAGCTGGGGGGGAAATACAGAATGATATCAACTGTAGAGGTGGTGCTAGAGGTAAAGAACCCACCTGCCAGCGCAGGAAACTTAAGAGAGGGACGTGGGTTCGATCCCTGGGTCAGGAAGGTCCCCCGGAGGAGGAGATGGCAACTCACTCCAATATTCTTGCCTGGAGAATGCCTTGGACAGAGGAGTCTGGCGGGCTGCAGTCCACAGGGTTGCAAAGAGGTGGACACGGCTGAAGTGCCTTAGCACAAGTCATGCAGATCATGCCAGAGGGTGGGCTTGCCTTCACTTGCAAACACACCTGGGCTGGACAGCAGACTAGTTGAGCAGCCTTTCCGAAGCGGGGCCCCACCCAGGCCACCTGGTCAGCTGCAGCCTCGGTCCAGCACCCACTGAGGCTCTGCCCACCCATATGCTGGGTTCCTCTGTCTTGGGACTATGTCCCCTACACTCTTCCTGTTGGTTCACTCACCCTCAAGAAAGTGCCCTAAGCAAATTCCCTGGTCATGAGCCTGTGGGGTGACAATATTGATTACACCTTAAGAGAATCAGTTCAGTTCAGTTCAGTCGCTCAGTCGTGTCCGACTCTTTGTGACCCCATGGACTGCAGCACGCCAGGCCTCCCTGTCCATCACCAACTCCGGAGTTTACTCAAACTCATGTCCATCAAGTCGGTGGTGCCATCCAGCCATCTCATCCTCTGTCATCCCCGTCTCCTCCTGTCCTCAATCCCTCCCAGCATCAGAGTCTTTTCCAATGAGTCAACTCTTCGCATGAGGTGGCCAGTATTGGAGTTTCACCTTCAACATCAGTCCTTCTAGTGAACACCCAGGACTGATCTCCTTTAGGATGGACTGGTTGGATCTCCTTGCAGTCCAAGGGACTCTCACGAGTCTTCTCCAGCACCACAGTTCAAAAGCATCAATTCTTCGGCGCTCAGCTTTCTTCACAGTCCAACTCTCACATCCATACATGACTACTAGAAAAACCATAGCCTTGACTAGACGGACCTTTGTTGACAAAGTAATGTCTCTGCTTTTTAATATGCTATCTAGGTTGGTCATAACTTACCTTCCAAGGAGTAAGCGTCTTAATTTCATGGCTGCAATCACCATCTGCAGTGATTTTGGAGCCCCCCCAAATAAAGTCTGACACTCTTTCCACTGTTTCCTCATCTATTTGCCATGAAGTGATGGGACCAGATGCCATGATCTTAGTTTTCTGAATGTTGAGCTTTAAGCCAACTTTTTCGCTCTCTTCCTTCACTTTCATCAAGAGGCCTTAAGAGAATAGCACTGAAGAATTGATGCTTTGGAAGTATGGTGTTGGAGAAGACCCTTGAGTGTCCCTTGGACTGCAAGGAGATCGAACCAGTCCATCCTAAAGGAAATCAGTCCTGAATATTCATCGGAAGAACTGATGCTGAAGCTGAAACTCCAATACTTTGGTTACCTGATGCGAAGAACTGTCTCATTTGAAAAGACCCTGATGCTGGGAAAGATTGAAGGTGGGAGGAGAAGGGGATGACGGGATGAGATGGTTGGATGGCATCACTGACTCAATGGACATGAGTTTGAGTAAACTCTGGGAGTTGACAATGGACAGGGAGGCCTGGCGTGCTGTAGTCCATGGGGTCACAAAGAATCGGACAGAGTGACCAAACTGAACTGAGCTAAGAGAACAGCTGGGGTTGCGGCATGTGTGTGAACACAGGAGATTCCAAAACTTTGTTGCCCAAAGATTGCTGAAACCTCGGGGAAGAGGGCTACATGCTGGAGACAAACAAAAATATAAAAGACAGCAATACCTGTTCTTCCAGTGATCAACAGGAGGGAGAAGGCAGCACAGCCCAGGGAAGGAAAGGGGCATGGCTTTAGAGTTGGCTGGCCTTAGGGAAATCCCTCATCCATCACTCCTTAGCTGTCTGGCCTGGGGCACGTCCTTGACCTGTTTCCTCCTCTGGAAGGAGGGAATGTTGCCCAACCGCTCTGTGGTTCCCCTCTTTGCTGCTGCAGGAAATGTGGTGTAGCGTCACTGCTCACTTCTACCTGATCCTTCCCAATTTTGTTTATTATTGGATGGATTAGGTAGGCTTCCCTAGTGGGAAGCTAGAGCATCTGCCTGCAATATGGGAGACCTAGGTTTGATCCCTGGGTTAGAAAGATCCCCTGGAGAAGGGAATGCCAACCCACTCCAGTGTTCTTGCCTGGAGAATTCCGTGGACAGAGGAGCCTGGCGGGCTACAGTCCACGGGGCCACTCAGAGTTGGATACGACTGAGGGACTAACATTTCCACTCTCACTGAGTAGTAAAGGGGAAACATTCCCAGAAGGATTTAAAGGTGGTTGGCTTGAGAAGAGAGATGTTAGAGTTAAAAAAACCACTATCTTGCTCAGAGCATAAACAAAATTGTTAAAAATCCTGCCTACATCCAAGTCTAACATTTAAAAATAGCCTTTCTTATTCAAAGGAAAACATGTCAGTTTCAGAAAAATACAGATAAAGAACCAGAAGAAACATCTTACTGTTACTGAGAAGAGATTATAATCAGTGTTCTCTAGCTGCTCATTTCAATCTGGCCTGTGACGAGGTGATAAAAGGCAGTGGAGGCATTTTATTCATAACTGTGTATTTAACGTGGGCTCTTTTTTTCCTGGCTTCTTTGTAGCGGGTGGAATGGTTGTCAGGAGCCTCAGTTGATTCTTCCCTGCCCAATAATGTGTTCATTGTGGTGGTATTTCCTGGACAGCTGGGGTTGCTTAACTATGTAACAACAATAGCAAGATGAAGGAAACAGACTTTCCAATTGAATATTTTGATACACGACTGGTTGAAAGAGGGCACCATATCCTGCATCCTGGGTACTGCTGATTGAATGATGACCAAAAAAAAAAAAAAAAATTTGAATCGGTACACCATCACTGTCTGAAGATGAAGACCAGAGTGGAGAGTGGTTCGCCCAGTGCATGTCATCCTCAGAAGTCCGAGTGTGGATTTAGTGGGGATGCAGTGATCGCAGAGCAGTGACACATTTCAGGTGACAGGAACTGGACGTTGGTAGTCAGCGTAGCCCCCCCCAGCCAGTCCTAAAGTGGACCTGCTCCAGTCCTCACCCACTGTTTACAGACTGTCTCTTTAAAACAGGACTGTTTCAAAGACTGTCTCTTCTCATCCCACGTGACAGCACTTGATGATAATTTCATCTGAAAAGCCTCCATCATGGGGCTTTACTTCATTTTCACGAAGGCAAATAGTCTCAAGAAACTGAGAATAAAAATATCCAACATATTCCATCAGAAAACTCTTGAGTTGCTTCTCACAGCTCTATCTGGACCAAATTTGAACATTTATAAGGAGTAAGCCGTGTGGTTTTCAATCCTTATGTTGTGTCTTTGTCATATGATTTGCATTCATATAGGAAGCCCTGCAAACTTGGAAAGAAAATGACTTTCTGATTGAATCATATATTTCAAACAAAGCTCTTTCATGAATAAAGAATATTAATTACTGTTTCCAGAGTGATCCCTAGGTGTTTTTTGTTTTGTTTGTTTTTTGAGTTGTGTGGTAACAGAAACATTTGTGCATTCCACCCAAGGTCAGCATAGATTTAAAAGCAGACGTATGCTTTAAAAATTAATTCATGCTGGAATTGAGAACATGGAATTAATTAGGTGTCCAGAAGCATCCTGGTCTCACCTCACTCTTACTTTTGATCCACATCACTTTATTTCACCAATATTACACTCCCTGCCCTCAACGTCCAAAGTGAGGGCAGGGGATGGGGAGGAGCTCTTATCTGATCAGTATTATAACAGAGTGTTTCCCAGGCTAGGCTTGTGTGAGCTGGGTCCCAAGCAGAGCAGTTACGTTCCGAGAAGCAGGTGGCTCCCGTGTTGCTCTCTGGATCGCCTCGGAGCCTCCAAACAGGATTCCTTTGTGGGAAGTAATCTACTTTAACCATATGTTAATACACACACACTCTCCCCACCCCTCCCCCACCAAAGTGGTTTCTTCATTTTGAATTTGCTCCGTGGAGATTTCCAGTCACCCCCGCCCATGGGGGCTCTGTCCTGTTCTATAGGCAAATCTCTGTTGGAATCATACCCTGGTTTGTGATCTACTGATTTCTAGGGGAGGGAGTGGGCAACACAGACTGAGGCAAGGCAGCGGGGAGCTTCGATGCTTCTAAAAAGTCACACAGGCTCAGTCAGACAAGCGAAGAGAGTGTCATGTCCAGGAAGGCCATCCCCTGCATGACCACAGCCCGTTCCCAGGGGTAGGTCAGGCCCGCTGCTGATGGCTAATGAGCACGCCAGGTGGGAGAGAGTGCTGCTTCCATTTATCCTGGGGCCTTATTACCACCGTGGAGACAGATACCCGGGTTTGAATGTGACACATTTATTTGGCAGGCTGGACTCCTACACGTCTTGTGGTTCTTTAGTTGCTAAGCCATGTCCAACTCTTTCGTGATTCCATGGCCTGTAGCCCTCCAGACACTTGTTTTTAGGGCTACGTTAAAAAAAAAATGTGGTGCTGGAGAAGACTCTTGAGAGTCCCTTGGACTGCAAAGAGATCAAACCAATCAATCTTAAAGGAAATCAACCCTGAATATTCATTGGAAAGACTGATGCTGAAGCTGAAATTCCAATACTTTGGCCACCTGATGCGAAGAACTGACTCATTGGAAAAGACCCTGATGCTGGGAAAGATTGAAGACAGGAGGAGAAGGGGATGACAGAGGGTGAGATGGTTGGATGGCATCACTGACTCTGGACGTGAATTTGAGCAAACTCCGGGAGACAGTGAAGGACGGGGAGCCTGGCGTGCTGCAGTCTGTTGGGTTGCAAAGACACAGATGGATGCAACTTATCAACAACAACAAAAAACCCCTGAGTTTCAAGTGTAAAATCTTATTTATACCTAGTGAACAACGCGGTCTGAACAAAGTAGCTCCAAAAGAAAAGGGAAAGCAGTGCCTTCCGCTCGGTGTCGGGGGGTCTTTACTTGAAATTGCTGGTCATACGCGTGAGCTATGGTTTCATATTTGAGACATGCCTGGTTTTAAATGAATCCGGTAGCAGAGTTCACGGAAAGGTAGACACGAGAGTCCACGCTGATCTCAGCCCACACGTGTGCCGTGAGTTTTCTTAATTTCCCCGAGATGATGGCAGTGAGCCTGGGAGGTGAGATTCTTCTTCCTCCAGAAGAGCCTGAGTGTGTGTGTTCTGTCTGTCTGGAGTTTCACCAGCTAGTGACTCTTGCTCCCACTGGGGCCTGAGGAGCCAGGAGCTGAGCTGAGCGTGGCCGTGCCTGGATGAAGTCAGTTTCTCTGGAGTCTTTACTGTGAAAAATGCCCTCTGTAAATCCAGACGGGACTCTTGTACACTGAATGCACTCTGTTCTTTAAGAATCACCGTTGGGATGTCCCTGGAGCTCCAGTAGCTAAAGCTCTGCCTTCCGGTGCACGGCGTGTGGGTTGGATCCATGTCTGGGAGCCAAGAGCCCACATGCCTCATGGCCAAAAAAACCAGAACGTAAACAACAGAAGCAAAATACTGTGACAGATTTAATGGTGGTGCTAGTGGTGAAGAAGCCACCTGCCAGTGCAGGAGACGTAAGAGATGTGGGTTCAATCCCTGAGTTGGGAAGATCCCCTGGAGGAGGGCATGGCAACCCACTCCAGTATTCTTGCTTGGAGGATCCCCGTGGACAGGGGAGCCTGGTGGGCTGGAGGCCATGGGGTTGCACAGCTGGACACCACTGAAGCGACTTAGCACGTATTAAAAAAAAACAACAGGAAATGTTGGTATTTGTTAACTATGGCACATCTGGGTGTGAGCTGGATTGCATTCCCCTCTAGAATTTATATGTTGAAGCCCTACCCCCTCAGAATACAGTTGCACTTCGAGACAGGGCCTTTAGAGAGGTTATTAAATTAGAATAAGGGCTCTCAGCTGGCCCCTAATTGAATAAGACTGGCGTCCGATCTTATAAGAAGAGAGATTAGGACACCGATAGGCACAGAGGGAACATGGCATGAAGATCCAGGGAGAAAACACTGCCTACAAGTCATAGAGGGGGAAATCTTGACTTTAGACTTTTGGCCTTTAGAGCTGCCAGAAAGCACACTTCTGTGGTTTAAATCCCCTGGTCTGTGATCCTTTGTGACCGCAGCCGGGGCAGGTGGGTGCAGCGCTGTTTCAAATGCCATCATGAACGCGTTAAACTGTCTTGGTTGTCAAGGTCATTAAAACCTTGGTAGCCACTTAGACATTCATGGACATTTTCCCTTACACTTTGACCTCCTTTGGAAAGCATTTCTGCTTGTTTGTGCACACCTTTTCCTGTGAGCAAAATAAATGTCTTCTGTTGCTAGGAGTATTGAGATTTTGCTTCAGAAGTAATGTTGCTGATACTGTAACCCTTGGAGGGAGTGAATTGGCAAACCCGAGAAAGGTCTGGATGTCTCCTGAGGGACACGCGCAGCTTTCTTGATGCCCAGGCCTGGGTCCTGATCTGATTGTACCTGGAGTGTGTCTGATGCTAAGAACTGATGGCTTCATAAGTGAGCACTTCTGCTTTAGGAAAGGGAAGGCTGCATCATACAGACTTCCCCTGCAGCCTTTCAGGGTCGGGGTCCAGGGCTGGGAAGAGGAGGGGGGAGAGGGCTGTGGGAGCACCCAGGGAGGGGGCAGGGGGCAGGTCAGGAGGGTGAGAGAGGGCTCCCCAGGAGCAGGGGGGCTCCACAGATGGACTGGGCAGTGGCCGGGTGATTTGGGGCCACTTAGTTTTCCAGGGAGACATGCCCTGGAGTTTGGCTGGAGGCGGAAGCAGTTTCTGAGCCTGGACAGTGGGGGGGTGGGGGGGTGGAGAGGCAGATGTGCTCAGCCTTTCTTAGAACTTAAGAAGGAGCGGGGTGGGTCTTGACGGAGGGATGGAGGGATCTGGGGATAATCCTGACTTCTGGACTGGTGCCTTGTCCCTGGAGATTCAGATGAATGGGAGCCTGTCTTACCCCAGACTGCCTGGAACTTTCAGTGCCCCCTCCCCGCTTGGAACTCGGGGAGAAGCTGTGTGTGTGTGTTGGCTCCTCTGCCTGCTTGCTCCCAAAGTCTGTTATCTCTTTACCCCGCCACCCCCCTCCCCAAGCAGAGCAAAGCGATGTTCTCTGACTTGCTTTCCCAAAAGCCCTCTCATCCTGCCTCCTCTCCACCGTAACTTCCACTCCAGCCTCCCTTTGCAAGTGGGGAGACCCCAGAGTGGGGTCAGCCACACCCCCCGCCTTGGGTGCACTGGGTGCTTTGGGAAGGGATGGGGGCAGGGCACGCCAGGAGCGAGGTCCAGGGCACCTCTTCGCGCCCTCTGTGACTTACTTTCCAAATCTGTGAAATTAGGGATGATAGCTGTACCCAGGGCACAGGGGTTTGGGGGGTTAAATTGGGATGACCTGTGCTGACATCTGTGACGGGCCCCCCAGCTGAGCCTGGCCTTGGCCGGCCTTCCTCCAGCCTTGGCCTTGGTCCTCTTGGGAAGAGGAGCCCAGGGCTGGTCTGGCTGAGCCTGGAGGCCCTGGGCTGCAGGAGGAAGGTGGTGGGGAGCCAGCTCCTTGGGGGTCTGGGTGGAAATGGTAGAAGGTCTGGCTGGGGGTGGGCCAGCCCACCCTGCCAGCTGTGCTGGGGTTTAAAGCCTGGGGTTAAACCTCTAGTAGCGGGGAGGCGGCCCGCCCCCCACCCCACCCCCCCCACAAGGAGGCTTTGGTCCTGGGAATTTTCAATCAATGTGATTTACCTTTTTATATCTTGTCTGTAAACGAGCTGGTAAATTGAAAGTGGGTTGCATGCGTGGCTTACAAAGATTGGCCATGCCGCTGCTCTCCAGTCTTTATCACAGAGTGAGACCCCCTCTGGCCTGGCTGCAGGAGGTGGGCTAGTGCCGCCCGCCCCACGCAGGCCTGGGGAGGGCAGTGTGAGCAGACTGCAGGCCCAGGTTCATCCCTTGGCTTCACTGCAGCCTGTGAATGCTGGGGTGTGTGTGTGGGGGGGTGGCGGGGGCCGGAATGTGCTGGTGGCTTTCCTGGATCTCCACCTCATGTGCTAAATCTCCTCAGGCACAAACTTTTGTAATTCCAGAGAGCAGTCTTCCTGAGAAGAAGGCCTTTGGCGTGAACATTTTGCTGCCTTGTGTCACTCTTTTTTTTGTGGCCAGAAATGTCCAGTGGCAGCTGTTGTTTCCTGGACACTTTGGGTGCAGGGAGGTGGTGTTTGCAGAGTGGCCATCTCCGTGGGCTCACTATAGCCTCCCAGGCCTTCCCTGAATGTGCCATTTGAAATGTGATGAAAACCACTCTTCTGAAAAATGCCAGGTACTCAGAGCCACTGGATCCTTGCATTGACTCTAGGGGAGGTCTCATCAGTAGCATCTCTGTAAAGAGTTCTGAATTATTTCAGGTGTTGTATTTCTTCCTGGGTGTTCTAAGCATTTGGCCCAGCAGCCTGCATTTCCTTCTGTTCCCCAGTGGCTCAGCTGTAACGCATCTGCCTGCAAGGCAGGAGACGTTCAGGAGGCTGTGGTTCCCTCCCAGAGTCGGGAAGATCCCTTCGAGGAGAAAATGGCAACCCACTCCAGTATTCTTGCCTGGAGAATCCCAGGGACAGAGGAGCCTGGAGGGCTACAGTCCAGGGGGTTGCAAAGAGTCAGACTCGACTGAGCACAGAGCACGCATGCACACACGCATGCACGCAGGAAGGGCCCAGGGCTGGGGAGGTGGCCTCTGCTTGCAGCGTCCCAGTGAACCTGCCGACCACCCCCATCCCCGGGGGGCTGGGAACTCCTGGGTGAATCTCCACCCACCCTGTTTTGCATAGTGGGCGTGACCAAGACTCAGGCCCTTGGAGTGGGTGGGGAAGGAGCATCACCTTCCCAGAAACCCCCAAGGAAAGCTTTCTGCAGGTTGCAGACTTTCTCCCCTCTGACAGGCACAGTTCAGTTCAGTTCAGTCCAACTGTTTGCAACCCCATGGACTACAGCACGCTAAGCCTCCCTGTCCATCACCAACTCCTGGAGTTTACTCAAACTCATGTCCATTGAGTTGGTGATGCCAACCAATCATCTCCTTCTCTGTTGTCCTTTCGCCTTTTGCCTTCAGTGTTTCCCAGCATCGCATCGGGTGGCCAAAGGATTGGAGCTTCAGCATCAGTCCTTCTCTCCTCCCTAAAATGAAGCTTCTGTCGTGGGGAAACCCCCCCCCCCCCCGCCGCCCCCAGGCAGTCAGGCTCTGGGCAATCTCTCCTCTTCCCCCCATCGCATTTGCTTCTTTTCTACCAAGGGAAGGGCAGCTTTTCTCAGGGGGCAGCCACCCCAGATCCGCTGCAGCTGAGGCTTCTTGTGGCCAGGGGAAGAGATGACTCACCCTCTCCTCTGCGCCTTTCTCTCTAAACTGCTGGAGACTTCCTAGATACACTGGAAGGGGCGGGGGTGGCCTTGCCATGTGGTCCAGTAAACCCGAGCATCTGAGCGGGTGCGGGGCCTGGCGAGTCAGCTGACCTCTGCTGGTGCTTGTGACGTAATGGGGGCCCTGCTGCTCCCCCCGCCCCCAACTCAGCTGAAATCAGCCCCCTGGATCAATGACCTTAACTGCTGGGCAGCATTTCTTCAGCACAGCGCTGATCAAGGCTGGGGTTTAAGAAAGAAAGCTGCCGGCCCTGATCTTCTGGGGGGAGATGGCTGTGTCCATGGCACGTGGCAAGTGTCAGGTCAGAGCAAGTGACTGATGCCCTGAAGGGGTGTGCACAGGTGTGTGTGTGTGTGTGTGTGTGTGTGTTGGGGGGAAGGACACACACACTTGAGCCAGGGCTCCAGTGATGAGAGGAGCTGGCTGATCCTGCAGGGTGTGGTGGGGAGGCTCCATACGGCCCGGTCCGGACTGGCAAGCGGTTAGACGTGTTGGGATGAAGGCTTGGATGCCGCAGCCCACACGCGTGTGCTTCAAACCCCGGGGCCAGGACCTCACAGCCTTCATCACACCTGATCCTCACATCTGCCCTGGGATTGTCACCTTATGGCATCAGTGAGGCTGATGTGGAGATCCGAGGTCACTTTCCCAAAGTCACACAGAATTAGCACCCTTCAGGAGTCCAGCATCTCAGCTACTCTGTGCTGCAGGGGTCTGCAGAGGGGTGGGTGGGGGGCCGTCCGGGGCCTGGGGCACAGGTGCCGAAGGGCTGTTTGACTCTGCAAGTGATGGGAGTCTTGGGGGGTCTGGGCGGCATTGTGCCCTGAAAGTCTGTGAATGCAGCAGAAAGGGTGGTTGCCTAAGAGTTGGCTATGCCGGGGCGTGACGTGCCAGGCCTGCCTGCCCAGGGCACCCAGCGGAGGACGGTGAGGATGGGAGATACTTAGGGATGGAGTGGGCACCCCTCATTTGGGGGGGCCGTTGGGAGAGGCCAAGGGCAGACAGATGGAAGGGAGGCTCTTGTTTCTGTGTCTCATTAAGCTGGCGATGATTGAGCAGTTTCATGGGCTGGCTGGCCTGAGGCGAGGAGGCGATTGTGATGGACGTGCCAACCCTGAGCAGGCAAGAGAAGGGTGTGGTCAGGAGGCTGGAGAGCCCCTGCTCTGACCACTGCCCTGCACGCTTCCTGAGAGGCCTGGCGCCCTCAGCGGGGCGGTCAGCTCTGGTCGCTGGCATGGAGCGGCGGGTGGGGGCCCAGGGCCACAGTGGGGCCTGCAGGACGTGGTGCCCAGCCCCACCCGCTGTGCGATCGTCTGCACTCGGCCTGGGGCCCCTGCACTTGAGCTTGAACGAGAGCCTCTTGGAGATGCGGAGGGTTGGGTGAGGGCCACGTGCTCCTGGCCAGTGGACACGCCGTGAGGTGCGTCAGTCCAGGGGCTGGAGGTTGGGGTGAGCGTGGGCGGGGGTGGTCTCGGGGGGGCTGCCAGGGTCGTGGCTGGTGTAGACAGCGGGATGCCGCTCGTCTTTTGCTGGATTCAAGGGTCTGAAGAACTCGGGAGGAGAGGCTGTGTTGCAATAATGACTGGTGGCAGTTCTAGGAGAGGACGGCCAGCTTGGAGGCTGCGAGCAGAGAATGTTCGAGGCCAGGATGGTAGGTTGGCGTTAGCTCAGCGTGTGGCCTTGTGGGAGGAGGCCCAGGAGGCCAGTGAAGGACAGGACCCCTGCGGAGCGAGAGGCGGGGGTGACCTGGATGGACTGAGGACTGCGCCGGCCACCTCCCTGTGGTGGAGTGGAAGAGAGACCCCGGCATGGTGCCCAAAGCCCCGCTCTGCGTCCGCCTCGTCGCTGAGCCAGCTGCTCGTGTCTTCGGTGCTTATCGGACTTTGTTGTTTATAGAGGTTTTCGGGCCACCTTTGATCCACCTAGTGCCCAGAGCTGGCGGGTGGAACCTCCTTTTCCAAATTTAGAAAGTTTTGTGCTGGTCTGTCACCAGGCAGGTTCACAGTTCAGCAGCACTCCTAGGGTGCCAGAAACCACAGGAGGGGGAGACTCAGTCAAGATTTTGGGTCCTGTAGATCGCCTGCCCACGGCTGATTTATTCATCATTCCTGTCTTGGTCCATCTTTTTTCATGGAAGCTTCCAGGGCTGGTGGCTGTTGTTTTTAAAGGAGACACGCCTAGCACAACTTCATAACCAGGTAAAGAAGCTGGGAGCCTGCCAGAGTCATCTAGGCCAAGACCCTCAGCCCTGCGTTCCCCCGTGCCCCTCCGCACCCCTCAGCTTTCTGCTCCAGGAACCCCTCACTCCTGATCTTTGCAGGCTGGGTGCTGATGACCAGGGTGTAGCGAGCAGATGCAAAGATGTGGACGATTTATTCCATCTTATTGTGTCAGAACTGATCCTGGTGACCCACTTCTCTCCTGTCCCCAGAGCTCTTATGCAAATTGTTATCTACTGGGCGGGGGGGAGGGGGGTGGCTGCTGTCGCCAGCCGCTGTGGGGCATTTATCCTCCCAGCCTGGGGACCAGGGAGCTGGTGACATGTTGGCTAATGAAGGCAGGAGGCTGATCACGTGTCTCCCACTGTGGATTTGGGGTAGGGGGGTGGATTTGAGCTTCAAACAGGATCTTAAACATGCTGTTTTCAGCACTCAGAGAAAAACATATCAAACCTTTTCGTCCCCTGGGCACAGATGAAAGATTTCTAGATATCTCTGCAGCCAGATTCCACATGGGCTGCATTCGTGAGAATTCTTGTTCAAATAGGCTTTTTATCCATAAAGGTGAGCTTTGTCACCATGCTGATAATTCCCAGGGCATTATTTGTGTCCTCGACTTTTAGTTTCACGGGAGTTCTGGATTTTACAACTCTTTGGGGTCTGTGGGTCCAAAGAGCAGCTTGGAAAACACCCAGCTGTTGTCACACACATTCAGGTGGCTGGTCTTCGCCAGTTCCCGGCGTTGGTTCCCACTGCAGAGGCTGTCAGGAGGGTCCCTACAGACTCTGTCCGGGGTTTTGCTTGCTGTGTCTGTAGGACTGCCCCATTGGGCAGATGTTATTATGAGGGGGGTCCCTCCTGTGGGATCCTGCAGAGGAAAACGTTAGCAGGAGGCTCAGCCCCTCTTGCCCTCGCAGGCTGGGAGGATTAGGTAATCTGTAGGAGTTGCTTGGGTTTGCTCCACACACATTCCAGGGCTGCTTTGCAGCTGTTCAAGGGACAGGTGCACCGTTGTGTGTTGCCCTTGATTAAATCCTTCTGACTCCTTGGCTGAACCGCTGCAGAGAGCTGGAGGCTGGGTGGAAGAAAGGGGAGCATCCTTGCTTGCAGCCCCATGGTGGCCATGGGTGGGAGCTGCTGTGGTTGTCACTCCAGCGGGGGTTGGTATTTGTTTCTATAAAGTGACAGTTAATAGACTTGGCTTTCATTCTAGCTTAAGTCTCTTTTGCCTGACACTTAGCAAGACCATGAAGACGTTCTGACACATTCCTGTATTTGGGAGTGAGAACCTAACTCATACCTGACACGGGCATATTTCTGAAATCAAAAGCTGCTTGTCACTGGCCTGCTTAAGTGGACTTGAGGTTTCTGCTTCACTTTAGTCCTTTCCCAGGGGCTCCTGGCCCAGCTATGTGCAGGGCCCTCTGCTCCTTTGCTGTGGCCTCAGGCAGGTGGTTTCCCATGGAGTCAGCTGCTTTATCTGTGTAATGGGTCAAAGGTCCGTCTAGTCAAGGCTATGGTTTTTCCAGTAGTCACATATGGATGTGAGAGTTGGACTATAAAGAAAACTGAGCGCCGAAGAATTGATGCTTTTGAACTATGGTGTTGGAGAAGACTCTTGAGAGTCCCTTGGACTGCAAGGAGATCCAACCAGTCCATCCTAAGGGAGATCAGCCCTGGGTGTTCATTGGAAGGACTGATGTTGAAGGTGAAACTCCAATACTTTGGCCACCTGATGTGAAGAGCTGATTCATTGGAAAAGACCCTGATGCTGGGAAAGATTGAGGGCAGGAGGAGAAGGGGACGACAGAGGATGAGATGGTTGGATGGCATCACCGACTCAACAAACATGGGTTTGAGCAAGTTCCGGGAGGTGGTGATGGACAGGGAAGCCTGGTGCACTGCAGTCCATGGGGTCGCAAAGAGTCGGACACGACTGAGCAACTGAACTGACTGAAGATCTCTTCCAGCCCTCGCTAGCTGTAATTTGAACAGCGGCTCCTATTTGTGAAGAATGGAGTGATGGTCACCCTGAGCTAGTTCAGGAGGGGACCGTGTGGCCAGGCTTCTCCCGCCCTGGATCTGTGGCCCGTCCAGTCTACACAGTCTCTGCGGGGGCTCCTGGCGGCGCTGAGCTCCCACACGTGCTCAGGCACTCTGTCCACACCTAGGCCCTGCTGGAACGCACTCCTGGGTCCAAACCTTCAAGCATCTTGCTTAGGACATTTTCTGATTAAACACAACACCACCCTGCTTTGCATTTTAAATAATTAAGGTAGGTGAAACCTCATGTTTTTTCTTTCTAGCATTTTAATCACCTTCCTGATGCTTATTCATTTAAACAAATCGTAAGTGATGATGTGTCCATCACAGACGGCCTCCTCTGTAACTGCTGCTATTCTTCGTATTTGGGAGAGATCTGCTGGAAATAATTGCTTCTCTTTCTATAGGAGACTGTCTAGAGCTTTTCTTGATTACATGCAGAAGCAGGCGGGACTGGTTGGATGAGTAAAATGGTAAAATGAAACGTCGAGAGTACCGGGAATCCCTTGTCTCCTTTCCACCTGAGAGTGTCTGGCCTGTGCCTTTGGGCTTGTGGTTTCCCACCTGTGGCATTGTGCCCCCAGGAGACGTCTGCCAGTATCTGCCACCTGCGGGGGTGCGGGGTGTCTGTCTGTGTGTGTGTGTTGCTACTGGCGTCCAGTGGGTTAGAGGTCAGCGATGCTGCTCAACAAGCATTCTACGATGCACAGGACTGTCCCCACCAACAAGGACCCAGCCCGGGATGCCCAGAGCACCGTGGTGGACACACCCTTCTCTGGATGAAAGCCACATACCGCTCCCCTTTTGGAAACCTTCTCTTGGGTGTTTCAGGTAGAAATACTAGTGTCCTGCCTTTTTCTTACCCACCTCCTTCTTAACTCAGGTCACACTTTCCCCTGGTCCACTGATTCGTCGCAAACGCAAAATCCTCTGCGAGTCAAGTGTGGGCACCCTTGCGCAAGCGTGGTGCCAACTGCCAGCATCCTGTCAGTCAGCAGTCACCTGGAATCCGCAGGAGGGCCCCCGGGGAAACCTGACTGGCGGGACACTGCGGGGCTGGCTCCCCCACCCTCCTCTTTCCTGGCCCACCCGCAGGGGCACCCAGCTCTCTGGCTTCCATGTGGGCAGAACTGCCCGAGTTTCAGATCCGAGGATGCCTTCGGACAGGCGTGGACTGAGACGATGCTTTCTTCTGCGGTCAAGCCAGGCTCGAGGTGAGCGGTAGTGGTGACCTGGTTCCTCACTCGCAAGTCTGGAGCACGGCTGTCTTGCCCATTGCGGTTACGCCATGGGGGCTTCCTGTTAAAACTCGGGTGTGTGGAGCGCAGGTCTTCAATGTCTGTGTGTCCATATATGTCACGTGGTCCCATCACTAGGCTGGCAGCGGCTGCACTGTTGTTGGTCCTTGAGGGAAGATGCTGCCAAGGTCCTCGGAGGCCCCCCGTGGTCTTTATCCTGCTGGATCAGAACATCCTTGCCTCGTGGACTGAGCACCAGCTTCGTCCTTCTGTGATTCAAGGGTTTCCCACTTGAGTCCCACTTTGACCTGCAGTTTAGAAAACGAGGGGCAGGGGGTCCCTAACGAGGTCAGTCCCTGCAGGGTGATGGCCGGGGCTGAGCATCGAAGCAGGTCCGAGATTTAGAAAGCCTTCCTCCTGCTCTCCTCTATCTGACTTGAGTCTCTGGCCGAAAGAGATTGCTGAGGAATTGTTCCGGAAACCATGCGTGTCATTCTTTGCTTCCTGTATGTGTTGGTCAGTCAGCCTGCTGCGAGAAAAGAGCCTGTCACAGGCCCCGTGACAGCGGGGAGGGCTGTTTGTCAGCTCCTGGGGGGTGGGCGTGCAGAGGCCAGGACAAGGTCAGCGGGGGGTGGTGGGCGGTTTCTGTGGCCCCCAGATGGGGTTCTGCCAAGATGCTGTAAAGGTGATGACTGGCTGGCATGTTCTGTTATTTGGAAAGGCAGCTCGTGGAGCAGATGGCTCTGCGGACTACCAGGGGTTTCCTTTTAAACAAGGTTGATCAGCTCGAGGAAGGCTTGCAAGATCGCATTTTCACGCAGGATGTTTCATTTGTAGGCAGCTAGAGATGGCTCGGGACCAGAATGTCAGGGGAGGGTGGCCGAAGGACCTTTATCAGCTTGGGGCTGGGAGAGCAACTTCAGCTGCCAGGGGTGATGAATGGGGGGCTGGGGGCGTAGATAGGGCCGGCCACCTCTCTCGGATCTCCCCCTGCAGTCCTTCCCTCTCTGACACCAGCATCTCTGCAGTATCAGGGCTTTGCTTGTCTGTCTGCCTGCTGCTCGGTTTTGATCTGGCAGTAAGATCAACGCCACTCTCTCTGTCTTTTTTTAAAAGCCCAAATGGTGATACAGATATACTCCATGACTGGGAAAAATTCAAGAAGTAAGGGCCTAGAGGGGCTGCTTTAAAAAGCAACAGGAAGATGAAAGCGCCATGCCCACCTGAACACATATAGTATAATTATTTTTATTTTTCAAAGGCAGGTCTGGCTGTGAGAAAGAGGATTTAGATTCTGGAGTGGCAGGTTCTGGCTGAGCCTCGGAAGAGCCCACGTATCCAGGGCAGTAGGGAGAAGCCATTCTCCCAGGCTTTCCGGTGCAGGCCATTGGGCCTCACGTGGAATCGCTATAATTGGGGTGGGAAACGGGTGCTGCCAGTGAGGCTGAAAGCACCGAAAGACGCACCGGCTGGAGCAGAAACAGCTCACTCCTTCAGTGTCATTTAAGGTGGATCAAATGGAACCTTCTACTCTGCAGCCTGCGTCCTCCGACGGCAAAGTGCAAAACCCGGGCTGGATTTGAGACAATCACGGAGGGATTGGAAGGACCCTAACAGTCCAGTGTTGCTTGTTGTTTAGTCCCGAAGTCGAGTGTGTCTCTCTGCGACCCCCTGGACTGGAGCCCACCAGGCCCCTCTGTCATGGGGTTTCCCCAGCAAGAATACTGGAGTGGGTTGCCATCTCCTCTGCTGGGGAATCTCCCTGACCCAGGGATCAAATCCGTGTCTCCTGCCTTGGCAGGTGGATTCTTTACTGCTGAGCTAACAGGGAAGCCCAACTGCGTAGTATTCACGTTCTAAAGAAATGCTGGCCACCCCCTTCCAATTATGGGGCTCTTGTGAATGCCGCAGATATCAAGATATATTTTATATCTTAATTATGGGCCAGCTGATTTCATGTTAAAATTCATCTCAATGTTTTGAAGTTGTCATGGTGAGAACAGACCCCAGGCTAAGTGCAGGTGGTGGATCCTGGTCCTAACAGAGATCTAGTCTCTCTGCATTGCTGAGTTTTAGTCTCTCTGCTTACAGACCTGGTGGACCTTTAGGTCTCTACAGCTGTAAGATTGGAGGCTTTCGCTGTCTCTGGGTTCTCATCCGTTACAGGGTACCTGTACCGTCCTTTCAGCCTCCTGTCCGTGTGTGTTCCAGCACCCGGACTTGAGAACTGCAGCCTTTTTCACGGGTTTGTGCATTCTGGAGGTCAGAGACCTTGTCTCCTCACTGCGGAATGCCACAGTGGATACTCCATATATATATTTGATGAATAAATTCAACAAATGGAGCAATGAATAAATGAAGACTTGCGGAGATGTTGAGGTATCATTTGTGTTCGGTTAGTGTCAAATTCAGCAATAGTCGCCATTTTTCTGATGTCCACAAAGCAGAAAGCTAACAAAATAAATGGCCCTGAGGCATGGACGTGGGCATGAGCAGTGTGCGCCCCGGTTCTGCTCCCGGTGATGAGCTGTGTAGCCTTGGGAAAAGCACACACCCTCTCTGAGCCTCCACATTCCCCTGACCTGTGGGTTCTGGAAACCTCGTTCTGGTAGATGACTCCTGCCTGGCTCTAGCGGTAGAGGTTGGTGGTTTGTGGGTCTTATCAAAGCTGGCAAGACTGATCTGCCCGGGTTGCCCATCTTCGCAGTGAGGACATGTTAGAGGCGCCACTCCTGAATCCTCCAGTGCCAGGGGCAGGGGGATGGAGCTTGAGTCGATGATGGAGCTTGAGTCGATTATGTGTCTAGGTAGAACCTCTGAGGGTGGTCAAATGTGTTTTAAAGTACTTTTTAAAAAACGGTTCTTATTTTTTAGAGTAGCTTTTGGTTCATAGCAATATTTAACAAAAGGTACAGAGACTTCCCATTTATCCCACCCCTGTGCCTGGCAGGCTACAGTCCATGGAGTTGCCAAGAGTCTGACACAACTGAGCAACTAACACACACACACAGACACACAGACACAGACACAGACACACACACACACACCCTGACATCAGCATCCCACTCCCACCCCTGTGCCATGAGTCTGACATGACTGAGCAACTCACACACACACACACACACACACGAGTCTGACATGACTGAGCAACTAACACACACACACACACACACACAGCCACCCACCCTCCCTGACAGCATCCCACCACCAGAGTGGTAAGTTTGTACAGTTCATGGGGTCGCCAAGAGTCTGACATGGCTGAGTGACAGACACGCGCACACACACATATACTCCCACCACACACACACACGCACACGCCATCCCACACATCAGCATCGCACCACCAGAGTGCTAAGTTTGTTACAACTGATGAGCCAACACTGACACTTCATCATCCCCCAAAGTTCATAGTTTGCATTAGGGTTCACTCTTTTTCAAAAAATTTTTTAAATTTATTCTTCATTGGAGGGTAATTGCTTTACAGTATTGCATTGGCTTCTGCCGTCCAGCCACGTGGATCACCACAAGCACACGTGTGTCCCCTCCTGAGCCGCTCCCCACCCCCGTCTGTGTTGTCACGGAGCCCCCGAGTTGAGCTCCTGTGCCGTCCGGCAGCTCCTCCCGGGCCGTCTGTCTCACACGGGGGTGCACGTACACGAGGGCTGCCCTGAGCCGTCGCCCTCTCCTCTTCTTCCACAGGTCAGTTCTCTCTGTGTCTCTTCTTGCCCTGCACATAGGTTCATCAATGTCATTTTTCTAGAGTCCATGTACACACACTAATATACACAATTTTTCTCTTCCTGACTTACTCTGTGTAATAGTCTCTAGGTTCACATTTTATGGGTGTGGACAAATGTGTGATGACACGTATCTATCATGCAGGGTACACAGTATTTTCACTGCCCTTAAAGTCCTCTATGCCATAAAGTATCTCTTAAAAAATAAACTAACTTTTATCTCATCAAGTCCAAATATCTCATTTCACTGAGGTAAAATTCAGATTTCCTAGATTATAACCTCTCTCCTACAGAGATCTCAATTCATCTTTATATCATCTTCCATGCTATAAACACAGTAAGTGCCCCGTAAGTATTAAACAGATTAAAGAAGGGAAATCAGCATTTGCAAACAGCTGTCTAATCCCATGGTCACACCTGGTCTGGCCTCCAGCACTTTTCCTAGAAATCACCTCTCTGCAGTCTTGGCATTTTCAGGCCTAGAGAAGCCTGTAGAAAAGCATCCAGTTTGATGAGACATTTTCTTTCTGAAACTTTCAAACAAGCGAACTGGAGAGATCTGTGTTCAGGACATCATGAAGAACTAATATGTGGATCAAGTCCATTGAATACCGTGCAGTGTTGGATAATACAGAAAACCAGTATCTAGAGAGCCAAGAAGTAGCAGGTGGGGGAAAGATGGCAGAGACACCAACATTAGATATTATAGGCAAATACTTGGTGCTTACACAGAATGCCTGCACATACGTCTTAGCTAATTCAGTCCTCACAAGAATGCTCAGAGTTTAGGTACTGGTTTTTTTTTTTTGCTTGTTTGTTTGTTTGTTCCTTTTTCCAGCCCTGCTTAACAGGTGCAGGGCTGGAACGGGCCAGCTTTCCTTCTCCTCTTCCTCACTGGGTTCTCTTGCCTCTGACCTCAGACAGCAGATGCCTGCCTGTCAGGAGGTTTCCATCCACGTTGGGAAAATGCTCCAAAATATTAATTAGGAGTGAAACTGCGGGTCCTTTGGAGGGCTCAGGTGTGACTGGCACTCCCATCGCCTGCCTGATGTTGCCTTCCTGGGCCCTTACCAGGAATGCATTATTGCTCCTTTGTAAAGTTAGGACCCGTACCTAAGATACTTTGTTTTTTAAAACAAGCCTTCTGCGTTGTATCTTCTTTAAGTACCTTGATGAGGATAGGATCTTCGTAAAAACCCTCAGGAGGTGACAAAGACCTCATATTTTGCTTTCTTTTGCAAAACAAGCCCTCACCGCCCCCTCCCACACTCATCTGCGGTCCCCGACCCCAGGCTCCGGTCCGCGCGGCGATCCACCCCGGAGCTTGGGCCCGGCCGCGCATCCGCGCGCCCGCCGCCGCCGCCGCGCTCCCGGCACTCGGCGGCCGGGCTGGGCGCGCGGCCCACGGTCCCTGCTGGTCGGGCCCCCCCGCCCGCCCCGCCCCGGCGCGTATTTCCATTTTAAACCACCGCCCCTCGCCCGCGGCCCGCGCAGCTGCCCGCGCGTCCCGAACCCAGGGAGTGGCGAAGGCTGCGGACTCTGTGGACAAGGCCGAGGATGCGAGTGAGCCCCTCGCCGTAGACAATGAAGCCGCAGGCGCCGCCGCCCGCCCCGGGCCCCGCGCGCCGCGACCGCACCTGCCGGCAAGCCCGGCCCCGCGCCTGATCGCCCGCCCGGTCCCGCCAGCCCATGGCTTGGCGCCCCGGGCCGGGACCCCCGCACTCGGGCCGCGCGGCGCAGGGGCTGGCGGGCGCCAGGGGCACCGTTCCTGCAGCCTGAGCGCTGCCCCCCCTCGCGGCGAGCGGGGGGGCGTGGACCCTCTCCGGGCGCGCCCGCCCTCCCCGCCTCGCCTGGCGACGGGGCCCCGACCGGCGCGGCCCGGCGGCCCGCGGCGCGCTGGATGCGGCGGAGCCCTGGCGGGCGGCCGCGGCCCGGGGAGACATGTACCTGCTGGACGGCAGCGGCGAACCCGCGTCTCCGCCCGCGGACGCGATGCCGCGCGGGCCGCCCCCCAGGAAGACAGTCTACCGCATCTCCGTGACCATGGTCAGAAAGGAGCAGCTGGGTGCGCCGGGCCCCGGCGGCCCCGACCCACGTCCGACTCGGAGGCCCCGGCCCGCGCGCTCCCCGGACGCGCCCGGGCGGCTCGTGGAGGAGGCGGCGGGCGCTGAGGACCCGGAGGACCGCCGGCCGCCGCGCGCCTGGGACTTCCGCACCTTCCGCACCCGCAGCACCGGGCAGCTGGAACTCGGGCGGCTCCGGCCTTGCGCACGCGGCCCGGAGCCCGAGGACCAGACCGGCAGGCCCCGGGCCATGGAGGAGGAGGAGGACGAGTCGGGCTCGCCCGCGCAGGGCAGCCCGGACGTGGAGGGGACCCGGGCCGCGCCCCTGCGGCGGAGCCTCAGCTTCAGGCACTGGAGCCGACCCGAGGCGCCGCGGGGTCGGGCCCTGGGCCGCGGGAGGCGCCACAGCAGCTCCGGGAGCCTGGCCTGGGCGTCGGGCGGGGAGGAGGTGGCCGACCCCGGTGCCGCCCTGGAGCCCTCGGCCTCGGGGCAGCCCCCCTCGGAGAAGCGCAACACCCTGGACGTGGGTGAGGTGCTCAGCAAGAACGACGCGCTCTCGGACCTGGAGCGCTGGGAGCGCAGCAAAAGCAAGAACCGCACGCTGGACAACAGCGACCTGCAGCGGCTGGAGCGTGCGCGGGCTGCGGCGGCGGCCGCGGGCTCCGGCGCGGCGTCGGAGCACCGGCTGCTGCGCTTCTTCAGCGGCATCTTCGCGCGCAGGGACGGCGCGCCGGGCGGCGGGCCCTCCCCGCGGAGCGGCGCGTCGCGGTCGCGCGGCTACTTCAGCAGCCTGCGGCGGGCCCCGGTCGACGCACACTCGTCCAGCGCGGAGAGCATCGACGGGTCCCCGCGCAGAGGTGGGCAGCGCGGCCCGGGAGGGGAAGGGTGGGCGGGGACCGGCGGGGGTCTCCACAGCGGCCTGCCTGGTAGCACACGCCGGGGCTCGGTCGGAAGCGATCAGGGACCGACCCTCCCGGGTCACTGGCCGGCAGGTGGCCGTGCAGGGAGTGGACTCCGGTACTGCGGTCTTTTTGGTACACCCCCCCCCCCCAAGTCGTCCTGCGGGTCTGGAAGTTCTTGACTGCCCCTGCCGCCGGCCGCGTGTGCTGGTGCCCTTCAGGGTCTGTCTCTTGAGGCCACTGCGAGCCTGTCTGCGGAGACATCACCTTGAGCATTGGTGTCTTTCTCCACGAGCTCGGGCTGTACTGCGTGTGTGCCGCCTGTGATACCCCGGCTTGGCCCCTGAAGCCACCACACGGGTGATGCTGCCTGGCCGGGAGAGGCGGCTTCCTCCGGCGTCCCAAGCCTGGTCTCTGCAGATGCCCCCGTCTGCGAATGCTGCCGTGTGGCCTCGCTCACCGGGCAGCTGTCACCTATCGCCCTGCTGGTTAAGAGGGTTCACTCCAGTGGTCAGAGCTGGGTCTCTGCCCACGGTCTCCCTGCCAAGTGGTATCAGGTAGTGAGAGCCCCTCTGTGCCCCGGCTGTTTCCTGGGAATGAATGCTGGCATTCAGGCAGGAAAACCACAGCCCCACAACCTATTCTGAAATCGCAGTTCTCTGCTCTGCCAGAGGGCTTGCAGAGAATGTTCTGGAGGCAGATGTAATACTCTCTTGCAAGAATCAACTGACCTTCTGGTACTTGTTCGGGAGTCAGAATCCTCCAGAAACAGCAAAACTCTGCGTGCCTGGGCAGGACCCTAAAGGGAAGAGGCCGGGGGCAGGGGGATGGCTGGATTGTTGCACCCTTCTCTCGGGGAGGGCTGTGAGCGATGTCTGAGAATATAGTTGGGGTGTCTTTTCCACCACCGAGAAATCGTTAGTAATGTTCTTTCTGCTAATTACCAAACTCTGCTGCCAGTAGAGATGGAGGTGGGTGAAGCACTGTAGTGTGGATTTTTAATTAGAGGTTCTCAACTGCTAACTCACCACCCCTGGAGACACTGTTCCTCCTTAGTGGACTTCACAGGTTAGCTGACTGCCAAGCCCTATATTAAAACCAGCCGACACAAAGAAACCACTGCCCTCTCTGAAGTTCTTTTTAAGGTAAACTGAAGCCAGGTGATGTCATGTTCCCATCCGCTCTGGTTCATCCTCAGGTGACGGAAGATGTTTGGAACCAAGCAGTCGAATGTGCAGTGTGTTAAAATCTGAATTTTTTGATTCATGAAGGTATAGCAGTTCTCTGTAGTTAACTTGCTGCACACACCTTTTGTTTTAACCTGCCCTAGAATTTTTTAGAAGGCACCACATTTGACTCCCACCATTTTCCCATCCCTTCCCACATGCCCTTAAAATATTAAAAACAACACGAATTATTTCACTCATTGAAAGCTGAGACCCTTGGTTTGTAATAAGCTACCACTGCCGTCACTTGTGTTTGGTGGAAGTTCAGCTCTGCAGGGAGGCAGTTCTTACTCTGATAGCAGGCTTGCATCTTTGTTCTCACTGGCTTTGTAGAAAATAGTAATTAGCTGCCTGAGTTCCAGACAAGTACACCTCTGGTGGGGGGAAGGTGGTGGGGGGCGTGGAGCTGGCCCACACACTACTTAGGAGGCAGGTGCTTCGTCGTGGTGGCTAGCCAGGCAAGTTAAAAACTTTGGGGTTCGGGTGTCTCCTTTCTGGTCAAGTGGCTTGATGGTAGATTTGGAATAGTAAAGGTGTGAAGTGTATCGGGAATTTTTTTTCTCTCTAGGGCAGTATATAAAATAGTAGCAATAGTAATAATTAAAATCACACTTGGTTGCTTTGTCCCTGTGATCCTTCTTACTCAGGGTGGAATTACTTTCATCTGAGAGTAACCCTCTAGCATTGTGGGTTGTGTGGGAAAACCGGTGTTCGCGAACTAGATTAGAGGACAGGCAGTCAGAACTCTAGGGCCTTATTTCACAGTTGTAGATAATCACAGAACTACTTCCTTCGCCTGTCCTTTGGCGAACAGGCTTGAGGCGTAAGTGTTTTCAGGATTTTTGTAAGGCCTGTATCTAACTCCAGGGAAAAGGTGTAGCCCCACCGCTTTTTGCTCTTCTCATTTTATCATACTTGCTTCCTGTGATGTAGATTATGCACAATTTAGGTGCTGTTTAAATGAGGTTTTGAATTTGGGGTAGAACTCTCTCGGGTAGCTTTCTGAGGCCATGGAACAGGCCCAGTCTTCCTGTGAATGTCTGCAGCGGGAGGGTCCGCAGCGCCTTAAACCACGGAACCAGTTGGGTTTGCCAGACTTGGAAGATGAGGATTTCAGGAAGGTCAGGTGGTGTGAACACGGCCTGTGAGGTCGGGCAGCACCCTGTAATCAGACACTGACAAAGGGCAGCAAAGCTAGAGATGCTCACGCTCCGTGTGATAAATACGCTTTTCCACCGAGAGGCTGCTAAACACTTGTGAGTCAGGCTTCCATCTTCAGGTGTGTTTGGCTTTCAGAGTTACAGGTAGGCTGTTGCAGACCTGTAACGTGATGTGTTTGCAGAGGAGCAGTCACTAGCTTTAAATCTCAGCCACTTTGTGGCAAACTTTGACGTCCTTTCAAATGTAAAGGGCCTTAGAGGAGATTGGTCACTGGGGGCAAGTTTTCCTTTCGTTACACTCTTGCAGCTGTTAATTTTTTTTAATTGGGCCATGCCGTTTCTGAGCAGGGATCAGACCCCTGCTCCCTGCCTCAGGAGTGTAGAGTCTTAACTCCTGGACTGCCTAGGAAAGCCCTCAGCTGTTAAATTTTTGAATTGACTCTTGGAAAGGAACTTTAAAAGACTACCTGATTATTATATAAGTGGCCTCTTAGAGTTAATTTGCTTAGTCTTGGACCAGGTACCTTTGTAAGATGGTTAGAGTCTGATTTTAAGAATGCACACAGGTTCACACATCACATTGCTATGGATTTCTTATAACCTTAATTCAAGGCTTTAGGGTTAAAGATTTTTGAGTTTGAGCAAGCTCCAGGAATTGGTGATGGACAGGGAAGCCTGGCGTGCTGCAGCCCCGACACGACTGAGCAACTGAACTGAGGGTTAAAGATTAAAAGCTCCTACTATTATGGGATGATTTCTCATAGTTTTTAATCCCTAATGGTGTTGTCCATTGAGAAGGCTCTTCCCCTTTCTCCCGGTGATGTGTATCCATCGCCTCCCAGGGCTCCAGGGCTGTTGTCCTCAGAGCCCTCTTAGGAAGCCCTGGAATGTTTCAGGGGCTCGCCTGGTGGCTCAGTGGTAAAGAGCCTGCCCGCCAATGCAGGAACCACGGGAGATGAGGGTTCGACCCCTGGGTCGGGAAGATCCCCTGGAGGAAGAGGTGACAACTCACTCTGGTATTCTTGCCTGGAGAATCCCATAGACAGAGGAGCCTGGCGGGCTACAGCCCATGGGGTTGCAAAGAATCAGAGATGACGAAGGACTGAACACTGACAACAACAAGGAAGAATGTTTCAGAGAGGCCTTATGTCAGATCAAGGGCAGTTTCCTGTTACTTGATATGCATGTAACGGGGCAGAGTCTGTTGACACCACTATAATTTAATACAAAGGAAGATCGAATGATGAATGATTCATTAGGCTGTAGGGTGTCACTCGCTGGCGCTGGCCTGGCCAGCCTGCAGATACTCTTTGGGACCAGCTGTGGGCAATGCCAGGCCAGGGCCACACGTGTTTTCGGCGTGTTAAGTTGCTGTCTGGGAGGATTGATTACAACAATAAAGTGATTCGTTGATAGCCCAGACTGAGATTAGCTCTTTAAATCAGTCATTTACAACTGATTTTTGACAACACGTTTTGATGAGTGACTTTGCTGTTTAATTTTTGATTCTCTTGATTTGCATCATTCAATTTGTGTAGGCAAAGAGACTGTTTTATAGTTTGTTTTTTACAAACCTTCAGGGGTGAGGTAAAGTGACAATGAAATGAAACGACTAAAATAACTTGATATATTTTTGGGGTACCTTTTTTTTGGGGGGGGTACCTTTTTAAAATTTATTTTTAATCGGAGGATAATTGCTTTACAGTGTTGTGTGGGTTTCTGCCATACGTCAACCATGAATCAGCCATGGGTATGCACCTGTCCCCTCCCTCATGAACCTCCCTCCTACCCACCTCGCCGTCCTCCCCCTCTAGGTTGTTACAGAGCACCTGATCTGAGCTACCTGCTTCAGACAGTAAGATTCCCACTGGCTGGCTGTTTCAATATGGTGATGTATATGTTTCCATGCTACACTTTGAAACTTGATTTGTTGCTGAGAAGGACATTTAGGGCTTTAAAGAAAGAGTGTCACTTGAAGTTTCTCGTTTGAGACATTTTGAACTAATTACATACTCACTGTTTTGGAATTCACTTAAAAAAAAAAAAAAAGTTAAGGATTCCAGGTAGCCATTTAGGAAAATCTCCATCATTTTAGTTATGAGGTTGATGACTCGTTTTCCTGGAGACGGAACAGCCCACCTGGGACGCAGGCAGAGCCTCGCTGGGCAGCCAGGGATGCTCTTTGTGTGCCAGAGGTTTGGGCTGTGTCTTGCCTTGTTAATTTTCTCTTGTTGGAGCCCACATTTCAGCCTAGTCACCTGTCAGCGTCTTTCCTCATCTCAACCTGGGCTTGGAATATCCTGTCCCCAAAAGAATGTTCGAAAGGGCCTCTGCTGAAGAATCCGCCAGTTTTCACATGGGCCCAGTGCAGCCGTCTGGTTGGTTATACAGTTAAAAATGTTTGTAAGTATAAGACCCAACTATAAAGCACTGGTTCCACTTTGTATTTTTGGTTGTTTTCATGCTCTGTTGCATTAAGAGGCATTTGGGTTTCTATCGTCTGCTCTGCAGAGAGCCAGGGCTTACTAGGGCACAGTTCCTGACCTCCAAGGTCCGTAGCCTGTTGGGAAAGATGGTGAATCCTGTGAACCACAGCTTCATGGGTACTTTGGGGAAGTTATGACTGTATTTCTCTGCACAGCAGACCTCCTTTGGAGCACTGGAGCATTGGAGCACTTTATCAAGAAGTGTGAAAAAGTGTTAGTCAGTCGTGTTCAACCCTATGTGACCCCGTGGACGGTAGCCCACCAGGCTCCTCTGTCCATGGGATTCTCCAGGCATGAACACTGGAGTGGGCTGCCATTCTCTCCTCCAGGGAATCTTTCCAACCCAGGGATTGAAGCCTGGTCTCCTGCATTGCAGGCAGATTCTTTACTGTCTAAACACTAATCCCACTGTGTCAGAAGGTCTAATGTCCTTCCAGGTCTAATGCTAGTGAGCCCCTTCTGGGTGTCCCATTCCTCTTCCTTTTGCAGAATGAAGAGCACTGGACTTGGCACATAGACTTGTAATAAGTGTTTGTGGGAAGAACTAATGAAATGACCAGAGGACACAAAAAAGGGAAGTAAATGGCCATAAACAGGGGATGGAGTGAATGAAGGCCTCCCAGAGGGATAAAGTGATTTGGGTCTTGCAGGATCAGTAGGAGTTTACCAGGTAGAAAAGAGGAGATTCTCGATCAGTAAGTTGGTTGAGATTTCTGTAATTAACTCCTTTAAAAAAAAAAAAAACAAAGATTCCTGTTTCCCCAATCTATATGACTAATGCCATTGTCAGGTATTAAAAAGAATGTTTTTGTTTCCAGGAGGTTTATTTATCCTTTTTTTCTTTTTTGGCATGAGTTTTTTGTTTATGATGGGAAATTGCTTTTAGGCTATTGTTATTCTTTTTCTGTAATTATGTGAAAAATTATGTTCATTTAAAATGGTGACACAGTGAGTAAAATAATGAAAAAGAGGTTTTATTTATTTAGGGCATCAATTGAGATAAAGTATGTGCAGCTGCAGTTATATCCCCAGGTGATGAACAGAATTGGTATTAAGGTCAACAGATTAGCACAAAGAAGGGCGATTATTGTCTTTGCATCATTTTGAGAGAAAGTGCCATCTGCCCAGCATCGTTTCGGTCTAGGTTTTGTTCAGCTCACATTAGAGTGTAGCGTGGCCATGATACTTACTTGTTTGTAGGTTACTGTCTGAGACATTCTCTTTCTCATACATTTCCACTGATCTTGGCTTTCCCATTTGTTCTCTTTTCTCTTGTAGCTAATACTTTGCTTGAGACAAAACTGTATATGCTTGTAGAGTTTAAAAAGTGTTAGCACACATCTGTTCGTTTGCCTGGCTGTCATTCAAAGATGCATCCTGACCTCTTGTTTTCTCATGTCTTCTCGTTGATTTCTTTTCCTTCTTTTTTTTTTTTTTTTGCATTGGTTTTTCAATTCTGACATCCCTCCTGGATCTGAAGGTTCAGAAAGCTTACAAAAGAAGTGACCTTTGTGCAATTGGAGGATGGGAGTCCCAGTCACTCCTGCAGTACCAGGGTGTACCAGCCAGAGGCTTGGGAAGCAATTATTTGGCTTCTCCTTATCTGACCAATGAAGATAATTTAAAGAGGCACGCTTCAGCTGGTGGGAGGGAAAGGGAAAAAGAGGGGGTCCCTTTCTTCCCATCCTTTGTTGAGAATTGTTCGGAAGTATCTGGTTTGTTTCTGGTGCGATCGTCAGGTGCAGGGTTTTGCCTGACTTAGTCATTTGATTGACCTGTAGGGCCGCTCCCTGTATTCCACGGGCTGCGTTTGGGTGCCATTGGGATTCACATTCATGCGCGGACGTTCATCTGTTTGAGATGCTTGTCAAAGGGCATCTTGTGTTCCCTGTCGCCCCCTGTGCCTATCATTGCGAGGGCTGACACTTGAGGATTGACCCCGCAAACAATACACCAGCCTCCGAGGCACTTCCTGCCCTCTTGTCCTCAGACCAGAGTTACCCAGACACCACTTGGTCAGTGGACGGACGTGGGGGATGGTGGGTGTTTATCCATCTGGGACCTTCCTGTTCCAATTGGCCTGGGCTTTGAAACAACGGAAGAGTCAGTGTGTGAGATAGGTGTGACAGGATTTACACTCGTCACCTGCCTTCCTGCCCAGGTCACTGGTGGAGTGATGGACCCAGCAAGGCAGGCTCTGTTTGCCGGTGCCCACGGCCCAGCCATAGCTCCTGGATACTCAGATATCTTGTCCTTCCAGTTAGTTTAGGTCCCAGACTAGAGTCCCAACCATCCTTGAATCTGACCTGTCTTGCATTTAAAAGGAGATGCCTAATCTGCTTTCCTGGTCTGGTTCATGGAAGACTGTGGAAGCCCCAGTTCATTCAAAGACACTAGGGGATTTTTAGTTTGGAAGGGAAACCCGGGAGCCTGGAGACTTGTCTCCCAGTTTTTGAGAAGCAGACACAAGATGGGCCCAGGAGTCACTGGTGAGTGAGATGCGTTAGGGAAAGGTTGACTCAGGTCTTGGAAGGCACTTCTCACAAGCCAGCCCTCACACTTGGAGTTGGCTGCCTCTTTACACGGCTTGTTCCCGGTCCCCGGAGGCTTCCACACACAGCAGAGTCAGGGGATGTTGAAACGGGGGCCGTGTTCATTGTCTGGGGACCTGGAATTGGTGGTCTTGGGCTTCCCTGGTGGCTCAGATGGTAAAAAATCTGCCTGCAATGTAGGCGACCTGGGTTTGATCCCTAGGATGGGAAGATCCCCTGGAGGAGGGCATGGCAACCCACCCCTGTATTCTTGCCTGGGAAATCCCATGGACAGAGAAGCCCGGAGGACTGCAGTCCACAGCGTCACAAAGAGTCGGACACGACCGAGCGCAGCACGGCAGCGGCAACCTCAGACCTCGAAGGAAGCCTGGGCCCGCCCCCCGCGCCCCCAAGGCCACTCCCACAGGTGGCAGCTGCCCCAGTGGCTTGGCTTTGCTTCCTGGGCTCCCGTTGGGCCACCGAGCCCCCCATGATCCTGATGTCCTTTGTCCTTCTGGCTTCAAGGTGGCGGGTGCTGTCCCAGCCTCACCTTAATCTGGCTCTCCTAGAGCCCGTGCTCCTTTCTTTCTTTGCATTCTCTTAGCGTTCTTGCCTTGAACTGATTTCAGGTATGTGAGTTACCCGATGATGGTGGCAGGAAGGAATGTTCTGTTTATCCTGGGAGAGCTCGCCACGTGGAGAGAGTGCAGCTTCTGGAGTCAGTGGAATCCGCTTGGTCTTGGCTGCAAACTTAGGCAAGGCACCCTGAGAAGTCATTTCACTGCCCTGAGGTCCAGCTGCCTTGTTGATTTAAGTAGGTGTTAGAGTCCCTGTGACTGATTCTCAGGAAGGCCAGTTGTTGTCATTGTTCAGTTGCTTAGTCGTGTCTGACTCTTTGTGACACCATGGACTGCAGCACGCCAGGCTTCCCTGTCCTTCACCATCTCCCAGAGCTTGCTCAAACTCATGTCCATCAAGTCAGTGATGCCATCCAGCCATCTCATCCTCTGTCATCCCCTTCTCCTTCTCAGGAAGATCAGAATGAGTATGAAAAAAAGGTCCTAAGCTATGTGGCCCAGCAGCTTTGCTTTAGAATAATTGCTTGTAATGTTTTATTTATTTTTTTAGCAAAAGACCCCAAAATAGAACATATCACATATGTGGATATACTTGGATTTGTGGTTGCTCTGACATGTAACTTTGCCCAAGTGGGGAAAATGCATTCTCAAAACTACGAATATGAATTAAGCTTGTATTTTGTTTCCGCTGCTTCATCCTGTTTTTTGATGATCTTCATTCTAACTGCTGCTTTTTACGTTGTTGACTGTTGTACCTTCAGTTTATAAGTGGGAAGGGCAGAGTGGTCTTTTTTTCTTCTCTGGCTTCTCCCCACCCACCCCCATCCCCCTTCCTTTGTATAACTGGAAAAGTAAGCTCTGTCTGCAGCACATGGATTCATGTCATTTCTGATAGGAGCCAAACGTGTTTATTTCCAAGAGCTGTTCTGAGCGCTGCCTCCTCACCCTGTCTTCCACGATCCAGGGACTCCGGTGGGGTATTATTGACCTTTTGGAGTAGATCATTCACAGATGAATCAGCCTGAGACTATCCGGGAGACGTGTTGGGTCCCACCCACGACACGTCACATCATGTCTGGCAGAGGCTCGGTGCTGAGCACGTTTCACCCTGTGACGCTGCTCCGCTGTGTTTGGTCTCCTGTGTTCTCTTGGAGTGCCAGCGAGCACGTTGTGAAGCCCTTTCAGGCTGGTCACGGGCCCGTGCGGCCTGTCGGCTGGGGACGGGGCTGCTGGCACCAGGCGCCTGGCGTTGCGGTGTTTCTGGACGTGCATCCTCGGGCACGTCCTGTAGCCTCTCTGTGCCTCGGTTTCCTGTGTTCCTGGAACGTCGGGGCTGATGGCAGCTCTGGGCTGGAGGTGAGGGTAAGAGGTGGGCGTGAGGGAGCGTGTGTACTACCCTCTGGCTCAGAGAAGCAGGGACGCCAAGAACGTGTCCCCCATCCCCGCCTCGTGGGAGCTGCTGATACCCTGGCCAGTAAGCAGGGCGAGTGGGGAGCTGTGTATGCGAGAAGTCTTACTTTCCTTTACAGTGAAAGATTCATTTCTTCTGTTTAAGGTGAAATGGGTAAAAATAATGACCCCTTGGAAAGAAGTTACAATTTGGGTTCCACTGACTTCTTTTTTTCTCTTCCAAGTGTACTTGCCTCTTTTTTTGCTCTGAAATACACGTTTGAATTTTGGTTAGTATTTAATATTTACTTTATTTACAACTCATATGTTATACACATATATAACATTTTATAACTCAGAAAATAATATATTTGATACTTAGTATTTAAGTTAGTTAAAAATTTAAAGTTCACGAGTACCTTACTCGGTAGGCCAGGAAGCTGGGATTGAGAGTTACACGTGCTGAGCCTTGCAGCTCACTTCCTTCCCCCCGCAAAGGGTACTTGCCTACCTACACCACCTGGGAGGTTTGGACACAGACACTGACCTACAGATTCAAAGGCCACTTCCAAATTCTGGTTCAGAGGAAAGCTTTTTGCCTACTCTCCTTCCCCAATTCCCCGTCCGCTCCATCCTGATGAGTCCCATGACATTATTACACCTGGGGTTGCTTCTCAGACCTGCAGGTTTAAAGGCCAGTTGGGTGGGGGCTGTAGCAGCCTCTGCCCAGGGAAGCCAGGAGGGGGTGGACCCCAGCTCTGAAAGTGTCGGAGATCAGCCCTGAAAGTGTGCGCCATCCTCAGCTGAAGGATCCAGGTGTCTGTGCTCTCAGCCGCTCAGTCGTGTCCGACTCTCTGAGACCCCCTGGGCTGTAGCCCGCCAGGCTCCTCTGTCCATGGCTTTCTCCTGGCAAGGATACTGGAATGGGCTGCCACTTCCTCCTCCAGGGGATCTTCCTGGCCCAGGGATCAAACCTCTTATGTCTCCTGCATTGGCAGGCAGAATCTTTACCACTGTGGTACCTGGGAAGCCCACGTAGTTGGTATTGAACAGATCTGCATTCCTGAGGCATGAGTTTTCCACACTGCAGGAAATTTTTGTGGCATTTTCCTTTTTTTCTGAGTCTTTAGAGTGTTACCGGTCTCTGGGAAGGAGATTAAGCTCTCAGGTTCCATCAGGTCAAGTCAGGCTTTCTGTATAAGCTTCCTGGGTGGCAGGTGTTAACCAATACCTTTTATGTCCAGAAATTACCTCCAGCCACCCCTGAAGGCTGACTTTTATTTGTAGCAGGTCTGCCTTTGGGATGATAATGTGATTTGTGCGTATAATGCCCGGTAAATCCTAGAAGGGTCCTTCACCTTAGATACCGACTGACAATCCATTTCAGGTGAATTTCCAGGCTTAGATGTTCCTGGTGCATGTCCGTTGCAACTTGATAAAACTTGCAGATAAAAGCCCTTTATCCTGGTGACCAGCCTTTGAGAGGCAGCTTGTTTGTTTAGATGACCTGTCAGCTTTTCGATTCTTCCATTTCCAAAATAAACTGGAATGCCCTCTTGCTTCACAGGACACAGCCAGAGATTTATCTGGGCAGACTTGAGGGAGGGCAGGATTTCAGCCCCAAGCATCTCTCTTGAGGGGAAGCGCCCGTGCCCAGGAGTTTAGGCTCTGTCGTAGACAGCTGTTCCCTGGATTTCTCCTCTGGTCTCTGCCCTGGGACAGTCAGATCCGGACTGTCCATCTTCGGGGCCTGTGGCCTGTCGAGGTGTCCATGAGTGAGGTGTCAGGTCTCAGCATGCCTTTGGGGGTCCTGAGTGTGGGGGGCGCGTTTTGCCTGCCCCAGCCGTGTCCCTTCGTGCCCCGGGTCTCAGGTCAGGGAGGGCCCTGCAGCGTAGTTGCCTTTCGTAGCGCCAGCCCCTCTGCCTCCTAGCACGCTTCTGGAACTTTCTGTCTGTCCCTGGGTCCTCAGTGTGTCCTGCTCATGCAGACCACCTTCAGAAGAAAGATTGGCTCCCGCCACTCACACCCCGGGCCCTTCGAGAGTCTGTTGTGTTGTTTCTGGTGAAACAGAATTTTGTCCTGCTTGTGCCGGATGGCTCGTGCCTGTTACGGCCCGGACCGGGATCGCCGTGGCTGAAATAAAATACAAACTGTGGTTTATTTCAAGGGGCGGGGCTGTCCAGTGCTGCCCAGCATCGTGCGGTGAAGGGACCTCCGAGGGGGCCACGAGGCCATCCCCCATCCCCTGCCTGCCCGGGGAGCTCCTGCCACTAAACTCTGCTGTTTGAGGACCAGGCCGATCATGCTTATTTTAAAGCTGTTTTTGCTGTGTCACAGTAAGGCAGTTAGCAGCCGCCACTCACCTGCGTGATGTTTTCCAGGCTGGGCTGTTGGGAGCACTCTGCTTTTGTTGATTCACTGATTCCTGCAACCTCAGATCAATAGGACCGATGGGTTATCAGTGGAGAGAGGTCTGTGGTGATGGACGGGGAGATTTTTCGAGAAGGGTGCCCGAGCCCCCATCAGTCAGGGGCACCCAGGCTCCAGCTTAGCTGCTGCTCTGATGACCTTCCCTGCTGCACGGAGGTGGTCGGGGGGCTTGGGGGCTGGAAGGCGAGTGGTGGGAAGACAGGCTGCCCCTCGGGTGGCGGGGCCAGAGGCTCTCGTCTTCTTAGGCTCTTAGACCCTGACGCAGCATTGGGCATCTTCATGAACAGGCAGGGTTTAGCGACGGCAGTGTCTCCTCGCAGCCCCGGGAACCCACACTTGGGGACCACACAGTCAGGGAGAGCGCATGCGGGTCTGTGAGCCGCCGGGATGGGATGGTGTGGGCTGGTGGTCTCTAGCTGGGGTAGATTCCCGTCTCAGGTCTTTGTTCTACTGCCCACCCCCCTTTGTATTGTCATTTATTTCGAAAGTGTAATTTCTCATGGGCCTCAAGCTGTCAGTCCCTTAACAAGGATGTTCCCTACCTTGCCTCCGGCTCCTCAGTGTTGAAAGTGTTAAATGCTTAGTCATATCCAACTCTTCATGATCCCATGGACTGTAGCCCGCCAGGCTCCTCTGTCCGTGGGATGCTCCAGGAGAGAATACTGGAGTGGGTTGCCATGCCTTCTCTGGGGCATCTTCCCGAACCAAAACCTATCATAAAAAGGTCAAGGCGGTTTTCCTGGATTCCCCTGTGATTTCCGGCTTTCGGAGCTGGGATGGTGGTAGATTGGCGTGCGGGTGTGGGTGCCGTGCGTGTGTGTGTTCACACCTGTGGAGTCTGGGCCGGCAGGGCTGAGGCCGATGCTCTCCCGGCAGGCGGGCAGTGAGCTGGGTTTTGAGCTCCAGGCTGCCCGTGCGCTCGGGCTGGCCGGTTTGCCTTCCAGGCTGTATGAAACACTTGGGGATGTTTTGGGGTGTTGGCAGTGGTTTTAAAAATATTTCTTCTGTTTACTGGTTTTTCTCTGGACTGAATTTATCTGATAGTAAATTTATCTAACAGCTGTGTATGTTTGATAAAAGTGGTGTTGTTCAGCCACTAAGTCGTGTCTGACTCTTTGTGATCCCATGGACTGCTGCACCCCAGGCTTCCCTGTCCTTCACTGTCTCCCAGAGTTTGATCAGTTGAGTCGATGATGCCGTCCAACCATCTCATCCTCTCGTCCGCTGCTTCTCCTGCCTTCAATCTTTCCCAGCATCAGGATCTTTTCCAATGAGTCAGTTCTTGGCATCAGGTGGGCAAAGTACTGGAGCTTCAGCAGCAGTCCTTCCAGTGAATATTCAGGGTTGATTTCCTTTAGGATTGACTAGTTTGATTTCTTTGTCATCCAAGGGACTCTCAAGAGCCTTCTCTAGCAACAAGTTTGAAAGCATTAATTCTTTGGTGCTCAGCCCTCTTTATGGTCCAGCTGTCAAATGTGTAAATGACTACTGGAAAAACTGTAGCTTTCACTATGTGGACTTTTGTTGGCAAAGGGATGTCTCTGCTTTTTAATAATGAAAGTGAGACAATAATAAACGCATGGGTGCCTGGGGTCAATGCACTGGCTTCACTTTTACTGCTCAGAGGGCTTAAATACTGATTTCTGAAACAAAGAACCCTGCAAAGTTAGAGCTACAGGGACTTTGACCCCTGCCCCACCCCACACCTTTTAAAGGTGAGAACACCTTCTTTTTCAGTTAAAAAAGTCTAGCCAAAGGAATGGTTTTCTCAGTAGTCACGTAAAATGTGAGAGTTGGACTATAAAATAGAGAGCTGAGCACCAAAGAATTGATGCTTTTGAACTGTGGTGTTGGAGAAGACTTGAGAGTCCCTTGGACTGCAAGGAGATCCAACCAGTCCATCCTAAAGGAGATCAGTCCTGAATATTCATTGGAAGGACTGATGCTGACGCTGAAACTCCAATACTTTGGCCACCTGATGTGAAGAACTGACTCATTGGAAAAAGACCCTAATGCTGGAAAAGATTGAAGGCAGGAGGAGAAGGGGATGACAGAGGATGAGGTGGTTGGACGGCATCACCGACTCGATGGACATGAGTTTGAGCAAGCTCCGTGAGTTGGTGATGGACAGGGAGGCCTGGCGTGCTGCAGTCCATGGGGTCGCAAAGAGTCGGACACGACTGAGCGACTGAACTGAACATTCTTTTTCAAGGTCTGGCCCAGGTGGGCTTCTGAGACTGTGGTGGCCACAGGCACCGCACCCCTTTCCCCCACCCCCCACTCCCCCTGCAGGCCTGCCTCTGTAGGTTACATTTAATTTCAGAGCTCCAATCCGAACATTCAGTGCTTTGCATTTGAAACTTTTCAGCACGTTTTAGTTTAAAAGAAAAAAATGATAACCAGGAAGCGACACAGTTTATTCTTTTTTTTTTTTAATTTTAATTTTTTTGGCTGCACGACACAGCTTGTGGGATCCCTGTTCCCCAACCAGGGATCACACTCGCGCCCCCTGCAGCGGAAGCTCAGAGCTGTCACCACAGGGAAGCCCCAGGGCGCAGTTTATTCTTAGCCCCTGGATGGGCAGGGTGAACACTGCAGTCTTTGCAGGCAGACCTGAGACTGACGTGACCCTGCTGGCCCAGGAGTCGTGCTTGGGGGCACGATACGGGGGCTCCTCTGACAGAGACAAGGCCTCCCCGCGCGCTGGACCCGTCAGCTCAGGGTGGGTGCGTTGCTCTCGCTGTATCTTTGGGTGAGGTCATTGTGTTTCTTTCCCTCTGCTCATGGTTTTTTTGCCCCGTCCAGTCCAGTGTATTGGTTTTGAGAAGTCCAAATCAATGGTTTTATTTTCAGAGTTCTAAATCCAGCCGTATAAACACTTGGGAGTCTGGGCCTGGGGTTTGGCAGGGCTTCTTGGCTATTTTAAATATGTCGGGAGACTTCTTGGAAGCCGCCCACTGCCGGGTGTTTTCTGATTGTGTTGTGAGCCGGGGTCTCAGTGCTCTGCAGTGAGAGCACCCGAGCCCTGGGGTGGGGGCTGTTGACGGGAAGAGTCTGATTCTCTCCCCTTGAGAGCCTCTTTCTGAGGACCTGGGTGCTGGGTGCCGGGTGTCTTCTGCCTGTGGGCCGGGCCGGTGTCTACAGGTGGCTGGCACCCATCAAGGTGGTGGGGAGAGGTGGGCCTTTTTAAAGCCTGCGCTCGCCAGTGACATTCGCCCAGGGGTGGGAAGTTTTACCCATTTCCATTGCGATAAGCAAAAGTAAATTTAGCACAGCTTCGAAGTCTGCTTATAGCCTCAGGTTCATCATCGGAGATGTGCCAACATCCAGGTGGGGCTGGTGCGTCTGTGACTGGCTCCGGTTCCCCTCCGTCCCCCCCACAGGGCAACACTGGGTGTGAGATGCTCAGGTCACCATCGTCCCTTGTGGGTGTGACCGCAGGGAGGTCACGTGTCAGCAAGTGCTGCAAAGCAATCTCCGGGAGAACCTTCAGTGAAGTCTACCGGCTGTCGAGGGTTCACCTCAGCAGGAACCCCAAGGACGGAGAGATGGGGGTGGGGCACTTCTTGCCCTGGGGACCTGCCTCTCCTTCCTTCCTTCTCCTCTGACCTCAGTGTGACCCCCATCATGCGAGCCGTGCCCCCAGGGGCTGCAGCCCTGGCCAAGCATGGGAACGTGGCCGATGACTCTCGGGTCCCTGGGAGGCAGGGCAGGGATGCAGAATTAAATTTCCTAGAAACAGACAGGCAGTTATGTTGTGAAAACTTTCCAAGGGGTGAGCACCATCGTAACAGCTAGCTAGTTAGCCAGTGGCAAAGTAGAGCATGCCCACAATGCGGGAGACCCGGGTTCAATCCCCGGGTCGGGAAGATCCCCTGGAGAAGGAAATGGCAACCCGCTCCAGTACCATTGCCTGGAAAATCCCATGGATGGAGGAGCCTGGTAGGCTATGGCCCATGGGGTCGCAAAGAGTCGGACATGACTGAGCGACTTCACTTCACTTCACTTAAGGTAGAGCAAGTTGCCAAAAATTGTGATGGTATCTCCAGAGGATGTAACTGAACACAGTAAGCTCAAACCCCAAAAGTTCGTGAGTTTGATCTCGCATGTCCTTTGAAGAGGCTTTCCTCGGAGATGTTTTCTGTATGTACAGCCCAGCCCCGCGGGGGCTCCTGGCAGGCACCCCCAGGGGTGGCCCCTTTGTGCCCAGCAGCTGTGGACCTCTCCACCTACGTGCGTTCCCGACCCCACCTTGGCCTCTGGCCCCTTCCCCGTGTTAGAACCTTGCACCCACCTTCCACCTGGCACCTCCAGCCAGACACCCGGCCTGCCCCTCCTGAACCTGGTCCCTCAGAGGTCCAGGGAGAGCCTCTCTATCTCTGCTTTTCTCCTTCCACACCTCCAGGGCCTGGGCCCACGGGGAGCAGGGGGTCTTGCAGCCGGCACTTTATGGCGAGTCTCATACACCAGCCTGAAAGCTGGACTCGTGTCATTCTCTCACGCTTAGAGGCCAGGTGGCATCACCCCTGTGAGAAGCCCTGCGCCCTGCTCTCCATCCTGTCCCCTTCCCCCCAAGCCCTCAGCTGCCCACCTGCACCCTCCCTGCCAGCCCCCCATCCTCAGGTATGCGTGGTCGGTCACGTCCGGCTCTTTGTGGCCCCGTGGACTGTAGCCTGCCAGGCCTCTCTGCCCATGGGATTCTCCGGGCAAGAATTCTGGAGTGGGTTGCCATTTCCTCCTCCAGGGCAGTCTTCCAGACCCAGGGATCAAACCTGCATCTCCTGTGTCTCCCGTGTTGGCCGGTGGATCCTTTGCCACTGGGAAGATGCTTTACCACCTGCGAAGCCTCAGGTCCCAGGCTTAAATGCCAGCACCTCTGGGCCCCTTGCTGACTGTCTTCCCCGGGGCAGCCTCTCCCCCTCCCTTCCCCTGGTCCCCACAGCTCCTGCCCTGATAGCGTCACGAGCTGTACTTACAGACCTGTGTGCTCATTGGTACTCCGCCCTAGAAGGCTGCTTCTCGAGGGTGGGGCCGGTTAGGAGTTGGTCCTGCGTGCTCCTTGGCGTCCTGCCGGCTCCTGAGATAAGTGAACAGGCGTGGGCGGCTGGGTGAGGGACTGGCAGGGTGCTGTGGGCCCAGGGGCACGGTTACCCGTGACCCAACGTGGGGTGTCAGAAGATGCTCCCCAGGTCTGGTCTGGTGGTGTCGTGGGCTTCCTGGTGGGGCTGCTGTGCTCTCCAGCCCTCGGAGATCAGCTCCTCGCCTGCAGGCTCTGGAAGGCAGGCAGCCCGGCCCCTGGGGCTGCGGGCACTTGGCTCCCCCTTGGTGGAGGAGGGTGGGCTGCACGATGAGAGGATGGTGGCCGCAGGCTCCCGAGCGGGCCCCACACGGGGTTCAGGCACCCCAAGGAGGTGGGGAGGATGGGGACGTCGGAGCTGGGGACATTCTTGGAGTTGTCCAGGTTAGGCAGAGGGGGCCAGGCTTTTCTAAGCCCATTACCCATCCGTGGTCAGCTGTCCAAGGGTCAAGTCCTTGAGCTAGGTCACTCTCTTTGGCCTTTGCGTCGGGATCAGGATGTGGTCTGCCACCAACATGCCCCACACCCCAACCCCAGGGCTGGAGGGAGGGCCAGACCCACCCTCCATGGTCATGTGAAGGTGCAGTTGGAAACGCTTGTGAAAAGAGCATCCGAGTTGTACTTGGCATCGTGTAGGAGGACACAGAGATTAAATAGAGGAGTTCCCTGAGAACTGATCTTAAATTAGCTTTTCCTTGCATGCAGAAAATCCTCTTTCTGCCAGAAACGGTCTCCGTTCCTGTGAAGTTAGAAGCAGGTCCTGTGAGCAGCTCCGTAGCAGGTGGGAGGTCATGGCCTCTCCATTTGGAAAGCGATGCAGTTTTGATGCCTGATTTTACAGAAGAATCAATGTTTTATAGCAAGTGACAGAAATCATGTCTGGTTCAAGAAGGCGACCGTCCACTTGGGTGTAAGTTTAGTGATGAAAAGGATCAGGGAGCACCCCCTGTGCATCTCCTGGGCGCCCGGGGCATTTGCTCCTGTCTGCCTTGCTCGGCATCTCCTCCAGCCCTTCCGGGAGCTGTCCAGCTGCACACCTCCCTTGTTTGTGTCTACACAAGACTCCTTCCCTCCGGAGCGACCGTGCGTTATTAGAAAGCAAACACAGCTCAGACCTAGAGGACAAATTGCCAGGAGTAAGTCAGCGGCAGGACGTGTGGGGACTCAGATTTCCTCCTCCTGGTTTAACCGGCAAGACGTTGACACGGAGCCTCCCTGTGTAACCTGGTTCCCTGCAGTGGCTTTGAACTGTGGTCGGTGGGGCGTTGGTGATTGGGGGGGGGGGCGGATGATGGGCAGCCCCCCCAGGGCTGGGGACCAAATATATGCCCTGCTGCCCTTGGTCAGTCGTATCCGACTGTCTGCAACCCCATGGACTGCAGCCCGCCAGGCTCCTCCATCCAAGGGATTCTCCAGGCAAGAAGACTGGGGTGGGTTGCCATTTCCTTCTCCAGGGGATCTTCCCGACCCAGGGATCGAACGCAGGTCTCCTGCCTCGCAGGCAGACTCTTTCCTGGCCGAGCCACCAGGGAACATGTAAAATTTCACATCTGTTCTTTTACTCCCTCAATGGACCTGGTCACTTCACAACCGTCTGATAGGATCTCTGACAGTCAGGGTCTGAGGACTAGGACGTCCAGAAACAGTGGGGACCGTCTCCTGTGTTTCCTCCCTAGTTCGATGCTCAGACCCTGAGGCCGACCTTCAGAGCCTCGCTCCTTTGCTACCGTGGTGACCGTGTGGCTGAGTCCTCTCATGTTCCTGTGGTTCTTAGAGGCATAACAAGGAACCACTCCTTTACGAAGGAAGCATCTCTTTTATTACCTTTCCTTACTGGAAAGATAACCCCCACGCCCAGGGTAAAGAAGGGAAACAGGACCCAAACCAGTAGGCGCGTCCCCCTGCCTCTTCCTCCTCGGAGGCATCGCCCAGCGAGCCTCACCGCGGTGGCCGTCATTGCGGACCACCTTCCTTGCCGTGGTTTCTGTGCTGTGGTTTATCAGCTCACTCACGCATCACCTGGTGCCCAGGCACAGGCTGAGGGCACCCATCCCGTGACCCCGTTTCGGTGTGTTGCGCGGCAGCTGTGCTGGGCTTTCCGGTGCACCGGTAGCGTTTTGTGGGGGCGCAGTCTGCACCCGAGCCGCCGTGGGGTCATGGCTGTGTCTGTGCTGTGTGAACAGGCGGAGGTGCAGTGGGGGGCACCTTGCCGGGGCAAGAGATAGGAAGTGGGTGCACACGTGTGTGCAGGACCGCTGGCACCCAGCCTGCAGCAGAGGAGCGGAGCAGGTGGGGCTGTCTTACCGGGATGCCCCTTGAAGGGGACCCAGGTGGAGTCCTGTGGAGATGCTGGGGGGTACACATGATGTTGTGATCCTTGCCAGCCCTCTGTCATGAGCTTCAGGTTTTCATTCCCATCTGTAACCACTGGCTGTTCTTTTGTACTGAGAACGGAGGAGAGGAGCCCAAGATGGTGCATGCGCGGGGACGTGGGAGAGCGGGTACCAGGGCCGGCAGTGTGGGGATGACCAGTGGAGAGGGACTTGGCACACTTGTTTTATCTTCCAATTTTTCATCCATTGCGCGTGACCCGTACCGACCCTGGAAGGCAATGACAGAGGGGCCCAGGGGTCACGCAGGCCCTGGAGCGCTCGGTGGACACCCAGGTGTGATGACGGAGCAGGCCTTCATCTCTGCACTCGGCGGCTTGCGTCCTCATCTCTTGGACAGGAGGCCCCAGGCCAAGCCTTGCAGGGAGGAGGCCCGGATCCGTGGCTGTCAGCTGACTCAACAGAACTTCTGCAAGAATGTGATTAGATTTGCTGGACATTACAGCCTCATGGGCAGTATTTGTTTTAATCTTATAAAGCAACCACTGGAATTGGTAGGGGCAGCCTGAAATCACTACCTATTTCCCTGTGCAAGGGCGGCAGGCTTACTTGTGGGAGAAAGTCATGCACGCTAACTCCAGGTGAGCCCCATCCCCACCCTGTAAAGAGAACTGTCCCAATGCTTTTTGTTTTAATTTACTTTTTATCTATGGTAAGTCAGGGGTTATGGTAGCCACAGGCCATTCTGAACCCATCACAAGGAACCCAGGTCTGTGAAACCTCCCTTTTGGTCAGCGCAAGCCCGTTAAGTTGGGGGAGGCTTGGCCTGCCCCACGCACCAGGGCACCGAGGGTCTGTAAGGCGTGGAGTTCCTTGAAGGGAAGATTCTAGGATTGAGGCTAAAGGGACCAGGTGCAGGCTTCTTGTCTTCCAGGCTAAGGAATGGGGCCCCAAGAGGCCAAATGACATGGATCTGTTAGCAAGCCTCCCCTTATAATAAACATTAATTGCACCATGAATTAAAAAATATTTCTGACTCTTTACAATTCTTTATGAAATTAAAACTGTCAGACTCAATTATGTCCAGCACAGGACCGACTGAAATGCAGCTTATGAATTGAAAACATCTAAGCCATCCCTGGGAAGAAACCCTGGAGGAGGAAATGGCAGTCCACTCCAGTATTCTTGCCTGGAGAATCCCATGGACAGAGGCAGGCTACAGTCCATAAAGTCTCAAAGAGTCGGACATGACTGAATGACTTAGCATGCACACAAGCTGTCTCTTTTTCCCCTGGATTTATTTTAACCAGGAAAATTTTCTTGTTTCAACTGTCTTAACTTTCAGGAAGAAACTGAATGTTCCCACCAGCAGCATCTGAGCTTCACAGTAGAAGTTACTTTTTAATATATATGTTGACTCAGACTTTAATAAGGAGAACAGCCAACAGCTGCTTAGAAGTGCCAGGAGCCAGTGGCAAGAGGCAGTGAGTCCTTGGCCTTGAGCTGGTATTTTAGTGATGGGACCGGGTCTCTGTGTTCCTAGGGTCCTTGTATCAGGACCCAAGTGTGGCAGCCAGTGTTACGGTTTCTGTTACTCATCACACCAACCATCGTTTGAAAATTCTTGTTAATCTTCCCACTTCCAGAAGCAGTTACCCAGGCTCCCACTTCCAGAAGCGGTTACCCAGGCTCAGCTGTATGTCCCCATGCAGTTCAGGTTGACCATCTCCTCTGTGCTAAGACCCTGGGTGGGTCTTTATCCAGCTCCCGTTGGCAGTGCTCCGGAGACAGAGAGGAGCCTGAAGGTGGCCTGAGGCCGGGCCTGGCTTTTGGGCCAGTCAGGAGGTGTTGGCGACCTGGACCGCGGTGGGCATCTGATAAAGCCCCAGAGCCCAGGCTCCTTTGGGAAAGAGAGATGGAAAAGGTTAGCCCAAGCGAGGTGTCCAAGACCCCAGACTCAGACCTGCACCTTCCCGCCTCAGCATCTTTCCTTTCCTTGATGGGGGAGGGTCCGGTGTCACTGCCAAGGCCTGGGGACATCAGGGGGGCTGAGCAAGGCAATCGGGGTCCTGGGAGGCCTCCTGCAGTTGCCAGCAGTGTCTTTGGTCTGCGATCGCCTTGGTGTGCAAAACTGAAATATAAAATAGGAAGGTTAAAAAAAAAAAAAAAAGAAGGTTTCAGGTGGCAACGGTTGGCTTAACAGGAAGAATGGGAGCTGACCTTTCATAACATTGTAGCTTGCGACCCTAATACACATTTAAAGTAGAAGGTACTCTCCTGCTTTCCAAAGTTTTGTGACCCTTTTCAATGCTGGTGAAATGGAACCTGCACACACTTGGTGACTCTTCTTTCTGAAAATCCCTGGGGAATTTAGTGGCCAAAATCCACTCCTAGAACCATAAAATAAGCCTCCAAAGAGTAAACAGTCACGGCACATTGTGATCTGCCACCTTAAGGGTTCAGTTCAGTTGCTCAGTCATGTCCAACTCTTTAGGACCCCATGGACTACAGCATACCAGGCTTCCCTGTCCATCACCAACTCCCGGACCTTGCTCAAACTCATGTCCATCGAGTTGGTGATGCCATCCAACCATCTCATCCTCTGTCGTCCCCTTCTTCTCCCTCCAAAAATCTTTCCCAGCATCGGGCTTTTCCAGTGAGTCAGTTCTTTGCATCAGGTGGTCAAAGTATTGGAGCTTCAGCTTCAGCATCAATCCTTCCAATGAATATTTCAGGACTGATTTCCTTCAGGATGGACTGGTTGGATCTCCTTGCAGTCCAAGGGACTCCCAAGAGTCTTCTCCACACCACAGTTCGAAAGCATCCATTCGACGCTTATCCTTCATTATGGTAGGGAAGGGAATCAGCTTTCCTCCGGGAAGTGAGAAGCTTGCACACACCCCTGGAGCTCATCTGGGCAGGCAGCATTTGCCTTGGTGGCTCCTTAGGGAGAAGGGAAAGGGTCCCATCAAAGGCTGGTCGTGTGGAGAAGGATTCTGAGCCACATCAGGGCTCAGGGGAGAGAAGATGCTCTGGGACTGCGGACCCTCAGTCGTGTCCACGATGGTGGGGTTGGGGTTGTTTCTGGGTGGCCTGGCATGGGTCACCCTGCACTGAGGGGGCCTTTGGAGTGGGAGTAGGACATTGTCTGTTTCTATTGCAGGAAGAGGGGTGCTCCTTCCAGAACCAGAAAGGGGGCTCTTGTCTAATACTTGGAATTGAATTGTCCGAGGAGACACACTTGCTGACAAAGCAAGAGATTTTACTGGGAAGGGGCACCCGGGCGGAGAGTAGGAGGGGGAGGGAGCCCAGGAGACCTGCTGTGCCGAGTGGCCCATGGCCTCAGGTGTTATGGCAATGGGATTAGCTTCCCGGCTGTCTTTGGCCAAGCTTTCTTACTCAGAGCCCTTCCTGGGGGTGCGCCTGTTGCTCAGTCAAGGCGGATGTCAGCAAGAAGGATTCCGGGAGGTGGTGGGACTCACGGTGTCTCCTCCTGACTTCCTCGAATTCATCTGGCTGGTGGTGACTTCTTAGTTCTGCATGCCTTATCAGGACCTCCTGTTTGTAAAATAACTCACCTAAAAGTAAAATAACTCACTGTGGTGTCTGGCCAGGGTGGGCAGTTTCAGGCAGTCTGTTTCCCCTAACACTTCGAGGGTCTTTGAGGCCCCTGGAAAGCAACTTGAACTTCCAGGGAATCCCAGAATGAATCTGGTATCCCAGAGATTTATGGTCTATTCCATTTATTATAGAGATGCAAGGATTTTCAAATAAGAAGTCACATCATCCCTTGGAAAACTGTTGCCAGTGAGCTTCCGTTAAATCCTCCATTGGAGAGTCATCAGCGTATTAATGTATTAGCCAGCCTGCAGTGTGGCTCTTTCCTGCTGCACTGAAATGGATTTCTTATTTTATTAGGGACACGCATTTCCTCTCTCGGCTCAGAAAGGAGGCTGAGTGGAGCCCTGGTGCCTGCCAGCGCTCCTGTTCTCTGGAACTGTGCTTTCTCTTCCCCCCTGTTGTTTCCCTTTATATTTTGGGATTCTGAATGCTTTAAGCTAAAAATATATGCTCCCTCACTTTTCTGTTCCTAAAAAGAAGAGTAAAAAAAAAAGAAAAAATTCTTGGAAATTTGATGTTTCAGACAAACATCTCAGTCCTGGAGATTTAGATTGTTTTTTAAAAGTCATCTGTGCTTTCAGAGTTTTTCTTTTTTTTTTTTTAACCCCTGAATATAATTTCAGATTTCACTGGAACCTCTGTGGTCACCGGATCCTAATGGAATTGTGGGGAAAGGAGAGGATGAGATGATTGGATGGACATGAGTTTGAGCAAACTCTGGGAGATAATAAAGGAAAGGGAAACCTGGCATGCTGCAGTCCATGGGCTCACAAAGAGTTGGATATGACTGAGCACTGAAGTTTTTATTATGGTTTTAATCCCCCTACCAGATAGGCTACTAATAAGATTGTCCCTCCTAATTAATCATTTTCCCCAAGGTGTGTATTATGCCAGGCAGTTGTTATGTTTGTTCTCACATGGTGCTCATTTTTAGCATGAAATGCACAAGAAGGAAGTCCAGCCACAGCTTTGATGCTTCTCTTCTGAATGTCAGAGTGTAACCGCTAGGTCCAGGCTCAGCGGAAATGGACGTAATGAAGGGGTAATCTTCCTGGAAGATCTTAAGTCAGCGTTCCTGGTTATTGGTGGAGCCCAAAGGTTAATACAGTCTGCAGCCATCTTCATTCCCTGCAATTAAATAAACTCCCAAGATATTGGAAGAAATTGCTGAAGGACAGGAAGTACTTTTTTTTTTTTTAGTGACTTTGCAAAATCCAACTGGTTTTAAGACTTGACTTTTGATCCACCAAGTCAAGTAAAGATAATACCAAATAGCCTGGTAGCACCAGGGGGAAAAGGGGGCGCGGGGGGGCTTTCTGCCCAGTGGGAGGTTAATATTTGCTGGACGATTTCTCACCTGTGTTCCTAGCACTTAGAAATTAGGTGATGAGGTCACGATCCCTAATGGGCAGCAAATTGTGGATTGGGAATCCATCCTTGTCTCTGCCCACCCACACCCGCTGTGTTCTCTTTGGTCCAGGGGGGTTGAAAGTGGGGAACCTTTATGGCTTGAGTGCCTATTGTGTGTGTGGTATAATGAGAGCCTTACATTTCCTGGTTAAACGCGCCTTTCTGCATATGAATAATCTTGAAAACAGACCCGGGCTGAGTCCCTCACTTAAGTGCTATTAGCAAGCAGGGATTGAAAGGAGTTTGGAGTCAGGATGAATTTTAAGAAAGTCCTGGGCAAGGGAAACAGCACAGTTCTCTTGGGAGCGACAACAAACAGCTGAGTAGCTTTGTTGTTGAATCTGACGTGTGTCTGTTTCTGCTCCCTGCCCCCGATCCTCTTAGGTCTGTCTTCCCCTCTGTGGGTGTCAGAGCCTTCCGTGGGGTCCAGAGACTTGTCCCTGCTGAAGGAGGAGCCAGGATGGGGCTGGAGGTGGCCCTGAAGGGGACCTACCGGAAGGAAAGCCCCCTCCGTCTTTTGCTTTCGTCCAGCGGCCCAGAAAAGCTGCTTTGCTGCTGCGGACAGAGGCTTTTCTCTGAAATAAGCCCGAGTCCTTTGTGGCTGTGTTTCCCTCAGAAGAACAGGGAGGGGGCTTTGGGGTGTCTGCGGGGTGCACGCTTAAGATGCCTTCCTCAACCCCTCGAGGCTGATCTGTGTGTGTCCTCTGGAGGGGGCGCAGGCTGTTTCACAGACAGGGTGCACATGAGCGTTTTGGGGGACAGGGTGCAGTGGGGGGCCCCCGCAGGGTCCAAGTCCTTCCTCTGCCAGGTGGGTGGTGGCAGCTTTTACTTCCAGCCGCAGGTTGTCTGAGCCCCTCCGTGGAAGGCTGTCTGCCTGCCCTCGCCCCACAGGTCAGCAGGCAGAGCCAGGTGGACCCTGTTCCGCAGGAGGACGAAGCCACATTGATGCTGGTTGCCTGTGAGTGTGGGAAAACAGAAAACAGCAGCCCATGGGGAGGAGGACGGAAGCCCGCTTGGAGGAGGAGGAACCCAGCCCGGAGGAAAGGGTTTTCTCTGGTGTTTGTATAATGAAGGCGTTCCTCCTGCATCAGGCATTCAGATTTCCTGAGAAGGCCTCAAGGCCCACCTCCCTTGAGTCTCGGGGAGCTAAGGGGAGCGGACCTCCCCGAGGTGGTCCAGGGCCCGGTGGTCCAGCTCTGCAGCACGTGGTCCTTTTGTTAAGGCGCCTGCTGGGTGGAGGCTGGTTGGGCCGGCAGGAGCCCTGCCCGACGCCCTTGGGGCTCCCTGGGCCAGGCGGCACCAGGAGCTGGCTCCCGGCAGTGCCTTCTCCTACGCGCTGTGTGTAAACGCATGTTCCTCAGTGACCCACGTGGTCAGCAGTGTCAGGACCAACACAGGAGTGAATACAGTGTGGTGGTGTCAGTACATCTGCGTCCGCCGTCTTCCGGGTCCAGACTTGGCACCCCTTACTTTCCGTGTGTGTGTGTGTGTGTGTGTGTGTGTGTGTGTGTACTTTGTAAAAACGTCTGTGTGTGTGTGTGTGTACTTTGTAAAAACGTCTTTTAAGACTTTATCTTTTCAGAGTAGTCGTAGGTTTACAACAAAACTGAGAGGGAAGAACAGAGCTTTCCCTTACCCCTCCGCACCCCCACCCCCACCTTCCCATCAGCAGCATCACTCCCCAGAGCAGTACGTCTTTTACCAGGGCAGAACCTCCACTGACACATCAGTCTCCCCAGATCTGTATTTCACCTTTAGGGCTCACTATTGTATGTTTTAAAAGACTTAAAACGAGTAAAAGTGGAATGTAAAAAAACAACAAAGAAACTGCTGAGGACTCTGTGCGTGGATGACCCAGACAGTGAGAATCTCACGTTTCTTGGGGCTCGGCACTGATCGTCCCACCCCAGGCACCTTTTCCTTGGAAAGTGCGGTTCTGGCAGCTTCCCGTTTGCGCAGCATCATATCGCCAGTGTGAATCGTGTGGCCACAGAGCACTTCCCCAATCCGACCTGCACTGGACTTTGTCTTAATACAGAGTTAAGCTGGTCAGGAATTCTACCGCTGTCCCTGTTTAGCTATGCAGGGACTAAAATAATAACATGCCGTGCGTGTGACCCGTGGGCATACCAGGGTGACAGCGGGGAGCTGGTGTCTTTTCCTTCAACTTCAGATATATTGGTCATTGCTCAGTGGTAAAGAACCTGCCTGCCTACGCAGGAACCGCAGGAGATGCCGGTTTGATCCCTGGGTCAGCAAGATTCCTTTGGAGGAGGAAATGGCAACCCACTCCAGTGTTCTTGCCTAGAGAACCCCATGGACAGAGGAGCCTGGTGGGCTCTATGGGGTTGCAAAGAGTCAGACATGACTGAGCTACTGAGCATGCATGCATATTAGAAGAACCAGGCTGAGCGCTTCTGCTTAATGTTCATGCCGTTCCCCCCACCCCATGTCAAGTCGTGTTGATTTCCCTTCCCTTTGTGTAACCACCTCTGTGTGCTGTGCATTGCTTTGACCACCACCTGCAGGGAGGCCACTTTCTTTCTCTGACTGCCTCCAGATTTCTGTTCTGAAGAAGCTGATAGTCCGAGTTTTTCATTCCTGATAAAAGTTCCCTGTTACTTTAAGTTCCCTAATCTTGGTGTTCTTTGAGCGTTTCTTTTCACTGTTAACGATTTAAATTTAAAAGATAACATGGAATCTGAAGTGGAGCCAAGTTAATGATAAGAAATGACAAACTACCTTCCTTTCCTAAACTCTGCTGGGCAGTTACCGAGGGTCCTCTGCAGCCTGGGCCCTTGCCAGTCCCCCGTGCCTTCATCTAAAGAGGCCTTGGTGTCACAGGTTAAGTGCAGTCAGTCAGTCAGTGGTCACCAGCCGTGTTGAATTCTAAATTCCAGTCCAGGGGCTTTCAAAGTGGCTCAGTGGTAAAGAATCTGCCTGCTAGTACAGAAGACATGGGTTTGATCCTTGGGTTCGGAAGATCGCCTGGAGAAGGAAACAGCAACCCACTCCAGTATCCTTGCCTGGGAAATCCCACGGACGGAGGAGCCTGGCGGGCTACGGTCCATGGGGTCACAAAGAGACACGACTGAGCGACTGAACAACATTAGCTGCACTCCCATCAGCGTGCGGGAATGCGTTTTCTTAATATTTTTCTACTCTAAGTGGGGCAGTCGAGTGAAGCTCAGAGTGGCCCCTTCTGAAATGGCACATCTTCTGTGGCTTGGGATTCTAACTGCCCTGCGAGCACGCATGCACACGTGTTCGCAGGCACACACAGGCTTCCAGGGTATGTGCCCCAGAAGCGGGTGTGTTTATCCTTCAAGGGTTGCTGCACCGTGGAACTTAAATGTGTTGACCCAGGGACTGAAGAGCAGATAAGACCAAGGAGGGTCTTGGAATGCAGGAAGGGAAAAACCAGACCCTTATCGTCCTTCCCTCCCCCATGTCGTTAACTATTCACGGATTTCAGGTCCTCCTGAGCAGCATAACCCACCTTCCCTCCTACCCCATAGTGAAGGTCGTTCAATCGTGTCCTGCTCTTTGCGACCCCATGAACTGTACAGTCCATGGGATTCTCTAGGCCAGAATACTGGAGTGGGTAGCCTTTCCCTTCTCCAGGGGATCTTCCCAACCCAGGGATTGAACCCAGGTCTCCCGCATTGCAGGTGAATTCTTTACCAGCGGACCCACAAGGGAGAAGGTATCTGCCCTACTCTTCCCCCCACCCAGTATACATGCCTCATCCAATCAGCAAATGAGCCGCAAGACCCCCGTCCCACTCCTTATACCCTGGTATAAAAGTGGACTGAGGAGCCCTGTTCAACGTTGGTTCTCCCTTGAGCTGGCCCACTCAACAGCGTCTCTCCCTCTAATAAACTTTATTCCCCTCTCATTCTGCCTCCTGTCTGGAAATTTTTCCAAGCCGCGCCCAGATCACGACGTTAAACAGGGCAGCCGGCTGGCCTGGGCCCCACGGTCCCCACCCAGCTCCCCCCGTGATGTGCTGTCAGCTCTGTCATCCCCGCTTAGCGAGTGCAGCCCTGGGAAGGCCCCGATCCACAGAGGAGGAGCACGTAGAAGTCTCTGGCGAGCCCCGCTTTTGCTGCGTCTTTTGTTGTTTTTCGTTTAACCTCTTTGGAGACGGCCTTCTGTCCTGATCGGGCAATGATGGAGGCGATAAACGTTTTCAAAGTACATCTTTCAAAATGGAAGATGCGTTTTTCTGGTCAGTTAAATTAAGCATTAATTTTATTAATCTAGTTCTTATAGGCAAATGTATTCCGCTCGAGGGAAGATTTATTTGCAAGCAAGAAGGCACCGCACACGTTGTTCCAGTGTTTATATAATTACACATCTTTATTTAATGGAGCCCTGCTTAAGTTATTATGAATATGTAATATTTGTTGTGATAAGCATAATCTTTTGGTGACATGTGCTTAAAAATCAGCTGAGCATTCGTGAATGAAGCTCATTTTAATTCCCATGTTACCCTCTTTGTTTCTGTATTAAGAGTATTAAAAGCTGTGTTATTGAATTTTTTTTATATGCCAGATGGTGTAAAATTTGAGGGGCACTGGAAGGTGGCAATGACAAGAACGTCTCATTACCTTGTCCCCAGGCTGGTTCCTTAGCCCCAGATCGGCAGCTGTGACGTTTTTATGCTTCTGAAAGTGTTCTCAGCGTGGACAAGGTTATGTTGTGTTACACACACACACACATCACTGTGGCTTTGGGATGGTTGCACTTTGGTACACTGAGGCCTTTGTTGGCGACTTAGCCTTCCTTACAGGAATGTATCCCGGAGAAGGAAATGGCAACCCACCCCAGTGTTCTTGCCCGGAGAATCCCATGGACTGAGGATCCTGGCCAGTTATGGTCCATAGGGTCGCAGAGAGTCGGACGTGACTGAGTGAACACAGAAATGTATCCACGTGCACGTAACCAGCCCTGGGTTGTTAGAAGCACGGCGACAGCCCGCCTTTGGGGGATATTCTTGGTACAGGTGTTTCATGTTGATGGAATAGCTGGCATCTACTTCCTTGGACCATTGGAGTCACCCCACCCCCAATCCTACAATCCGCATTCCTGTTTTCCCGAGAGATCAGCTGATGACAGAGAGTGAGTGAGTGGTGACCTCTTTGATCACCCTGTTCACTGCTGGGAGGGTGTGACGTTGGTTACTGTTTGCTGAGTGCGCACGAGGGCTCAGGCAGGCCTTGTGTTAGAGCACCCACGGCTAACTGGTCTGCAGGGACAGCTTGTCTGGGACACGTTAGGGTGGTGCCCGCCGGCCCAAGAGTGGGTGTGCAGGTACCAAATTAATGTGCGCCCCCCGACATGTGGCCCCCGGCTGGCTCACTTCCGTGGAGGGAGCAGTGGCCCTTGCCCTTCCCTTTCCTGAGGGAGCATCTTTCCTTCTGAGCTCCTTTCCAGTGGGCCCGCTCACTCTCTGCTAGTTGGCCGGGCATTCGAGTCCCCAGAGTCCAGCGTCTCTGCTGTCCGACACCCGTCCCCGCCAACTCTCAGCTGAGCCTCGGAGGCCCTTTCCAGCTTCCTGGCGCCTCCCGTCCCATCCTTCTCTGCCCAGAAGTCCTCCTCTGATGTGAGGAAGACCTCTGAGCTGGCAGACCTCAGCCTCTGTCTTGGCGGGGCTAGCGGTGTCTAGTTTTTTGCGTCACTGTCTGTCTGCTCCAAGGGTTTTCTGGTCCTTCTCTGCAGTGCCCCCAGTGGAGCTGAACGGGGTATGTCGATGCCCCGTTCCTGCATCCTTTGGGTTAGAAAGTCGAGCATCTGTTTGAAACCCTGGCATTACTTGACTTTTAGGCCGTTTGTGATTTGACTTCTTGGTCATCGTGTAGCTTGAAGGAATTGGGGAATTTTCAGAAAAGGCATAGAGAGGGAGGGCCCTTTGGAGGGAGAGATGTTTGCCTTCCGCTCGGTGGTCTCCGGGGTAGCTGCCGTGTTCATTACCAGCTCCGTCTGTCCGTCCCTAAGTACACAGACAGGGTGGCGGGGTGGGGTGCCATGAAGGGAAATGGCAGATGGGGGATACGGGGAGTCAGGTAGTTGGGATCCTCCCTGTGGGGCGGTCACCTCCACCCACACACATGGGGGTGAGAGGCCAAGACGGTCAGGGGAGGCTGCCCCGAGAGTGCTGACTGGGGGGCCGGGCCCTGCAGAGGGCCCCAGAGTGGCTGAGCACCCCCAGTGTTTCCGACACATCACACATCACCCCGAAGTGTCCTGACTGGATCTTCAGTGTCTGTTGTGTCATTGAGGATCAGAAGTCCAGCACATAGGTCTTCTAAACCATAACATGCTGTAAACACTTGGATTTTCAAAATCCAGTCATGAGGTACCGTAACTTTGTTGGTGGAATTTCATGCAAGTTACTATTATTTTAGGGAAAACCCAGAGACCCAAGTTGGGTGACATCAGGGTCAGTTCAAGAAAGGCCAGAGCCTCCATTGTCCTCCCAATGGCCCACACTTAGGGTCAGAAGGGTCTGAACATCCAGGACAGTGTGGGTCCTAAAGGGCTGGGGCAGGACTTGGCAGTCTTGGGTCAGAGTGGGTGATGAGGTTTAACTGACAATTTACGGATGGGCATCAGAACAGCCGTGTGTGGCAGGCAGATCTCAGCAGCTCAGGGGACGTGATCCCAGGCTGGGGACTGGACCGTCTTCCGTGTCCTTCCGTTTGAAAAGTGGCGCCTTGGGGGCATACTGACCTGCCCTCCTGTTTGGTCACGGCGTCTCACTCGCGTTCACCCTCCTGTTTTACAGATGCCTTCGTGAACAGCCAGGAATGGACGTTGAGTCGATCCGTCCCGGAGCTCAAAGTGGTGAGTGGTCGCTCTGGCCTTGAGCGTGGTTGTTTCTCCAGCTGCAGGAGGGGGGCTCGGAATGGTCTCAGGAAGAGGCACGGTGTGACCTGTGAGCACCCCAAGTCTTCATCCCGGGGGCCGTCTCCTCCCCTGGGGCCCAGAGGTGTGTCTGGTGTGTCCTGCGGAGTGGAGGGGCTCCAGGTGAGGCTGAGGTTGGGGCTGGAGCCCCAAGGGTGCCTGTGATGGTCATGATGGATGGCCGGGCAGATGGCCTGTGTGCAGGGCTGGGTGTCCCCCTGCCATTCTGTCGTGTGTGTGTGTGTGTGTGTGTGTGTGTGTGTGTGTTTGTGAGACACTCATTGACTTGTCTCTCACACACCCACCCACCCACAGCTTTACTAGTCCTCTGCAGGACGTCATGGGAAGTCTCTGTGCTAGCCATCAAGTCATAATTGTAACTCATTAGTAAGAAAATGTGACTGTGTACTGTTAACAAAGGAGTAGTGAAAAATTAAAAGCTTTCTTCTCATTTTGAACTTTAATAATTCAGCGAGGCTACTCAAACCTTTGTCTACTGTGCAGTCGCTAAGTCATATCCGACTCTTGGCGACCCTGTGGACTGTAGCCCGCCAGGCCCCTCTGTCCTCCACTATCTCCTGGAGATTTAAAGCTTAGGAATAGACTGACATAAAAAATAACTTGAGTCTGTTGCAGTCATACCTCTGAGCCCCTCCACACGTTGCACCCGTCATGTTAAGGTGGAAGCAAGGACCAATAGAACTATTAAATGACCATGTTACTGTGTAATAAGTGGCATTTGGAGGATGTGTGTGTGTGTGTGTGTGTTTGTGTGTGTCTGTGTGTATGTGTTTGTTTATGTGTGTGTGTTTGAAACGTCTCATGGGACGGACTCTGACCATGGTGACGGCAGGTGAGCTCCTTCCAGGTCTGACCCCCCTCGGTGACGCCTTCCTTGGGGCAGACCACGCGGCCCGCCATCCCAGGGTGCTGCAGAAGTGTGGCTTCCGCAAGCCCAGCCGCGGGACAGCGCCGCTGTGTCCCATGCGCTCTGAGACACGTCCCCAGCAGAGGGCTGATCTCGGGCCAGCAGCCAGAGATGCTACTCAAGAGATTTCCAGGAAGGTTTCCCAGTTTCAGATGGGCCCTCCTGAGCCAGCCGAAGGGGGTGAGGTTCTGCCGGCAGAGTGAAACAGGAGGAACAGTGCTGAGATGAGGAAGGTGCTTTCTCTGTGTGGGGCGCGGGGCACCTGCCCGGGGGAGCCACCGCCTTTAGTCCTGATGGGTCCGGAGTTGTCCCCGCTTCGCACAGTGGACGACTGGGCCTCAGACGTTAAGACGCGCCCTAGGGGACTGCTCTGGTGGCCCAGTGATTAAGAATCTGCCTTGCGGTGCAGGGGACACGGGTTCATCCCTCATCCGGGAACTAAGACCCCATGTTCCACGGAGTAAATAAGCCTGTGCACCACCGAAGACCCAATGCAGCCAAAATGAAGAAAGAAATATTAAGAAGTTGAATAAAGAAGGTGTCCAAAGAGCTCCAGGCTCTATGTGGTGGCCTTCCCTGGTAGCTCAGCTGGTGAGAATCCACCTGCAATACAGGAGACGTGGGTTCGATCCCTGGGTTGGGAAGATCTCCTGGAGGAGGGAATGGCTACCCACTCCAGTATTCCAGCCTGGAGAATTCCATGGACTGTGTAGTCCATGGGGTCGCAAAGAGTCAGACATGACTGAGCGAATGTCACTTTAGTACAAGGTGGAGCCGGATTTGAACCCGGAGTTTGTGTTGTCTGATCAGCGCTGCAGGCAGAACTTTCTGCAGCGTGGAAAGGTTCTCTTTCTTCACTGCCCGAGGTGGAAGCCGTGGGCCCCGTGTGGCTGTGGAGCCTTTGAAGTGTGGCCGGTGGAGGCGGGGAGCTGAGGATTGAAGTGTCATCTGAGGATCAGACCCTCTGGTTTAGACCCAGTTTGGGGAACTGAAGGTGTTGATAGTTCTGCCAGAGCCACACACCAGCCCATGATAACTGAGGGTGCCTCCCACCCAGACCTGTTCTCTGCTGGTATTTCTGAAGTGTGCAGTGTTCTGGAATCAATGCCTGGGGGAGGGGGGGGGGGTGGCCGTGTTAACAGGTGGATTTACAATCCTGAAACAGAACTCTCTCGTAAAGCTGGCTGGAATTCACAGGAGGGGTGGACTGCATCTCATGGACAAGTAAATGCAAAGGATTCTGGAGTTCTTCTGGGGAAGGTGCTCCCCGCCCCCCCCAACTGTGTGGAGTGGGCCAGGACCCCCGCTGGCGCCCTCCTGCTGTGGGGAGGAGCAGTGGGCAGCCCAGCCTCCTCGGGAGACCCCTTCTGTGCTAAGGCATTCCCAGCATCTGCAGAAACGCTCCTTTGTTCGAGGGCAACCTCTGTGTGTGCCCAGAGGGCCGTGATTGTGTCCTGCTGGGTACGGCACCCAGGACGGGTGGCCTCTTAGGTCAGCCCCTCAGAACCCCGACTCCGTTTCAGAAATGCAGCAGGTCCGTGACATAATAGAAAGCCCCAAATGGACTATATTATGTTTGACCATAAATCTTCTGGAACCTGTCAGAGAGGAAAATGTCAATGTTTGCTTGCTTTCTTTCTGGCCCCATTGTCCAGCTTGCAGGACCCTAGCTCCCTGACCAGGAATTGAACCTGGGCCCTCGGCGGTGAAAGTATCGAGTCCTAACCACCCAACTGCCAGGGAATTCCCTAGTGTTGGCTTCATTTTCCGGAGGGGCAGTGCCAGGCTGTCTGCTTCCCGAGGTGGGGTAGATGGTGGGGAGATGATGAATGGCCGGTTGCGCTGGGGCTCCCTTCCGCGGAGCCAGCCTCGGGGCCCTGTGGACGTCTGCAGGCAGCACGCACTGCCCGCTCACCTCCAAGCGGAAAGGGAAGGACTCCTGAGATCCCTGGCCTCGTAGAGGAGGGCACCAGTCCGCAGCTTGTCACATCCTATTTGTGTGTCTTCGTTGAATTCCCAACTGGGATTTTTAACCAAAGGCCTCAATTTTCTTTTCAGCCAACTCCGTGTTTAGCAGGTAAGCAGTGGAGTGTGGGCAGTAGAGAAATCAATTTAGAAAGACACCTCGTACGGCGCGAGAGTTGACAGCTCTGCCCCGAGGATGCCCAGGCCCACGGTGGTCACGTGTTGCCACCAGCACACACGGTTCTGTAAATTTCAGGGCGCTTTTACCCCTGTTACCTTGCTTCTCCCCGAGCCTGGGACCCAGACTGGCTCGATTCCATCTCCTCTGGTTTGCATCCAGGAGCCGTTCACAGATCCCAGCACAGCTTTGCAGCTTAAAGAGCATTTTCATCCCCTGTTTTATTTCCTCCTCACAGCTGGCTGTTAGTTTCTGCCAGTGTTTCAAATTAAAATAAAGCCCATGGTGTGCACACATAAGAAGGTGTCTGAGGTGACCATTCAGTTCAAATAAAACGCCTTCCCCCCCTGCCCCGTGTTGGGGATCGAGTGATTTGATCCTTGCAAGGGGTGAGTTAATTCTTTGCAAATCGTTGACGTGTCAGAAGGAGAGAGTGTTTCACACATAGAAAACATGGACTGAGTATTGTTTGATTTCGAGCACTCTCCTCCTCGGGAAAGAAGCAGCCTAATCTTAATTAAAAATTCAATTCTGTGGCATACTGTTTAGGATTTTCTCAGCGTGAAGCTGACAAACAGCAGGTGCCCTTGAGCAAAAGAATAATTAATAGGTGAAAATTCTCAGATTATAGAGGCCCACGGCAGAGGGAAGACAGGAGTCCAATCAGGAAGGAAACAGCTTTATTTCGGTTCTGTCCACATCTCTGGGGCTTGGAGCCGTAGTGATAAAGCGTCTCATTTCTACTCATTGGTGTTCAGTCAGGCAGGCATTTATCTGCCCAGCGTTGTGGGGGCAGGGTGGGGGCGGCAGCTGTCTGCCGTGGGCCGTGCTGGGAGCTAGACAACCAGACACACTTGAGAGCCAGTCACTTGTCAGCACTGGAGAGAGTCAGACCCACAACGTACGATGCTGGGCACATAGAGGTAAGAGACAGGTGGTGGAGCGAGGAGGGTGGTGAGGGGGCTTTGGGAAGAGGCATTGTTTGAGGCTGTGGCATTAAGAAGGCTTCTCAGAGGAGGTGACATCTGAGCTGCTTGCTGCTGCATGCATAAGAGTTTGTTTCGGGCAGTGATTGATGGGGAGAGGTCTAGGTGCACAGAGTCGGTGAGGCTGAGCATGGGGTTTGGTCACTGGCACACTCACCGTGGAGCAGGGAAGAGGAAGCTGAGGACGGAAGGACCCTGACTGGTGAGGACAGGATGGGTTCAGGGTTTTAGGTCGAATTTTAACGATGCAAATGTGTTCTGTTTTATGAATATGTTTGGTGTCCTAGTTATCGGCTCCATCATCCATTTATCCAACCAGCCAATGTATCTTCCTCCTCCCTCCCTCCTGCCCACTCATCTATCCACTCACCACTCACCCACCTGCCCACCCTATCCACCCATCTACCCACCCACCCACCCACTCACCCACGCATCCCATATTTACCAGCACTTTGTTGGGACCAGAAACTATGAGTGTAGGGATACCGAGGGGTACCTAAGACCTAGTTCTTGGTCTTGGGGCACCTGATGTGGTGGGAGGTAGAACCAGGAACATCAGCAGGGTGAAGTGTGTTGGGTGTGCAGAGACGCACGGAGAGCATCCTAAACTCTTGGGTGAAGAAGAGCAGGAGGGCCCAGGTGAGTGAAGCTTGGGTGTGTTTCCCACCTGGCCAGGGTGCCTCCAGCAAGATTGGTTGTAAGGATGCGGAGGGGACACTTTGTTATCTTTTCATGAAATTCTTGAACTCCAGCCTGCAGCCAGAGTGGGAGGCTTCCCAAGAGTTGTGAAATGGGGGCGTCGCATTTTTGCAGCATTGATTGTAATGAATTTATGGTATTCTCGGGATGAGGAGGGGGAGCTCCCAGGCAGGGTGACAAGCTAAAGTCTGTCGCGAGCTCCAGTGGATGGACGCTCCAGTGGATGAAGGCTCCAGTGGATGGAGGCTCCAGTGGACGAACTGCACTGCCTTCCCCGTGGGGCGGTGGAGATGCTCACAAACTGTCCTCTGGGCGGGTTGGGAATCGGAGACGACTTCCAGGCGTCTGGTTTGGGAGGCAGGGTGAGGATGTGGTCACAGAAGAGGCTGAACAGATTGGAGAGAGAATAGTCAGAGCCTTGGGTGTGTGTGGGTTTACCTGAATGGGGGCAGGGCTGAGGCATGACAGTGGGAATCCAAAGCTTCTTACAAGGAGGTGGGATGTGGCCTTGGCTCCCTCGGGTGGGCTTTAGAATCCAGAACCCAGGGAATCTAGGGAAGGAGCCCACATGGCTGAGACGGAATTCCAAGAGGAAGCCCAAGGCAGAAGTTTGCAGAAAGAGAACCTCATCTACAGCTTCCGGTGAAGGGCTGGGTCAGGGCAAGGCGAAGGTGAGGGGTTTCAGAAACTAAAGTTGTCGGTGACCTTGAGCAGTGTCTTTGAAGCCATAGGGTCAAAAACTTCTGGGGGGAGGTGTCAGGGTGAGCAGGGAGGGAGCAGGTGTACCCCAGAGGCCTGGCTGGCGGGAGAGAGAGGCAGACTTCTCCTGGGAGGAGACAGTGTGCAGGGCAGGGCTCTTGTCCTGCTTTTTCTAAGCAGGAATTGATTCGATGCTTCAGTGTGGGTTTGGGGGGGCAGTTCTAGTGGGGGAGGAAGAGGTTATCATGCAGGAGGGTCTTAACACAGAAGGTGGGGGGGATGAGCTCCTGAGAAGTGGGAGGGCATCTCGAGGGGCGGTCCCTGCGTCCAGGTGTGTCAGCTGTGTTCACGGGGAGGCTGTCTCTGGTGGAAGGTGGGATAAAGCCAGACTTGCCCCCTGGAGATGGTGTGTTCCTACCTGCTGGGACAGTGGTCCCTCACATCTCTCTCGAGCCACGTTTCATTGAGGATGAACGCCTCGGCCGCCTTAACCGCGGGCCCCTGATGTGGCCTCGTCTCAGCCCTGCAGTGTGGGACCCCGTGTCCAGAGACCAGGCCAGCTCTCCCCACCTCCGCCCCGCCTTGGTGCGGCTTTCTCCCCTCCAGTCCCTCCTGGACACTGTTCCTCCCGGACTCCTGATCCTGCCCTGAGGTCGTGATGGAGCGTATCAGGATGTCCTCTCCTCTCTTTATGACCCAGACTGCCTCTCTGTCCTCGTTCACCTCGTTTGTGCCTTGTTGAGAGTTTTGAGGGTCCCCGGTACACATTGGCGGGCTGACTCACTCTGCACCGTCCCTGTGTAACCAGCACTCATGGGATCTAGAAAAATGCCACAACCAACGTGTGTCCAAAACCGTGTTGATTCTTCAGGCTGTGGAGACGGATAGAGATGTGTGGTGTTAATTGAGGCTGCTGGAATCCCTTTTTCTCCCGGAGAAGAATTTAATGAGATGATGTTTCGGATTGCTGTGTGTTCCAACCCTGTGTTTGCAGGTTGCTGAAAGCGTGGTGCGCTGACTGCTCCTAGTGACTGTCCCTTTCTGTGTTGCAGGGCATTGTGGGTAACTTGGCCAGCGGCAAGTCGGCCCTGGTGCACCGCTATCTGACCGGCACGTATGTCCAGGAGGAGTCTCCCGAAGGTATGCTCTTTTGGCAGACAGTCTCCAGCTCAGGAGAGTTTAGTTGGCCAAGGTTTTCGTTAGCATATTCTAAATCATGACTGTCATATATCCCATGTCAAGAAAAAGAATAAAATACGAAGCCGTAGGAATCCGTAGCTATGTTGCTTTTTCAGTAGTATTGTCAGCCAACCAGTTACATTAACTTCATCTTGGCATTGGGAGCAATAGAGTGAAACCATGAATACTGTTAAATATGCCTCTTACCTGGTGGTTCTGCCCCTTCACATATGAGTCCAGTGTCATGCCTTTAAATATTACTGCTTGGACATGTCTTCATTTTGGATGTTGAGTTTATAATATAATTTGTATGGACTGTTCTATAGTCATAGACCCGAGTATTTCAGATGACCACCACCATACATTTGAGTATGTTTTGCCCTTTTATATTATATTCTAAACATTGAATAATCATTTTTGCATGAGAATAAGCTATTTCTTTTGCCATGAGGCTTTTACTTCTTCAGTTTAACATATCCACATTTTGTTTTTCACTTTAAATAAAATGATGGTAGTAAGGCTAGGAAACCAGGTAGCTTCCATGTCCCCAAAATCCAGCTAGAGTGTACACACACCGTTTTCTAAATTATATTTTCTCTCCGTGTAACCTTTTAAAAATCCAACTCTGAGACACTGAATTTCTGGTTCCTTCTTTTTCTTACTGGCTGTTCCATTCTTTGCAGATATGGATGCAGGTAACTATACATTTCCTTCATGGCAGCGCTTGTCTTGTTTGAAGAGCGAGGAGAGACCCAACTCTGTACTGTAGCCCTCCCTTGCCTCCTCGTTCTGTGTTATCCATCCTATTTTGTTTTCATCTTATCCTTTTTTCTTTTTTTTTTTTTTTAAGTTAAACATTTCACCCTGTTTTGTCCCTTAGATGTCTTCTTAGCAGTAGTTCTCAGTAGCTTCCCATGTTCCCTGTAACACCTGTTCTAGTATTTAACTCTCGTTGCTGGGTGCCTTGTAATCATTCAGAAGTGTGTGGAAGGTGGAATTCTCTGGCCACCTTTGTTTGGGGCTCTGCTATGATTTTGCAGAATTCTCAGTGGACACGTGAGGGAGAAAGCCACGTTTTCGTTATCCGTATCGACATGATGATTTCAGGGAGATTAGGGGTGAAAGCTTGGATGGGGAGTCAAGAAGGAAAAGCATACCGAGACACAGGAAAATGGATATAGGTGCTGGACAGCTGCGTGCTTTAGAGAGGCGATGAAGGTGACCCCCTTTCTCCTCTCCTGTCCTCTGTACTCAGGGTGTGCTGGTGTACATGTGCCTTTGCGTCTGAGTGTGGGTTTTAGCCGTGCTCACCTGGATTACACCCAAGAGTCTTTTAAGAGATTGTTTTTCTTGGATTTCTATTCATTCCTCGGGGCAGGCTGTGCAGGTTGATGACCCTACCTTCAAGCCAGTCTGCCTGTGGGCCCTGAGATACGCCGGGTTTCACCTGGGGGTGGGGCCCTAGAGGTTACACAGTCTGGGCCCTGGGTTCGCGGCCGCACGCTGGCCTCTCCCCTGCCGGACGTGGCGTCTGGTGTGGCTGGTGGGGGTCCCCAGCTCTCCCGCCGGGGCTGGCTTCCCCTCCTCCGTCCGTGGTGTGTTCTGTCATCATGCTGACTCTTGCCGTTTCAGTGTCTGCCACCATGTTTGGGCTTCACTGTGCTTTCTTTGTGGCGGACCCTTAGATTTTGATGAACTTGGAAGCCTTTCTCTTGCGTGCTTGCGCGTCAAAAGTTAAACCATCCCCAGTGGGGGGGACCTAAACGTGACCCCTAGGAGCCCCACTTCCTCCACTTTTCAGGCAGTACTTCTTAACATGCGAATTTCATGGTGTCCTATGATTCTCAGAACACCTCTGTTGTAAGGGGGGAGGCATCTCGAGTTCACTCTTGGGACGTCCTTTCTTCCATCTGCAGGGTAGAAGTGTCTCAGCCCTCAGCAGGACTGGTGCCCAGGGGCTCCCGGGTCGGGGGGAGAGCGTCCGCGATCTTTGCTCCCCGCTTCAGGGGCGGGCCCTGCCGCCTGTCCTCTCACCGTTTGATTCTGGGTCAAGGGATTATTCTTGGCATTGCCAGCGGCCTAGAGGGGTGCCCGCCGTGGACATGCGTCAGGGCCTCTGGGTCCTGGAAGGACCATGAGCAGATGCCCCCTGGTGCCTGGAACTCTTTAGCCCCCATGAACCCCTGTTTCCGAGAGGCCGCCACCCTGGGACCGGGCGGGGTGGGTGCATCTTTGCATCTCTTCTCCAGACCAGCGAACTGACATCCATGTGCTGGGGCAAGTCCCACATGGTGGCCGGAGGGGCCTAGAATTTGCTGTTTCTGAAAAGAAGTGCATGAGAAAAGCCTTGGCAGATAAAGAGTCCTTGCTCCTGGTTCGGGAACCTGTAATTGCAGTGTTTTCAATCCTTGCCGGATGCCTTAACATCCACCAATTACCCATGCTTGGTTCCTTGAGAAGCTTAACACAGAATGTTCTGGAGCTTTCAGGTACCGTGTCGCCACCCAGGTTTATGGAGAAGGCGGGAGCAGTGGGATCCTCTCCAGGGGGCGCCGGAAGTCAGTGACACCATTTCCGCTCAGCTGCATCTGCAGCTCCTTTTGTAGCAAAGGGTCAGGTTGGGGCACAGCTGCTGGTGTTACGTGGTGGGTGCCGGGCTGAGGGGTCTGGACTCTGGGTGAGCTGTGAGACCCTCCCATTTCCTCGCCGTTGTTACCGAAAGCGTGACAAGGTTAGGCGCTCAGTCGTGTCCGACTCTTCTGGGACCCTGTGGACGGTAGCCCTCCAGCCCCTCTGCCCAGGGGATTCTCCAGGCAAGGATACTGGGGTGGGTAGCCTGTCCCTTCTCCAGGGGATCTTCCCAACCTAGGATCGAACCTGGGTCTCCTGCGTTGCAGGAGGATTCTTCACCACCGAGTCACCAGGAAAGCTTACCAATTTATCTCCCTTGCCTCTTATACGGCGACTGGACTGAAGCACTGCCATCCCCACGCAGGCAGCATCTTTCCATGGGAGGCGTGTTGCTGTGGGCTCTGTCTGTGCACGCAGCTCACTGGGGCTTCCCTGCACTTCTCCTGTCTGCACAGGGCTGTCCTTTTGCTTTAATTAATATGTAAAAATCCTTTAGTGTGTTCAACCCTGAATATTCGTCGGAAGGGACTGATGCTTAAGCTGAAGCTCCAATACTTTGGTCGCCTAACACAAAGACTCATCAGAAAAGACCCTGATGCTGGGAAAGACTGAGGGCAGGAGGAGAAGGGGGCAACAGAGGATGAGATGGTTGGATGGCATCACTGACTTAATGGACATGAGTTTGAACAAACTCCGGGAGATGGTGATGGACAGGGAATCCTGGCGTGCTGCAGTCCATGGGGTCGCAAAGGGTCGGACATGACTGAGTGACAACAACGATCCTTTAGTGTTACTCTGACCCATGGCGGTGGGGATCTTTAGATGGCTGAGAAGGAGAAGGTGGTCAGGGCCTTCTGTTTTCACATCTCCAACCTTCTCCCGAGTGCAGGTTTCATCCACTTTCAGAGAATGACATCTGTCGTGCACTCATTGTGTGATTCATTTTGGTTGATACTTTATTTTTGTGGCAAAGATAGCTGACACATCCACTTCAGATTATTTTAAAGATACAATTTGAAGTGAGGGAATGAATTTAAATATTATGTGTGTTTTTATAATTAGTGAATTAGCAATGTACAGGACTTCCCTGGTGGCACAGATGGTAAAGTATCTGCCTGCAATGAAGGAGACCCAGGTTCGATCCTGGGTCAGGAAGGGACCATGGAATAGGAAATGGCAATCCACTCCAGTATTCCTGCTTGGAAAATCCCATGGACAGTGGAGCCTGGTGGGCTACAGTCCATGGGATCACAAGAGCTGGACACTACTTAAGCGACTAACACTTTCCGCAATGCAAAAGTAGGTAACTCAGTCGGGAACCTGTAAGTCCACGAAAGTATTAATAATCCAAAGAGTAAAATTTTGGGGCATGCACATAACCTTTTTAATCATGTGTGTGTGTGAGACAATGTGTGTATATCCAAGTCCTTAGGGCTGCCTTGACAAATGACCAGAGTCTGGGTGGCTTGAAACCAGAGCTGTATTCTCAGGGCTCCGGAGGCCGAGAGTCCGCGAGCAAGGCATTCACAGGCTGGCTGTCTCTGGAGGGAACTCGGGAGAGTCCGGGTCCTGGTTCCTGCCAGCCCCGGGCGGTCCTGGGCCTGCGGACGCGTCTGCAGTCTCTGCCTTGTCGTCCAGGGGCTCCTCCACATGTCTGAGTCCACGTTTCCCTCATGTCATGAAGATAGCCAGCTCTGGACCTTGGCCCACAGGTACGGAGGGTTTGGAATGGATCACATTTTTAGGGAAAGTTAACCCACAGCGCATGTGTATAATACACCCTGGGCGTTGAAGCACCCTGCTGTTGAAGTTGCCCCGTCATTTCTTAGTGACACAAAGAACTTGGAGCTGCCCCAGGCCTCAGTGGCCGGCCCGCACTGGCCTCATGGAATATCACAAAGAATCGGTCAGCTTACATATGCCCTTCACACCGATGATGGAATTTCACAGATGTCACTCACTTCCGATGAAAAGAATTGGATGGAAATTACTCCTCTGCCGTCCTTGCCCTGCTGATGGCTGCTAATGAGGCCAGAGAAGGAGGATCTGGGCGTGTAATTAGAGTTTCCAGGTCCTGTGTTTGTGAGCTCGATGTCCCCCGTGCTCCCCCACCTCCCCGCCACAGACCCCACATGTCTGCCGCTGTTTTTAACTCCCTTCAACATGAGAAAGGAAGGAAACTCGGGCTGCCCTGTATTATTATGTGGGGATTTGATGGAGAATGTGGGTAGCCTGAGATGCATCCCCTTGCAGCTGGGAGACCGTGGTGTCCCCGAGGGCTTTGAGCATCAGGCATCTTTCTCTGTTCCTCCCTCGTGTCTGCTGCCACGGGCCACACAGAGAACCTGGGGCCTGGATAGGCTGGTACCCAGCAGCTGTCCTCCCGGTGGTGGGGCGCGGGGGCGGGGAAGGGACCCATCAGCTCTGAGACGGATCAAACCGTCCAGCGGATGGAGTGGTAGATGTTAAGGGTGGTGGGCTGTGACGGTGCCGGGGCCGATGCCTCCATCCATCTCTGCTTTCAGGTCCCTCCAGCCCACACATGCGGCAGCCCCCCTCCCACCCCAAAACAGAAAACATGGACTTGGATGTAGGAATCTGGGCTCTGCACCATTCCTTTGACAAGCAGAACAGACTAGGATTGTCCGAAGAGTGTAGGCAGAGAATGAAAGGTGGGTTTTCCTGCAGGAACATGCTCGAAGTGGGGTGGGAAGCCCTTGTCCTTCCCAAGTAGGAGGAGGAGAGGGACTGTCTTCCGCATAAAGAGGAAGGTCTGAAATGGAAGAGGGGGATGGAAGAAACCTGAATGTCTCACTGAAGTAAGGAAAGGTGTAGGACAAGATAATGGCTAGTCAAGGAAAACTTTAGGTGATCCGTATACGTCAAGGTGAGAAGTCAGGCTTTCTGAACATAAGTCATAGAATGTGGGACGCGCTTTTGAATTATGCTCTGGGGTGTGTCTTGACTCTTAAAAACCCTGCTGAAAGGAGCCTGCAGCTGTTTCTCTTGTTTGTACGGATGTTCGGAGTTTGATAAAGACTTAAGAGGTTTCAGGGGAAGAAGGGAATTGGCTCGCCTTCCCAGGAGAGGGACCTGTACATGCCCAGCGCTGCCTTTAGTGCCTGCGGGCCCACGTGCTGTTGTGGGGGGAGGAGGGCTGAGTGATTTCAAGGATGGCGCAGGACCACGACAGGATGGAGACGAGCTGGTGACCCGGGAGCCCCAGAGCATCCAGGGACGTGGGGTCTCACGGGCGGGGTGGGGGGTCTCATGGCTGGGGTGGGGGGCCTTCTCCCCCCCGACACTACAGCCTGGATGCCTGAGTGTCCCCAGGGACGGGACCACCCTCCTCCTGGAAGCCCTGAGCTTCCGTGCCAGGGCCCCACGACTTACATGCCTGTGGTTGAAGCCTCGGCCACTTAAACTCTTGGTCCTTGAGGCCCAGGGTGAGTTAGCCAGCTGCCTGAATGTGGCCTTGCTCCCTCTGCTCCTCGAGTCATTTGCGGGGACTGAGAGGGTAAACACGTGGACGACTCTGCTTGGCGCTGGCACAGAACTGACTGGGGCCCAGGGTGCACAGCTGGTCCATACGGGCTCTGCTGCTGTGGGGCTGCGTCTTCTGCTCCAGGTAAACAGCCTTCCTCCTCAACTCTTCTCATGGGTGTGACTTCAGGACCTCGCGTCCACCAGGAGCAAGATCGTGATCCCCCCGCCCCCTGCTCCTGCCCCAGGCAGCCTGTCCTTGACCAGGCTCCCATGACCAGCCAAGTTACTCCAACAGCTTTAAGTGCAGCTCAGGTCAGGACGGTAGAGCTCTGTATGAGATGCCTGGGACCTACCTCGTGGTCATATGGAAACGAGAGGAAAGAAGAGAATTTAAAGTGGCCTGGGGACTTCCCTGGTGGTCCAGTGGCTCAGATTCCGCGCTCCCAATGCAGGGGGGTCCTGGTTTGACCGCCCCCCGCCAAGTCAGGCAGCTAGATCCCACATACTGCAACTGAGAGTTCTCATGCTGCAAGCAAAGACTCCTCGTGCTACAGCTGAGACTCAGCACAGCCAAATAAAAAAATAAATAAAAGTAAAAAAAAAAATTTAGTGAGTTGACCACGTCCCCAGTGGTGCGAATTGGGCCTGAGTTCCGTGGGTTCTCTCTCTTGCCCCCCCCAGGTGGGGTTGCTGTCTGGGCTGCGGGGGGAGGTCAGGAGCTTCTCTGGTTGCAGGTGGCCTCAGTGCCTGGGGGGTGAGGAGCCCCCCATCTTTGCCTTCTCCTCCCCGGTGTGTCTAGCCCGGCGGTGCCCCGCGAGGGTCACTGGCCCTGGGCTTGCCACCGTGCCCCACCGGTTCCTAGGTGGGATGTCAAGTGCTGGCCATGGTCACTTCCTCTGGAAGCAGGGGTCTGCTGCGGTCAGGTCACCTCGAGCTGGATGTCTCTCTGTTAATCCCCGCATCCCTGGAGGACGCCCTGTAATTGTTCCCCGACAGATGCACGTATCATCAGGGCAATAAAAGCCTGTGTATCTTAAATCACTTTTTAAAAAAAATGAATTGTTTAGAACGAATGTTTACTTAGTTACTTAGAAACAAGCCATGTGGTAAATACCAGCCTTATTTTCTGGGACATATGAAATGCATTTAAACTGTCAGCTCCAAAAATCCTTTCCAAATCAAATAAACTTAAAAAAATTTTTTTTGTCAGCTACCACTGCTCAGCAGATGTTAGGCCTATTTCTGAATGCATTCTTGGGTGCTGCTTAATGTTCCAGTGAACGAAATCTGTAAACGCTAATAAAATTTGAGGAGTTTTGAAATCTAGCCAGTTCAGTGTTTCCACATAATTTTACCATGTTACTTGCAACCAAGTGATTAAAAGTACATGATAATTTTTTAATGAGGAGTATCTGAAACCTTATGAAGAGCCTGCTGGTAGGTTGGCTTAGTAGGTAAAGCAGTGGTTCAGCCACCTTCCCTAATTCTTTCAGATGCTAACTCGGTCTCTAACCATAGACATTATCATTGACCCTTGTCAGCCTCCTGATCTGTGTAAACAGCCTGCTAAATAACTCTGTCCCCTCGCACGTAAGCCATATTGAGGATCAGATGTTGCCTTTAAAATAGGCGAAGAAGGCTAAAATTATCACTAGCACTTCAAAGAAATACAGAGAAAGCAGGTTCTACTTCATTTTTAACAAGAAAAAGAAGGCTGTAAAATTAAGAGTAAGGAGATTATGTTTTTGGCACGGACAGAGTTGGCAGGACAAAATGTGTCTCTGAGCCGGTTGTTTGGAACTCTGAACACACCGTCCCGTATTGTTATAATTAATTCAGGGGGAAGCCGAGGGCCCGCTGAGAGCTGGGCAAGGCGCCTGCGGTCGGGGCGGGCGCTCCAGAGAGGAGACGGGGCTTCAGGACGGATGGCTTCAGTTCCAGGCGGCATTTGCACCTGGTCGGCTGAGCAGCTTGCATGCTGGCTTCACCCGGGAAGCATCCCCGGGCAGTCTCCACACGCTCCGTGGTGTCACTTGACCCCCAGAGCCCCGCAAGAGTAGCCTGCGTGCTGGGGTTCACAGCTGGGGCTTCCCTGAGACACCTCCTGACTTCAGAGATGACAGACAGAACCACTTCCTTCAGAGGAAAAAGGAGACTGGGGTCTTGAAAGTTTCACCGTTAAAATGGCAGATCATTTTCTCTAGAGAAATGTTAAGTCCCAAGATGGTTTTTTTTTTGGAGCTTCAAGTGGTGGCTTAGTTGCTAAGTCGTGTCCAACTTGTGTGACCCCATGGCCTGCAGCCCACCAGGCTCCTCTGTCCGTGGGATTCTCCAGGCAAGGATACTGGAGTGGGTTGCCATTCCTCTCTCCGGGGGCCCTTCCCGACCCAGGGATTGAACCTGGTCTGCTGCATTAAAGGTGGGTTCTTTACCGACTGAGCTACCAGTCAGAGCGGGACTTAACTGCACGTTAGACAACAGCTGGGTCTGTCTGAGCTGGCGCCATCCGGTGCACACCACCCCTCCTGCCCGCCAGCGTGTTCGTCCTAAGACGCACTGGCTGGACGCCCTCCGCTGAGTCCTGACACTGTTTCCAGGGGGATGAGACGGTCCCTGAGAGTGTTCCAGCCCCACCCACCCCCCCGAAATGGGAGGTGACAGTCCCAACGCGCAGGGCCTCGTCCCCAGCAGGAACCTCGAGGGTAGACGGCTGTCCCACAGCAGTCACCTCCAGCCTGTGCTGTCGAAGGACTGGTGCATTTCTTTTTTTTTGCAGTCTGCAGAAACGTGTATTTACAAAACAACCACGTTACATATATACGGGTTTTTGACACACAGTAGTTTATTATGTCTTCTTACTCCTAGAAGGTAAAGAAAAAATTTAATAAACTAATCCTTTTTGCTCTTTTTATACAAAGTGATAAGTCATGTACTTCTTTTTCTTGTTGTTTTTTTTTAAAGTTTTAAAGTCTTCTGCTAAGTGCAAACCCTGGATTCCTCTCTCCAGTTTAAGGCAAGAACAGGACCGTCGCTGTGCAGTCTCTCAGGGGAGCAAGCCTGGAGGGGGAGGTGCTGGCTTCCTGGCTGGCCCCAGACCTTTGTGGGGCTGGGGGCATTGTTGCATTTCTAAAGGCTTGTAAGAATAAACAAAAACAAAACGCCCCACGCATACAAGGCTCCTGCCCACAAGGCCTGGCTTATCGACTGTCCGGCGACCCCTGCCTTTCCGTGTGTCCACACGTCGAGGGTTGGCCTGCAGAGGACTCTGGGCTTCCCCACGGGGTCCCACCTCACGGCCACCAGCCCGTTTTAGTCTTCTCAAAACAAACACCCGAGTTACATGCAGAGGCTTGTGTGTGAACCCACAGTTCTATGTTTATTTTTAAATCACGTGTTCAAAAATAGAGTTCACGTGACACAAATAATTTTTTTTTTAAATAAGTTCTTTTCACACCAGGAAACACTAGTTGAGCGCAGTCACGTCTGTCGGCCTCGGGTGGGTGCAGGCCAGCCCAGCCCACGCTCACGCCCGCCTTGTGGAGGCGCCGGCCCTGGACACATCTCGGGCCCCGGCCGGGGATCTGGCCTCCTTTAAAGCCGCCAGGTGAGGAGCTCGGCTCTGTCCTGCAGCTGCACGCCTTTGTGTAATTTGTCCTTTTTGATGCTTAAAATAAACGTGCAGGACACTAAAAATAAATAACCTTAAGTACGTTTTCGCCCAAGGAAACAGATGTGTGCCACTAAATATATTCCGTTTACCACCAGACTATTTCAAAGACAGGAGTCGTCTGGAAGGTTCACGTACAGCCCCGGTGGGCACTGGGTGTCCAGGCAGCAGCCTCCCTCTTCGGTCTCCCAGCCATCCTTCGTTTTATTGACGCTTCTCAGATACCGCATTTTTTTTTTTTTTTTAAAGAACAAATTGCAGTTTTGCGGCTACCTTGCATCGAGTGAGTTGTTAGCACTGTTTTTCCCGGCAGCATTTGTTCCCTTCATGTCTCTGTGCCATACTTTGATAGTTCTTGCAATATTTCAAGCTCTTCTCTAGCAAAAAGGTTGTGGCTGGCTGATGGCTTAGGTGATTTGGTCAGCCTTTTTTAGCAGTTGTTTAAAATTAAGGTACTTATGTTGACTTTTTAAAACATAATGCGGTTGAACGCATAAAAGACTATGACAGTACAATACATAACTTACATGTACTGGGAACCTTCCAGGTTCTTGTGACTCACTTTATTGCAATGTTTTATTGTGGTGGTCTGGAGCTGAACCCACAATCGCTCCGAGGAGCGCCTGAATATTAGATTCTATTAATATATGGACATGCGCATCATTTTGGAGAAATGGCTATTTTCTCTTTCTGAGAGCCAATTCAAAACCAGACGCCCCCCTGCCTCATCTGCTCAGGGGGTTCCCAGTACGTTCTGGGGCACACAGACTGTGTCTGTTCCAGGTGCCCAGTCCCCTCCCATTTCCCACCCAGCCGGCTCTCCTCATCCTTTTCCTTTTTCTCTTCCTGGCCTTGACAGTCAGAAATCCTGGGGACTTCCCTGGCTGCCCAGTGGTTGACTCCACGCTTCCAATTCCAGGGGTGTGGGTACCATTCCTGGTCGGGAACTAAGATCCCACAAACCATGCAATGTGGCCAAGAAAATATATATTAAAAAAAAAAAAAAAGTCCTGTCTTGTTCACTGTTTTCCCAGCATCACTTGCTGACGTGGAAGTCCCCAGCTAAGGTTAGGAACACACCACGTGTGTGTTAATTGCTCAGTCTGACTCTTTGTGGCCCCACGGGCTGTAGCCCACCAGGCTTCTCTGTCAGCCTCCACTCTCAGGACAGCAGAGCGTGTGTCTGTCCCGAGAGCCAAGCTTAATGGCTCAGCTGCCAGATTCAGGGGCCTCAGTGAGACCTCTGGTCACCCCAAGTCTCCTGAGGTTTGGACCGTGCAGGCTGCCTGTCCATTTTGGAACAGCTGCTGAGTTATTGGGAGAAGCACCCAGTTCGGGGGAGGATAGTGTATGAACTTTGGGGGTAGGGGGCGAGCTCTAGCTTCCCAAGACAGCTTCCCAAGACAGCAGGAGAGTCCCAGCATGTGGAGCCAGGGCAGCCTGAGTGGATCCGGGGCCCCAAACCCAAGGGAACAGGCTACAGGCCCAGGAGTTGGCATCACACCTAGAGCGTGAGCTGAGGACGGCAGGGTCCAGGCTTGTCTGTGCAGCGAGTGTCATCTTTCCACTGTAGAGGGCTTGGACACCGTCACGAGAGAAAGAATGCTTCGGGCTCTGGGACCTGCCTGCTTTCTGGGGTTACTGATGCTGCAGGGCGTGGTTTACTCTCTGCAGTATCTGAGCTTCTGCAGCCGTGATTACAGAGACATGTTTTGTTGTGATCATGCTATCTTACAGCATGATCTTAACAGCAGTTTTAGTGGGGTTTTTGCAGGTGGTTGTTTTGTCGTTGTTGTTTAGTCTCTAGTTGTGTCCAGCTCTTTGCAACCCCATGGACTGTAGCCCGCCAGGCTCCTCTGTCCATGGAATTCTGCAGGTAAGAATACTGGAGTGGGTTGCCATGCCCTCCTCCAGGGGCTTTTCTTGAGCCAGGGATGGAACCCGAGTCTCCTGCATTGGCAGGCGGATTCTTCACCATTGAGCTACCAGGGAAGCCCCCCACCTTTTTTTTTCCCCCGCAGAGGAAAAGCTAATAAAACTTAATGAAGGTGGAATTGGGTCTATCCTTAGTAGGTGACGATCAGCCAGCCAACTCCTGCCCAGGACTTCCGTGTTTACTGTGGTCTTGAAAAGGTGGTGTTTGGAGGGGAGAGCTCTTAACGGGTTTCACATGTTAAGCTGCCCATTTACGTTTTCCTCAAAGCTCTTGAAGTTAAGATGTAAGGAAGTTCAGTATAACTATTGAGCAACAAGCCACTTCCTTAAACATTAATTTCCGATTTCTTTTTGAGCAGCAGTATGCTTTAAGTAGCCCTCTGATACCTTGTGCTGTTCCATTAATAAAACTTGTACAAGTTCTAGTTTATAAATTTGATTCACTGCTTGTCAGGGATGGCAATGAAGCTGTTTTTATAAACACAAAATAGGGCTTTAGGGTCTCCTGTTTCCGTTTTACATCGCTTTTTCATCCAGTTAATTTTGGCTTGTATGTACTTGATGTCAAGAAAATCTGAACTACACAAGTGACACTTTAAAGATATATTCAGTTCATCGGCCATTTCAAGGTTACTCTTCCATGACGTAGATCCAGAAGTGTTGAAGCAGTAGGAACAGTGAGATTCTTGGAATTCCAGGTTGAATTAATAAAAATCAGCCAGCCTCATTCCCTAGAGTTGTTCAGGCAGGGCCCCCATGGACCACGTGCTCACTAAATGCACAGTGACATCCCCAGGAGTCAGCTGGTAACTATTTGATTGTTGCTGCTTAACTGACTTGCATCTCACAAAAAACTCACTGCGTATGTACCGGGCTTGTCCCTCCCAAGAAGATGGCACATGTCCCAAAGCAGGTTGCTGGTTTTTAGAAGGCTGGGGTGATGGTGCAACCCTCCCAACATCCCAGCAGTGGGTTCTGCTTTTGCAGAGAGGTTACCTGATGCAGCCAGCGCCACTATCTTGGTCTGTGGGCTGGAGTGTAACATACTTACCAGTGCAAGTTGCTTGTTACTGTCACAGGTTCAGAACCAGTTGTACATTTCTTTAAACATACTACACTGGCCATTTTCCAACCCCTACAGAGGCTCTGGAGAATGTTCCTGGGGGTACACCTTGAACCCCGCTGCAGGATAAGAGCCCCCACCTTGACTGGCGTGACAGCTCTTCAGCAGGGCCTCCGGGGCTCCATCCTTAGAGTCTCTGTCGTCTTCTCCTGGAAGATCGCATGCTCTTTTGATCTGCAGGTTCGTGTCTTCCTGCATTTCAGGACAGTCCCTCTGTGCTTCACCCCCGAGTTCTCTAGTTGGGCATTTGTTGTCAGAGGCAGCACTTCTCCTTTCCTTAGTTGCCTTTGTCTTCCTGTCAGTTAACTTGCGGCTTTTCGTCTTCTTGATGGAGTTTATTTCCTGCCGTTCCTCCTTGTCAGAATTTCAGCTTGGAGCGGTGTTTTCTTCTCTCCCTTACTTTTCCACATTTTATTCATCTGTTCCAAAATGCCGGTTTGGCCCTCCGTTCTGGAGGCTTCCATCTCTTCTCACGCTGTTTCAGATTCTTCTTCTGGAGCTCTCGTCTTGTTAAGCTGCCTGTTAATAAGTGGCATCAGGGAGGGAAGTGACTGGAAGGGATTTCCTTCTGCTTTTTGAGTTTTATTTTCTCTTCCATCTGCCCTTTGGGTTTTGCAGGCTCCTTTGCAACTCTCCCCCACTGACCCTGTAAAAAATTTCTTGGCCATGTCATGCAGCTTGCAGGATCTCGGTTGCCTGAGCAAGGATTGTACCCTGGCCACAGCAGTTGAAAGCCCACAGTCCTAACCACTAGGCCACCAGGAAACTCCCACAGTCCCCTGCCCGTTTTTTCCTCCTTTTCTTCCTTTTCCTAGATTGGCACGGTCCCAACGGCAGTCCAGTGCAAGGACGCGTGCGCTTCTCAGGCGGTTCACGCTGGCTGCGGCCACCTGAGGGCTTCCTGGCTAGCACTCGTCCCTGGTGAGGTCCAGGAAGACCCCCCACCGCCATCAGGTTTCCTGGGGAAACAGGACACAGGCTAGAGGAGACCTCTCTGGACCAGAGGGCTGGCCCACTCTGCCCGCTCCCGTTTCCCCGGACCTCCGATATCCACCCCCTGCCCCCTGCCGGGAAGTGCTGGACACGGGGCTGAGGCTGGGTGCTCCCTTCCCTGAGAATCTGAGTATAACATGAGCCCCTTTGTCCTCTGAGGGCGTCCCCTCCAGACCGAGGTGAGCTGCTGTTACAGACAGGCCACTGCTCTCCAGGAACCTGCTGGTTGCCCGCCGCCGTGGGGGGTGGGAGGGTGTGGGTACTGTTCCTACTGGGACTCCTCCATGCCGTCTGGGTGTTGCAGGCACTTTGCTCAACTCGGAGCCTCCTCACGGTCGGGCCGGACAGGAAGACCCTTCTGCTCCCGGCACAGCATCCCTCCTCCCTCGGGGACCAGGAGCCCCTCCCCATCCGCCTCTGCGGTCCTGCTTGCGGGTTGCTCTCCTGTTGTGTGCAGGCTTCTCGTTGCATTGGCTTCTCATTGCAGAGCACGGGCTCTCGGGTGAGCCGGCTTCCGTATTTGCGGCTCAAGAGCTTAGTTGCTCTGCGGCATGTGGGATCTTCTGGGACCAGGGATGGAACCCGTGTCTACCGCATTAGCAGGCGGATTCTTAACCACTGGACCACCAGGGAAGTCCCCTCCTTTTTACCCCCCTCACCCCCACCCCATGCTCCTTTTTATTCTTAAGGCCAGTGATTTCAAGGTTGCTTATGTGACGCTTTTCATCTTCTCTTGATGGATGGTGAATTTTTTTTCCTGGTCTTTAACTACCTCACCCCCCCCACACACACCTCTTTTATTGGAAATGGGAGAAAGGAAAATTCCGTTACAGCAAAATTTGAATTTTTCTTCTTACCATGGAACTTTGACTTCTTTCCTGATCTTTCGTCTTTGCTGTACTCAGGTCTAGATGGAATGAAGTTGTTGAAGAAGACCATAGCCTTTGTGTTAAATTCCATTTCACCTCAAGTCATAACTGCCAACGTTTCACCTGTGAACTAACTTACCAATCACTACACATTAATTGGATCCTTACTCTTAGTACATTTTTATACTCGTCCTCCCCCCTTCGCTTTTTTAAAAAACAATGTAAGGTGTTTTTTTTTTAAATTGGCAGAGGAAATGAAGTCTGATTTGGTTAAATTTTGTAATCGAATATGTTACCAATAAAACTTCTTTCCCAGTGTAAATATATGATCCAAAATTCTTTTAAAAGTCATGATACAGAACTTCCCCAAAATCTCAGCGATAGGTACCAGGCTTCAGTATTTTTATCAAAGAGCAAAATGCATTTTAAGAAATTTTTGGCACATGATTAAATTTTTTATGTTCTCCCAGGGAGAAATGAAAAGATTGATTGTTGTCTCCAGTGTATTCCTCTCATCTCACCAGTCCTAAATAATTAGGAGCGACCCCCTTCGCAGATATTCTATTGTATTACTAGACTAAGTAAGAAGAATGTTTTGGGCAGATGTCAGAAACGACAAGAATCTTGAAACCGTCCCTCTAGGAAAATCAGGTGCTCCTGACCTGGGGCCCCGAGACGGTGTCAGGACTGAAGGCCAGGACTTAGCAGCTGAACAGCAGCAAGGATCAGCCTCTGCAGGGGGCTGTGTTAATTTCTTCCTGTTTGCAGTTATTCACAGGTGGGCCTGGTCAGGATGTTTCCTGTGAGCTAAACACAGGTATTTTTGCTTAATGCTCATTACCTGGGAGGCAGGGTTCCCAGAGATGGGCCATTATGTATCATTTAATCTTTTAGGCAGTATCCCTTTCCCGATGAACTTGTAACAGAATACAAAGGTGTTTTCCCTATCACAAAAAGTGTTGGGCAGGCCTGTTTCTTTTTAGTCTCCTAAGGGTTCCCAGGTGGCGCTAATGGTAAAGAACCTGCCTGCCAATGCAGGAGACATAAGAGAAGAAGGTTCCATCCGTTGGTCGGGAAGATCCCCCGGAGGAGGGCATGGCAACCCACGCCAGTATTCTTGCCTGGAGAATCCCTAGGGACAGAGGGAGCCTGGCGGACTCCAGTCCATGGGGTCGCAAAGTCAGACACTAAGTGATTTAGCAAGCAGGCACAGGGCTGACTGTCATTTGCAGCTGAAGACAGCTCCCTTCCATGGCGGTAAGTGGATCGATGGTGAGTGGAAGACACACCCCACCACCCACATCCTTGGTGTTGCCCTGTGGATGTAGGGAGTTACATGAAGGCTTCCAGGCTCTTTTGCAGATAGTGTGTGCCATGAACTGTCTCAGCAGAAGTCCACACAAAGAGAGAAGACATGAGAACCAGGCGGTGTGCGTGGGTTTGAGTCTCTCTCCCTCCTGTCTGGGGGGTGGGAGGCAGATTGGTCAGTATCTGAACATCCACCCAGTTAGATGTGGATGTTCCTGGTGGTATTTGCACCATAAGATGCTGTGAGGAGGATGAGATGAAGTGGGAAGAGAAGTGCTTTGTAAACTATAAAGTATAAGGCTCGCTGTTTCTTGGAGACCTGTTAATTATATGTTAATAATTTTTAGTCCAATTGGCCAAAAGAATAGAAATGTCAAACATCTGTTGGGAGTGTTTACTGCCAACAAAACTTTTTTTTTTTCCCTTGGTAATAGGAAAATTCAGTTTTCTTTTTTTCCCTTGTTAAAGCAGAAATGCCAACCCAAGTGAGACAGTTATACCTCTCTTGATGTAGACCGCCCCTATATTTAACAAGATTCCATTGTAGATCCATCCTGCTTAGCTCAGGTTTAAAGAGTAGAGGGAACTCAGCTGTTTTGACCTCCACCAGCATCCCAGATTCAAAACTGGTTCCCCCAGCATGAGACCGGGACGCAGGAGTAACCTTGAAATCTTGAGAGTAATTGGTCACCAGTGGATTATACCCCGCAGATGGGGATGGCAACCCACGCCAGAATTCTTGCCTGGAAAATCCCATGGACAGAGGAGCTTTGTGGGCTCCAAAGAGTCCAAAAGGTCACAGAGTCGGACACGACTGACTGACTAAGCACAGCACAATGGATTGTAACAGACTCCTTTAAGTCTTTCTTTAAGATATTTAAAAGAAAAAAAAAAAATCTTTTCTTTCTGGTAAGCTTTTCGTAACACATCCATCTCAGCATCCCTGCTTCTGTTTGGTACATTCAGGTCTACCTTTTACCTTGACCCGCCTAAGAATTCAAGCTCAAGGGCAGCAGAGGCTCCCAGGGCAGTTTTCTGGGTGGAAATTGAGAACTAACCTTTGAATGAACCTGAAATTTAAAAAATTGCACGTGGGATTTCCCAGGTGGCTCAACGGTAAATTACCCACTTGCCAACGCGGGAGATGCAGGTTAGATCCCTGGGTTGGGAAAATTCCCCTGGAGGAGGAAATGGTCAACCCGCTCCAGTATTCTTGCCCCGAGTATCCCATGGACAGAGGTACCTGGAAGGCTACAGTCCATGGGGTTGCAGAAGAGTTGAACACAGCTGAGCAAACACAGGCATGAGGTTGAATTTAGGCAGGAAGAACGTCCCCTTTTTTATTCCCCCCCGTGAGATGCAAGCGAGCTTGGTGTTCAGCGAAACTCAAGAAAACCAAAGCGCAGAGATGAACTTGATTCTGCTCGCCCATCTGTACCTGTCTGAATGTGGTGCTGCCTGCCTCTGCTGATCACAAGCCATCTTTGAAAGGAATCGACCCAAGTGCAGGAGTGCGCTCTGTTTCCCCTTCTCATGGAGTTGTCACCACAGGTACACAGAGCCCTGCCTTCCCCGGGGACTCGGCGGGTAAACAGCATGCAGGGGGCCCTGCACACCTGTGCACAGGTGGGCTGAGCCAAGTGCGTGTCAGTGGCTCCCAATACGGGGGTCAGGTTTGGGCACACTTTCTAAAAATAAAATGATCCCTTGGGAGATTTAAGGTTATGTAATAGTATTTGGCCGTCAGAGAAGGCTGACAGTTGTTCATGTAACAAGTTTATAGGGTGGGGCCATGGTGCAAAGTTGGGTCAAATAGACCGGCAGGGAGATACAGCCATTTCTCTGTGTAGATAGTTCTGTATCCACAGATTCAGTCAACCATGGATCCGAAACATGTGGGGGGAAAAGAAAAATTACAGGAAGTTTTCAAAAAGCAAACCTTGAATTCGTCTCATGCTGGCAACTATTTACATAGCATTTATGTTGTACATGGTATTTACACTATATTACATATTATAAGTAATCTGTAGATGACTTAAAGTATACAAGAGGATGTGCGTAGGTAATGTGAAAATTCTTCACCATTTTATGTAGGGAATTTTGGAAGCAGCCCCCTGTGGATTCCGAGGGATGACTTTATTGAAAATCAGATTAGAAAACAGGCATTTATAAATCTACATTAAACATGAAATTGGACGTAGAGTTTGGTGGTGTGCTCTAACATTACAGTAGGAAAAGATCCAATGGCTAGGATCAGATGGTGGGTTTGAATTTCACAAAACAAGGGCAGTGGCCTCTGATGAATGTAGACCAGCTTGCTGCCACCCACGCCTTCATCCCAAGGCTTTTTCCCTTTGTGTCTCTAAAGTAAACTATAGAAAATGGCTTTTAAAGTCTTTTATTTACCTGCTGGGCTTGTTTCTGCAGTACTCAGTGATCTGTGTTCCCATTGAGCCTGACAGTCTACCAGCAGTAGGAGCTTACTGTTTACATGTAACCTTATTAATCATATTCTTTCTCGCAATCTGGGTGCTTAAACACCTGGCTGATTCTTACCTAATTATCAAGCCTTTGGGTTCATGGCAAATGCATTTGAGTGCTTCATTTGTTTCTTGATGTACATACAACCCCAGAAAACACACACAAGTCCACTACAAGTGTCTAATATTTGCAATTGTAAAATACTGAAGAGACATACTAACTACATATTTTAGAGGGGAATAATACATAGTGATTTTTAGAATGGGAAGTGTCCTTAGGGATTGAGAAGACAATCGCCCGCCCTTTTAGAGCTGATGCAAATTAGATCCAGAGGCCTTTGCTTGTGGTTACAGAGGAGCAGAAAGAACTCTGAGCAAACCTTGCTTAACGTTAATATTGTGATCTAATCATCTGGACACATACTTGTAAAGGTAACTCTACAAAAACATATCAAAGAAGGTGAATGAAACAGGCGATGTGAAATCCATCGAGTGCTGACCCTGTAAGACAGAGGGCGCAGAGCCCAGGGGAGGGGCAGGGCCAGCGGCAGGCGTCACTTCTGGGGAGCCGGGTGCTAGCTCCCCAGGGAAGTGGGGGTGGCGGCTGGCAGCGGAGGGGTGCTGGTCCTGCGGGAACTCCCCCTCCTGCCCTAGAGACCCCGCAGATCCGTGAGGAACTGGCCACGTGAGCCCAGCACGCCAGGGGCGGCTGGGCGGCCTCCTGGAGGTGGAACCTGTGTTCACCAGGCAGCGGCCGGCCTCCGCGTGTGCTAAGATGCCAGGGGTCACGGCGCCTTCTGTTTGCAGAGCTGCGGGGGCGCAGGGACCCCACTGTGGGTGTACCCACAGCCGGGAGCGCACGCGCAGGCCTCTGGTCCAGCGCGCACGCGCTGCCACAGCGCCATCACCTGGGTGTCCTTCCAGCGCTTCTCCACGGAGCGCGCCCTCTTTTTTTTCCCGTACCAGCAGTGAGGGGGACCAAAATGAGGGTTTATCCGTCTTCATGCTGGAAGGCTTTCTTCCGTGTTTCTTCCTTGTTATCCGTCTTCATGCTGGAAGGCTTTCTTCCGTGTTTGAATCTTGCTGTGTAAGCAGGCGCGTCTCGCCCGTTACAGGGGGGCCCGAGTGGGCGTGGCTGTGCGTGCGTGCGTGCGTGCTCAGTTACCCAGTTGTGCGTGCGTGCTCACTTACGCCTGTGACCTCCCATCCAGCCCCCGACCCCAGCCTCACGGGGCCTCAGCCCACCTGCAGGCCTCCGATCCTTCTTCGGGGTGGCCCAAACCCCGGAACTCTGGGAGGGAAGGCCGGCAGGGTCCAGGGGTCACTGTGGCGCCGAACCAGACGTGACTCGGGCTAGCAAGGGAGCCGACCCGCAGCCTCTGGGGCCGGAGGGGGTGTCCTGGCAGCGTGGTTCTCGGGAGGCGTCCAGTTGCTGGGAGTTTTCAGTTCGCTGGTATTTCTGGAAGGTCCCTGTGGCCGGGGAGCTGAAGTGAGCCGCGTTCCTCTCTTTGAGACCGCGAATTCCCCAGCCCGGGGATAGGGCTGACCGGGGTGGGCGCAGCGCGCAGAAGGTGGAGAGGTGGTCTGGCTCTGGGGTGGCAGAGGAGCCCAGCGGCGTGTGCGTTTCCCGCTGTCCAGGGGAAGGGCTGGCATCCGACCCCAGACGCCGAGGGGAGGTGCCGGGGAGGTCAGCGCCTGCCCCGTCCACGCGGCCGTCCCCCGCCCCCACCGGCGTTCCGGGTGGCCCGGGGGCTCCCCGCTCCTAACCCGGCGTGGTCGCTAACGCTGTCTGTCGCCAGCTGCCCCTCTGTCTCGCGCAGGTGTCGTCCGTAGTTTCTGTCTAACCGTGTGTGGTAGCAGCCCGTCCCCTTGTGCCCTGTGAACCCGGACACGCCATCCCCATGCTGTTCTGTGTGTGCGTTTCAAGAACTGGGTTTCCCTTGAGGAGAATACAGAGACTCTCAGCCCTGGGATTCGCCCACGTGGTGGAGACCAGGCCGCCCCTCCTGTTCACAGCACACGAAAATTTGGTTTCGGTCTCGCGAACCCAAGGAGAGAACGCTGAATTTCGGTGCTCTCTGTTTCTGGACCCTGTGTCAGCCGGGTTCCCAGGGCGAGAGAGACATCCCGAACCCACACATAAAGCCCGCAGGAGCGCTCCCCCTCCTGAGCCACCAGCGATCCTGGCCTTGCGTGGAGCCTGCGTGCTCTGCCCCCAGACGATCCTGGTTCTTAAAGATGGCTATTGGAATCTGGAGTGGCAGTAGTCCTTGCAAAGCCCAGTGGCTGCTGGAGACAGATCTGAAGCTACTCCTAAAACACTCAGCGCTGCCTCCAGGGCCGCAGTCTAGGGCGTATTTTCCCACAAGCGAAGCCCACGTCTGTTCGCCCTCCCCACGCTCTGTCTTTCCTGGGTAACAAGGTGTTTTGTGTGTGTGTGGCAGGTGGCAGGTTCAAGAAAGAGATCGTCGTCGATGGACAAAGCTATCTGCTGCTGATCCGAGATGAAGGCGGGCCCCCAGAGGCCCAGGTGAGTACAGCGCGCACACCGAGGACCCGCGTGCTCCTCTGGCTCCTCCTCGAGGTTCTGACTCCACAGGTGTGCACAAAAGAGCTGAGAGAGAGGTCCCTGAAAATGTTTCCTGTGACTGAGGTTTTTCAGTTCAGTCACTCAGTCGTGTCCGACTCTGCGACCCCATGGACCACAGCACGCCAGGCCTCCCTGTCCATCACCAACTCCAGGAGTTTACTGAAACTCATGTCCATTGAGTTGGTGATGCCATCCAACCATCTCATCCTCTGTTGTCCCCTTCTCCTCCTGCCTTCAATCTTTCCCAGCATCAGGGTCTTTTCAGATGAGTCAGCTCTTCACATCAGCTGACCAAAGTGTTGGAGTTTCAGCTTCAACATCAGTCCTTCCAATGAATAGTCAGGACTGATTTCCTTTAGGATGGACTGGTTGGATCTCCTTGCAGTCCAGGGGACTCTCAAGAGTCTTTTCTAACACCATAGTTCTAAAGCATCAATTCTTCAGTGCTCAGCTTTCTCTATAGTCCAACTCTCACATCTGTACATGACTACTGGAAAAACCATAGCCTTGACTAGATGGACCTTTGTTGGCAGAGTAATGTCTCTGTGCTTTAATATGCTGTCTAGTTTTGGGGAGAGGCTAATCTTGTTTTCCTGCAGACAGAAACCTGGAGGGGCAGTTTGGTCTGTGTGGCTGATTTTCCCCTGTGTTTCTAAGAAGGAAAGAAGAGCAGATTTTGCACTGATTTGTCAACTCAGTGGCATTGGTATCTGGAAGTTTCTATAGCTTCCCACCCTTTTCTTATAAGTGTTTCGTCTCGAGAGCATGCTAAGTCACTGCAGTCGTGTCTGACCATTTGTGACTCCCATGGACAGTAGCCCGCCAGGCTCCTCTGTCCAAGGGATTCTCCGGGCGAGAATACTGGAGTGAGTGGGTTGCCATTTCCTCTGGAGCAGTACAGTCACTTAGAAAGCTAGGTGGAATTTGGAAATCTGAACACCACCACCAGGCTGCCCACCAGGCTTCACAGCCCAGGTCATTCTCTACTGAAAACCAGAGGCTGCAGCATGATGTGACCTCTTTGAGAGTTCCTTGAAAAATGGGCATTGTGGAGAAAAAAAAAAACACCAGCCTGAGTGTGAAAAATTTCTTTCTTTGGTTTACTCACTCCCTAGTTTATGACATTATTTCTATAATAATTTACCAGCTAAACACTTTAAAGGAGCTAAGGGCTGGTAATAGTCAAGGCTGATTAATGCAAACTTAGCATTAAAAACATCCCTGGTGTTCTTTCTTGAACTTACCCTTCTGTGACAGTGCACTTAAATTGAGTGGTTTAAGTGGACGATGTTGAATATGGGGGTGGTTAAAGTTCTGGCACTCCACACACTGAGGGGTGTGTGGCTCGACAGAAAAATAGTGCAGAATTACCATGTTCCGGTGAGTATAAAGTGTCACTGATTATAAGCTATGCCAGTATTTAAAAGAAAAATACTGTCGAGTCCTGAAACAAAGCAGGCCTTAACGTACGTTCTGGATGTGAAAGTATGGAAATTTCTTTAGCTTTGATGAAGCAGCATAGTCAGTGATAGTAATAAGGAAACATTAAAGACCGGTTAAACGTGGAAAAAAGCAGGTTATGAAGCTGTGAGAGCTCGTGGTCAGTGCATGTCAGTCACTCTGAGCGGGGCAGGGCCCGACGTCTGACTGTCCTGGAAGGTCTGTGATGGCAGTTAAGCTCAATGAGTCTGTCTTAGTCGACCTTCACCTATGGGACATCTGTCCTGCGGTCACGACGGCTCCCTCAGCCGCGCTGGGAACAGGTGAATGAAGTCGGTGAAGTGTGGGAGTCACCGGGGGTGATTTTCCGCCATTCCAGCTCATACACGTTTTGGAGTGTGCAGGGGTAATTTCACACTCAGCACACCTCGGCTCCGACCGTTAAGAGTCTAAGAAGAAAGTTGAGAGATGTGCAGAAATGCATGTTGGAGCTGGTTGAGTGGCTTCAGGGCCGCTGCTGTCCAGGGTCGCTGCCCCGAGATGGACACTGGTGGGTCCACAGGTGCACAGACATGGTGCTTTTATTCCTGACTCCAGTGGTAGACCATCGAGCCGGCTGCCCTGGACCAGAGTTAGTCAGTGATGAGACCTGCCCCAGGGGCTCCAGGTCCGCCCTGGAGAGGGAACTCCAGCTCGAGGAATTGGGGGCTCAGCGCACCACCCACCCTGAAGGTTTCATCGGCCATGATTGCTATTGTTATTGTTTTTAGTCGTTACCATCTGAACTTCAGGTTTAATTCTGTCCTGTCACAGAAAATCTCCACAGGTAACTGAATCCCCTTCTCATTTACTTGTAGAATTCAGAGTTTGGGCTTCCCAGGTGGTGCTAGAGATAAAGAACCCACCTGCCAATGCAGGAGACATAAGCGATGTTGGTTTGATCCTGGATCAGGAGGGTCTCCTGGAGGAGGGCATGGCAACCCACTCCAGTGTTCTTGCCGGGAGAATCCCATGGACAGAGGAGCCTGGAGGGCTGCAGTCCGTAGGGCCGCAGAGTTGGACAGGACTGAAGCACCTAGCACGCCAGCTTACCCAGTGGAAACTTTCCCCAGATGTATCAGAGCTGATGCCTTAATTGTCAAAACTTGTCTTAGTTGCAGCTTCTTTTAGAGAAAACACATGGGATCCCCCCCCCCCATCTTCACTTGAGTCTTTCATTAAAGAGAAGGGCGTTTGGCTCCAGACTTCCAAGGTGACTGTGGGTATCACATGAGCTAACGTGTGCCTCCAGCTGATTTACCAGAAAGAGGGTCTGATATGAGTTCAGCTGGGTGCAGGTAAAACAAGAATAAGATGATAGAAGAGCCGGGCCACTGTGGGGTTTTCATTTTCTCCCCCTCCTTTTTGCTCATTTCGTTCACTGGTTTGGTTAATGTCTCTGGCAGTGGGTCCTAATTCCCTCGAAGGGTGCTGTAATTCATCCACGGCAGATCTTGACGATACGAAGACCTCTTCTGTTGACAGAGTCGTTGGCCCTAGGGGTGGAGGACTTCTGAGCTGTGGGTGCCCAGAGGAGGAGCCCCATCTCAGGAGTCCCAGCACGGCTTCCTGGGGGCCTCTGGGGGGGGTTAGGGTGCAGCAGGAAGCCGCAGGGTCACCCCGTGTATCCATCCCCAGGTCGGCTCTGTGCGCGCTGGGCTTGTTTTCCATCAGCTGAGTCTGGATGGGGGTGGACGTTCCCGTGGGGAAGAAGGCCTGGTTTGACTTTGGAGACACGGTGGCCTGGGTGTGAAGCGGGTGCGGGCCCCGGCCCAGGTGTGTTGTGCTAAGGATGAGAAGCCATTAGCAACGCTTCAGAAGCGGGTTTCAGCCACACGTGGCCGTCCCCCCGTCCCATGCTCACGAAGGTGACCTGATGCTGCTCCTTCCCTCTGTCTCCTCGCCCCCTGCTCACCTGCCCTCTTTCTCCCCAGTTTGCCATGTGGGTGGACGCCGTCATATTTGTCTTCAGCTTGGAGGACGAGATCAGCTTCCAGACTGTCTACCACTACTACAGCCGCATGGCCAATTACCGCAACACAAGCGAGATCCCGCTGGTCCTCGTGGGGACCCAGGGTGAGTGGCATCCGGGCCGCTGAGCCGTCAGTGGCTTCCTGGCCTGTATTTTCAGAGACGGGGGCGGTTTGCAGACGGTTTAAAGAAGAAATAATTTTCTGCTGAAGTCCTACTTTTTACAGGGAGAATCCCTGAAACGGAAATCAGCCTGTCTCCTCATTTGGTTCAGTGGAGAAATCACTTGGCAACTTCAAAACAAAACACACCGCTACACCCCCAAGGGCTTCAGAAAGAAAGGAAGTCTAATTTCTATATTAGGACATCTTAATTCTCTCTTGTCATAAAGTTATGTAATTTATAAGCAACCTAAAAAGTTACTTCTGTTAATGTTTGCACCTTTAATACTGATTTTTGATACATTGCTGAGTTTCGTTTATTCTGCTGTATTTCTTAATGTCTTATGATCCAAATCTCATTTTTAGCAGATTCCTCAGAGAGCGTAGAATCTTACTGCATGGGTGCGTTTTGTTTTTTTTTTTTCCTAGGTCATGTAAAAACTTGATCTCTTAGTAAAGTGACATCACCTAGGACACTCTTGATCATAAATTCATTGACTTGCTGGTATCTGCTGGGGACTTAACTAAGGAGTCACAGGGATTGTTTTAGAAAGTCAGATGAAAGTGAAAGTCCCTCAGTCATGTCCGACTCTTTGCGACCCCATGAACTGTACAGTCCATGGAGTTCTCCAGGCTGAAATACTGGAGTGGGTAACCATTCCCTCCTCCAGGGATCTTCCCAACCCAGGAATCGAACCCAGGTCTCCCGCATTGCAGGCGGATTCTTTACCAGCTGAGCCACCAGGGAAGTCAGATGAAGGTTAACTTTAAAACCACTTTGTCAGAAGAATGAGGAACTTAATAATAATCACGTCCAAGAAACCCTGGATTTATCCCTTCATTTCTTGGTGCAGGTTCTGTTTTTGTTAATTCCTTTGGAATGAGCACATCCGGTCTGCCCTTGCATGCCCTGATGTGAGACTTCTCCAGATAAGAAACTCTCTGCGTCTGAGCAGCAGGACCAGTTAGCTATTTGCAGGGCACCAGGCCTGATGGAACTTAGAGCAGGGTAATCCACGCCTTGGCAGGATAATCCAGGATCATGGAGTGGGGAAGTGTGCTGGGAGAAAAAAAAGTGTGCAATAAACTAAAGGCATCTTCCCAGGGTGCTGGATGTAAAATGTGAGTTGGGGTTTCATGGAGAGGACCTCACCCCAACCCTGCTCCCCTCCCCAAAGCATGTATGTCATGACCAGTGGTCTCACAATTGAAGCCTTCAGAGTAGAGGTGGGTTTAGACCAACTTGGGACATCAGTTCAGTTCAGTCCATTCAGTCGCTCAGTCGTGTCCGACTCTTTGTGAATCCACGGACGGCAGCACGTCAGACCTCCCTGTCCATCACCAACTCCCGGAATCTACTCTACTCAGACTCATGTCCATTAAGTTAGTGATGCCATCCAACCATCTCATCCTCTGTCATCCCCTTCTCCTCCCGCCTTCGAGCTTTCCCAGCATCCGGGTGTTTTCCAGTGAGTCAGTTCTTTGCATCAGGTGGCCAAAGTATTGGAGTTTCAGCTTTAGCATCAGTCCTTTCAATGAATGTTCAGGACTGATCTCCTTTGGGATGGACTGGTTGGATCTCCTTGCAGTCCAAGGGACTCTCAAGAGTCTTCAACACCACAGCTCAAAGGCATCAATTCTGCACTCAGCTGACATGAGAGATTTTTTTAATGCCCAGCGCGCCCTCTAGTGGTCACTGCGAGACAAGGCGCACCCGCACGAGCCCTTGGTTTGCGTTCGGTCGGATGTGTGCAGAATTGGGTGTTTGACTTCCTAAAGAAAAAAAATTTTTTTTTAACTTTTTATTTTGTATTGGGTTATAGCTGATTAACAGACAACGTTGTAATACTTTTGGATGTACGGTGAAGGGACTAAAACTTCTTGACACGAGACATTTTATAGTGGGCAGCTCGTCTAAAATCGGATCTTGCTTTTCCAAGCTGCCTGGAGATGGAGGCAGTTAATTTTCAGCAAGCCACCTCTCCCTGCAGGCCTGCCCAGGGCATTTCTGAGCCAAAGCGCAGTCTGTGTAGGCATCTCCTTACCAGCTCCCTGGGTTCGGGGGTCTGCGCTCAGGACGCAGAATGCCTTTGTGCAGTAGGGTCCCTGGAGTAAAGGAAAGACAGGCATTCAGTCCAAGCCAGAAAGCCACCTTGACCAGTTTGCTCTCTTCTGCAGCCGTGTGTTTGGGTGTAGAGAGTGGTGAGTCTGGGGGCCACGCAGACCCAGCCTCACTGCCCCCGGGCCGCCGTTGATCTTGGCCCTGCCAGACCTTGGAGTGAGGAAATCTCCCGGGCCCCTGGGGGCATCCATGGGCACAGCAGGGTCGAGCCCGTGGCTGGTTCCCTCCTTCTGTCCCACGAGTGGCCCACCCCCCGAGGTCCCGCTGGGGTGCTCGGCGCCTGTCTTTGCCAGCCGCTGACCTTAGAGGTGTGTGTCGCCTCTGTGTGGCCCGCCCCAGCTCATCGGGAGTCTGTGCTCGTCTCCCACCAGGATGATCCGGTTCTCAGGGTGCCCCGGAGACAGCTCCATAGGCTGGGGAAGTCCTGACGGGGGCCCTGAGGGCAGGAACCAGCCCCCTTTCATTCCCTCAGTTTTATAAGCGTCTTTGGCTGGAGGGCTTGTGTCAGACCTGTTCCTACTTCAGCAGAGCCACGCCCCAAAGGAGCAGGACCTGAGTGTTTTCAGGAGGGACAGTCTTCACCTGAGGGGTCATTACCCAGACTTCTGATTCCCAGAGCACCCAGTGGCGGGAAGGTGGAGTGAGTGTGGGCTTCTGGAAGGTTCCACCCTCGGGGGCCATTAGCTCCTAGCTCCTTATGAACCCTGCACACAGATCCTGCTGCTGTGCAGACTGCATGGGGCACCAGAGTCAGCGGTGAGGGCAGCTCAGATCCCCCTCACCCCTCGCCCGCGGTGCTGGGGGCCTATGGCCCCATCGGAGGTTCTAGGGTGGAGCAGATGAAGGAGAATCAAGTTCTTTGTTCCAGGACACGTGGGGTGCAGGGGCCTCACCCAGCAGTGGGTGGACGTGCTCTCTCCCGGTCCCGTCGGGGAGCTGGAGGATTTTCATCAGGGCCGAGGCAATGGTGTTTGTTAAACACAGCCTGTTTTAGAGATGGGCGGATCGCATTGATTTGAGGGGTGAAACCTGAGCTGTGAAAAAAGATAAAAGGTGTAGAGTCGAAGGAGTGAAACATGAGACAAAAAGAGTGCTCCAGTGTAGGGTCTGTCTCTGACACGTGACGCCGTGTCGTGGAAGCCGGGGTGGGACAGAAATGGGGTGGGCACCCACCAGGGAAGGAGACCTAGGGGTTGTGGGGAACCCCGGTCAGGATAAGTTCTAAGCTGGATTAATGCTCCGTGCATTTATTTTCTAATTTACGTACACCACAGTGTTTGAAAATCCTGGGTTTCTAACTGTTTTTCTGCTATTTTCTTAAAAGATGTTTACACCTTAAAAAAAAAACAAACTTCTTTTCCTTAGGTGTTATGAAATCCAAGTCAGGTTTATTAATCTGAGGGTGAGACAGGATGAGATACTGTTTGAATTAATCCCTCTGACAGGCCCTGCCAGCGGTCTGAGTCATAGTTAGTTTTCCTGGGGGTCATTCAGAACTGTCAGTTAAACCTGTTCCATGGGGCTAGGAGAAGCAAACAGGGAATAAGGAGAAAGAGAAAGTGAAAACAGAATCAGTGTATCGGTCCCTGGAGACGCGGCTCTGGTTTAACGCTGAGAGCCTGTACATTTCCTGTGCGGCAGCAAACATCTAAGAGGTTGTCCGTGTCTTGTCTGCTGCTGTTTCCTGGACCAGCGGAGAAGACTCCCTCTGGGGGGCTGTTCTTTAAGAGCCCTTGGGTGTTTCCTGTAACTCAGGAGCCTTCAACGCCCGCGGGGAAAATGCCATGTCCGGAACAGTCCCTGAAAAGCGTGTTTCGTCTCACGGTAGCACCGTGGATGGAGCATCTCGGCCCCTCCTCTGGTCCTGTGTGCAGGGCGCGTGGCTGCCTCCTGACCGCATCCCCCTTCCTGTAACTCGGGAGTCATGGAATGAATGGAAACAGGGCTCACGGAGGCCAAGCTGAAAAAAAAATAGCGGGGATGCAGGGTTCATTTTATCGGGAGACCAGTGGCTGGTGCCCCATGTCTGTTTTGCTGCCCATATCTCCCCATCTGTACACAGATCCTGCAAGAGGTTGGGGGGTCCCCTGCCCGCCCACCCACCCACCCACGCCATCTGTTCAGACCGGATGTGGCGCTCACACTCTTCTGTGGCCCCCTCGAGCGCCCCAGGTCACCTCCCACTCCTGCTCTCAGCCTTGGATCGCCCTTAAACCCGAGGTGCTCAGCGGCCCCCCTGCCCCGGACCCCTGCTATCCCGCGCCATCTCCTGCAGGCGCGCTTCCCCGCCCCTGCCCTCCCGACCCGTCTCCTGCCCTGAGCCCACCTACACCCCTGGTCCTTCCTCGGCTCTGGCTCACTTTCCGCCCCCTCCGTGAGAGCACAGGCTTCTGTCCCTCTGGTTCGCTGGGGTTTCCCTGAGCCGGAACGGGACAGGCACCTGCGGGGGTCCGCGAGCGTGTGTCCAGCGGGCAGAGGGCACCTGGAGGGGTTGGTGCTGGTGGGCGGGGGGTGTTTCATGGGCGCCTGTGCATAGATGGCCACTGCACGTAGTGACCGTGTTTTCTTCAGGAACCACGTTTGTTGAACTCTTACCCTTCCCTCCCCTGGTGGCTCAGATGGTAAAGAATCCGCCTGCAATGCGGGAGACCCAGGCTCGATCCCTGGGTCTGGAAGATCCCCTGGAGAAGGATATGGCGACGCACTCCAGTATGCTGGCCTGGAGAATCCCATGGACAGAGGAGCCTGGCGGGCTACAGTCCATGGGTCGCGAAGAGTCGGACACGACTGAGCGACTAACATTGTTGCATTTCCCCCTGCCCTCCCGGTCTTTGCGGACATGCTGTAACTTCATACCCAGGAACAGGGCCCCTGGGACAGCTGGCCATCTGACGGCTGGGCTGAGCGGGGATAAGCGATGCTTTGATCACTCCAGGGCCTGAGAAGAATCCCTCCCTGCTGGGCGAGGGCCGGGCTTTGAGCTCCTCGGGCCGCGGGCGGGGCGTCCTCAGGCCGCTCGGGGTCACCGTGTCGCCTCTTCTTGCCCGTCTGTTGCAGACGCCATCAGCTCCACCAACCCGCGGGTCATCGACGACGCCCGGGCGCGGAAGCTCTCCAGCGACCTCAAGAGGTGCACGTACTACGAGACGTGCGCCACCTACGGGCTGAACGTGGAGCGCGTCTTCCAGGACGGTGCGTACGCGCGCGGGCGGGGACGCGCGGGGGCGGGACCTGGGCCCTGCCGGCCGGAGGGTCCCTCGGCGCCCGGCCGCACTCGGGCCGGCGAGCGTCCTCCCTGAGCCAGGCCGGCAGCCCGTTCCGTGGTGCCGTCGGCGACCGCTTTGTGCACAGATGGACCCTTATGTGTGCCGTTCTTTATGCACAGAACGTGCAAGACGCACACGCATCGTTTCTGCTTCACTGTAGATGCTCAGTCTTCATTCGGCCCCCTTTAAAAAAAAAAAGGTTTAAATGGCAGCAAGTGAAGAAGAAAAGAGAAGAGTGAAAAAGTTTCCTTAAAGGTCAACATTCAGAAAACTAAGATCATGGCATCTGGTCCCATCAATTCATGGCAAATAGATGGGGAAACAGTGGCAGACTTCATTTGGGGGGCTCCAAAATCACTGCAGATGATGACTGCAGCCATGAAATTAAAAGACGCTTACTCCTTGGCAGGAAAGTTATGACCAACCTAGACAGCATATTAAAAAGCAGAGACATCACTTTGTCCGTCTAGTCAAGGCTATGGTTTTTCCAGTGGTCATGTATGGATGTGAGAGTTGGACTATAAAGAAAGCTGAGCGCTGAAGAATTGATGCTTTTGAACTGTGGTATTGGAGAAGACTCTTGAGAGCCCCTTGGACTGCAAGGAGATCCAACCAGTCCATCCTGAAGGAGATCAGTCCTGGGTGTTCATTGGAAGGACTGATGCTGAAGCTGAAACTCCGATACTTTGGAGACCTGGTGTGAAGAACTGACTCATTGGAAAAGACCCTGATGCTGGGAAAGATTGAGGGCAGGAGGAGAAGGGGACGACAGAGGATGAGATGGTTGGATGGCATCACCCACTCAATGACATGGGTTTGAGTAAACTCTGGGAGTTGGTGATGGACAGGGAGGCCTGGTGTGCTGCAGTTCATGGGGTTGCAAGTAGTCAGACATGACTGAGTGACTGAACTGAACTGAAGGGTTTCATGTTAGGAAGACAGGAAATGGAAAGAACAGAGTCAGGTCTGTCCAAAAGTAACAGCGCCTTAGGCCTGGTGGTGGGAGCCAGCGCCAGCGTTTGGAAGTTACTTCTTGTTGTCGCCTCAGTCTTGATCTCTCATCTCCAGGACGGCTGTGCCTCAGGTGGGAAATCCTCCTGAAGGAGCCGGAGGTTGCCTGATGGATAAACAGTCATGGACAGGCTCCTGATGGCAGATGAGAGGCTGGGGGCGAGGGGGCTAGTGCAGGTGGTGAGGAGCGGGGGGTGGGGAGGCACCAGGGAGGGGGCAATCTCCCCGACCCCCCCAGGTCAGGGCTAGAGGGTCTGGGGTGGGTTAGCATCCCAGGCCTGGGACAAGGATGCTCCTGGCAGAGGGTCCTATTTCTGATGGGTGGGGCGGGAAGCGAATCCTCGGCCACCGCCTCTTCTGGGTGAATTTGGGTCAGATGGAGCTTCGCGTCCCCAGCTCTGGCGCTGATGCGTGTTGGGGGCCGAGCGGGCCGGCTGGCTGAGTTCTCGTGAGAGGCTCCCTCGCTGCCCGTGTCCCGGAGTCTTGCTCCGTGGTCTTTCGTAGTATTTCTGCCCATCCCCAGCATCGGTTCAGCTCAGTCACTCAGTCGTGTCCGGCTCTTTGTGACCCCATGGAGTGCAGCACGCCAGGCCTCCCTGTCCATCACCAACTCCCGGAGCTTACTCACACTCAGGTCCATTGAGTTGGTGATGCCATCCAACCATCTCATCCTCTGTCACCTGCTTCTCCTCCCTTCAATCTTTCCCAGCATCAGGGTCTTTTCCAATGAGTCAGTTCTTCGCATCAGGTGGCCAAAGTATTGGACTTTCAGCTTCAGCATCAGTCCTTCCAATGAACATTCTGGACTGATTTCCTTTGGGATGGACTGGTTGGATCTCCTTGCAGTCCACAGGACTCTCGAGTCTTCTCTAACACCACAGTTCCGACAAAGAGGATTGGAATTTAGTTGAATGGATGAGTGTCTTCTCCACATGATGACTTTACTTGTACATTGAGGTTTGCAAACGTTAACTCTCCATGAATAAATGAATTCGTCTCATATGTAATAAACTAGTTAACATCAGGGATGACACGTGACGAAGCTTCCCCACCGGGCTTCCAGAATGTCCCAGGAAGTGGGCAGGCCCCCTGTGTGCTGGGGCACGCCTCTCCCACTCCCATGGTGGACCCCAGGCAAGGGGAGCAGGGTGAAGGATCTTTCCAGAAATCATCTGGGAGAAGCCCACATTGTGTCCTCACTGTGACAGCTGCTCAGTGATTCCACTGGTGAAGCATGTTCAACTCGAAGTGTGAGCTTGCACAGGCTTGGATTTCCCATCTATTTTGTAATTACTCTAGAAACTGCCATTAAGTATTTGAATCATACAGAGTCTGCGAAGGAAATAACATTCGCAGTACTGCAACTTCCATTTCTATTGTGATTTTTATCCTTAAAATATTTTTATTTATATGAAAATTATTTTTAAAGTAAAATTGTTTTTTGTGGTTTTTTTTGGTGAAGTTGCTCAGTCATGTCTGACTCTTTGCGATCCAGTGGACTGTAGCCTACCAGGCTCCTCTGTCCATGGAGTTTTCCAGGCAGGAGTCCTTGAGTGGGTTGCCATTTCCTTCTCCAGGGGATCTTCCTGACCCAGAGATTGAACCCAGGTCTCCTGCATTGCAGGCAGATGCTTTACTGTCTGAGCCACCAGGGAAACCCTCTATTTTATACAATAATTAGATGACATGTATTTTAATTTGTTGATCATCAGCTCTTAATGATCATTGTTAGTTGGTAAAAGTAGGTGTCAGCCAACTGGGGAATACTCTCAGTACTTAGAAATAATTAACAACAGCTATCCATTTTAATCTTCAAGAGAAAAAAGAAACAACTGGAAAGTTCTGTAGCTAAAGAAATCAAGAAGAGCCACATAGCTCGACTAAAGGCACTCGCTATGTCGGGTGCCCCCGTCTGGGAGCCAAGAGCCGTAAGCATGTTGTTAAAACAGAGCACCGGGGGCTTCCCTGGTGGCTCGGTGGTAAAGAATCCGCCTGCGATATGGGAGACCTGGGTTCGATCCCTGGGTTGGGAAGATCCCCTGGAGAAGGGAAAGGCTACCCACTCCAGTATCCTGGCCTGGAGAATTCAGTCCATGGGGCCACAAAGAGTCAGATATGACTGAGCGACTTTTGACTTTCCCTTTGCTTTGAGAAGTAATACACTCCCTGCTCATACTTGAGCTGCGTGGGCGACTCTGACTCAGGACCCGGTTACCCGTGTCTCTGGGGAGCATTCTGCACCCGCTGCCGGCTGCCCCGGGCGTTCTGTGCCCTGTATTTGCCCAGGCCATGTCTGGGAGAGGAAGTGTAGGCGGCCCTAGTGTTACTGCTGAGATGGTGATTTCTGCATGTGGTTGGCATTGAATTTTTTGAAAGTCCCTGGTCATCTGTCCAGATTAGGGCCTGAATACAGGAAGAAATAGGATTGCAGGAAGTCAAGTTCACTCTCGACGGGTGTGACTGCTCTGGTGCCCTGGTTTTTTTCTTTAAAGAGAAGTTTCACGTTCTGTAAAAGAACCAGGTGTGAGTGGCAGAAGGCCTTGCTGAGCACACCTTTCGTGGCCTTTTAGTTCAGCCTCTGGGCAGGTAAGGGAAGGTGGTGGTGGCGGTGGGAGTTTCCAGCCTAGACGTTCGGTGATAACCTAAAACAAAGACCACTTAACAACAGAAGCAAATTCTGCCCTCCGAAGACCAAGCAGGGCTTAAAGGGAGAAAGGAGACATTGGTGTGGGTGGTGAAAGTGCCCCGTGGAGGGTTACCCGAACCGTCTTGGGAGGAGGAAGGTCTTCATGATGGACCAGCCATGATTTTTAGCTTCCTGGGGTTGGGTTTTGGAAAGTGTGGACTTCAGTCGTTCTTTGAACAGCTTTAAATCCCCCACCTTACACCCAGCGTCCGTGTTTGTGGCTGGTTTTGCCATGAGTGGCAGTGGTGTGTGATGGACGTGGGGTGAGCGCAAGTAGGGCTTGTGTCACAGAATGGGTATCTTTGCCTAAGGACAGGGTAGGATCTGTTTTTTGTTTGTTCTGGCGTTTATGAAAAAGAGCGAATGGGCCTATAAGGTTTTGGTGGTGCATGTCATCATTTTTGTGCTGTGCTGCGGTCAGTTGTGTTCGGCTCTTTGCAACCCCACAGACTGTAACCCGCCAGGCTCCTCTGTCCGTGGATTCTCCAGGCAAGGATACTGGAGTGGGTTGCCATTTCCTTCTCCAGGGGATTTTCCTGACCCAGGGATTGAACCCGTCTCTTGTGTCTCCTGCGTTTGCAGGCGGATTTTTACCACTGAGCCACCTAAAACTATGGCATCTGGCTTGTGTATTTTAAAGATTCCTGATGCCTAAAGAGGAGTGGCCTCATACAGAATGAGAAGTGGAACCAGCTGGTGGGACAGAAGCCCATTTGAATTTCCCCTTATCCGAGCTCTGTTTTGCCCTTCCCCCCCCCACCCTCCACCTCACTCACTGCAGTGAGTTGGTATAGATGTGTGTGAGTTGTAAACAGTTTTGTTTTATATATATGCTGTCCTGTTATTCCTCCCAGCATCAGTTGTATGCAGGATTTAATATTCTTGCACATGTATTCTAAAACTGTGGTCGTTTGTTAATCCTCAGAACATCCTATTACACGTGTTTAAGGCCTACTCCCCACTGAAGGTTGGACTTCTTAAGCTTGTGTTCATAGAACAGTAGGAAACCTCTGTGCAGAAGTCTGCCCTGACGGTAATCGTTAAAGCAGCTCAAGACCATAGCGCCCGAGACACAGGTACCCGGCGGATTGCCATCCATCCGATTCCTTCTCACCAAGACTGCTGGATTTTGCCACCAGGTTGTACGTTAAGGGCAGTTGAGTGATCTCATGTGGGAGACCTTCTGTTCTAGGCTGGATCCGCCTTACTTATATTAAAAGAAACAACGTCGTTTTAGGTAGCCGGGTAGAAAAGCTGGGTGACCGCATTTGAAGCGCTGTGTCTGCTTATCGCCAGACCTTCCGCTGGCTGGGGCTCCTGCTCGTGTGGTCCTGGGGGTGGGCGTTGATCCAGAGCCGCCCCGTCGTAGGAGGATTGGCGTCAGTCTTCAGGCCTCACCTCCCACCTTCTTATACGTTCGCTGCAGTCCGCGTTCTGGAACGCACTTTCCTGTAGGCTGTTCCATCTGGGTTTCACCCCTGCTCGGGGACGGTCCCTGCGTGTGGCTCCCCTGTGTGGAGGCCTGAGCCCCGAGGGGTCACAGCCGTGCCCCAGGTCATGTGCGCACTCCCCGAGCCTCAGTTTGCTTCCCAGCCCTTCCTGCCAAGGATGCACGCGCTGGTGCCCTGAGAGTCCCGTTTCACATCCGATGTCCGCAGCCTGAATCACAGCAGGGTCGGGAACCAGGGCAGCCGCTGTGTTAGCGAGCCCGGTCTGTGCAGCCTGATTGCAGATGTGAGGGCGTCATGACTGTGAGCAGCTCCCGGGCTCCTCTCCTGGGCGGGCGTCGTCTCACACTGTCCTGTCCCCGACCCCACAGTCTGCTGTTCTCTGGGGAGGGACGCGTCGGTCAGGTCTCTTCCATTCTTGCCTGGAACCAGCTTAATTTTCACCAGTGAGGTGACCTGTTTTTTACTGGTATCATTGCTGTTGTTTTTCTCCTTTCTTTAGTTTAGGAGAGGTTACATTGGAGCCAATTTATTGTTTATATATATATATATATATATATATATATATATATATGCTGTGCTTAGGGACTAACACAACACATAAAAGGTTTATATATACATTATATGTATAAACATATATATGCTGTACTTATGTATATGAGCTTAGCCGCTCAGTTGTGTCCAACTCTCTGCAACCCCACAGACTGTAGCCCTCCAGGCTCCTCTGGCCATGGGGATTCTCCAGACAAGAACACTGGAGTGGGTTGCCTTGCTCTCCTCCAGGAGATCTTCCTGACCCAAGGTTCAAACCTGGGTCTCCCGCATTGCAGGTGGATTCTGAGCCACCAGGGAAGCCCAGGAATACTTGAGTGGGTAGCCTATCCCTTCTCCAGGGGATCCTCCCGACCTAGGAATCAAACCAGGGTCTGTATATCTATGTATATATTGTTGTTATTGTTCAGTCGCTAAGTTGTGTCCAACCCTTTGCGACCTCATGGCCTACACAGCCCGCCAGGTTTCCCTCTCCTTGGTTATCTCCTGGAGTTTGCTCAAACTCATGTCCATCGAGTTGGAGATGCCATCCAACCATCTCATCCTCTGTCTCCCCCTTCTCCTGCCTTCAGTCTTTCCCAGCATCAGGGTCTTTTCCAATGAGTCAGCTCTTCGCATCAGGTGGCCAAAGTATTGGAGCTTCAACTTCAGCATCAGTCCTTGCAATGAATATTCAGGGTTGATTTCCTTTAGGATGGACTGGATTGATCTTGCTGTCCGAGGGATCCTGAAGAGTCTTTTCCAGCACCACAGTTCAAAAGCATCAATTCTTCTGCACTCAGCCTTCTTTACAGTCCAACTCACACATCCGTATATGACTACTGAAAAAGCCCTAGATGAAATAATAAAGTGGCTCCAATGTATAAATATATTTTCTTTTCCAAAGGAGTACTTTCAAAGATTTTTCATGTTCAAAAGCAAGTCATGTGTGTCCACACATATAAATATATTTAATATATATTGACAAGGTGAACCAGTGAGTTGCCATCTGTTAGTATGTCCTTTTTATCATTTGTAATAGTGACTGATATAAATATCACAGTTTAAGTGCGTATGGTGTTAGACAGATCTTAGGAGGCCTGGAAACTGTATTCATTGAAGGGTTGGCTTCCTGAAGTCACATCATATTGCTGGTGCCGGGCCAGTGTGTCCTTTTTCTGTCTTCATGGTACCTCTGTGCCCATCGGGGTCATGTCCCCTCACTCCCTCCCCTGACCCACACCCACAGCCCGCTCTGCAGCGAAAGCTAGATATGCAGAATTTCCTGGGCCAAATGGGTGGTTAGTGCCTGTTAGGATGGGGCGAAAACGGTTCAGCTGCTTGAGTTAGACTTTTTAAGGGAGTTTACTAGTTTGCTGGGAAAGACTGAAGGCAGGAGGAGAAGGGGACGACAGAGGATGAGCTGGTTGGATGGCATCACCGACTCAATGGACACAGGTTTGGGTGGACTCCAGGAGTTGGTGATGGACAGGGAGGCCTGGCGTGCTGCGGTTCGTGGGGTCGCAAAGAGTCAGACACGGCTGAGCGACTGAACTGACTGACTAGTTTAAAATTCTCAAAGAACAGGGAAGACATGAAAATGGTTACCCGCCGGGGTGATGCTCAGTGGAGCAGGGGTAGGTAGAAAAGGAAAACGGTCATCAGGTGTGTCTAAGTTAGCTGTTTGAGTCTAAGAAGGTTCTCTGACCCTGGTGTAACCACGGGTGTCATCAGCTGTCCCTGCTTGGCAGCTCTTTACGTGGTCTGATCCGCTGGAAATTAGAATCTGCAAGTTGTCCCCAAAAGGGCCACGTTGTTCCATCCTTGATAATTTCTCACCAAATTTCAAAGATCTCTGAGGTGGAGTAGGCTTTTGATTGAACCTATGGGCGGAGGGTGTGTGTGTATGTGTATAGTGGGGGGGGAGGTGTAGATTTGGGGAGGGGGGGTCCCCCTGTTGGTATTGTAGCCCTTGTTTATGTTTGAATGAGAAAGTGTGTACATGATTTATAGTAACTATTTTTATAAAGCATGACATTGTCAGTACCACTTGTATATGCGTTTTCAAGTTCAGTTAATTTCTTAAGCAAGAAATTAACAAATTGAAATAATGCATGAATGCCAAAACTAAAGCAGCAGCATTTTGTGTAGTAAACTCAATTCTCAGAGATAACAAAAAGAAAAGAAAAACTTTTGAGTTACTCTTCAGGAAAAAAAATTGAATTCAAGTTCTTAGGGGTGGGAAGTTTTAAACCCACGTGTTACAGGCAAGCCGGGTGTCTGGCATGTGATTTGTAACCAGATCTTCCAAACACAGTGAACAGGTGGGGAATGTGTTAAGGTGGGACCAGTAGCCAGTCTGCACCCCCTAATGTGGGGCTAAGAGGTGATGAACCTTGAATAACCCAAGTGTCTTAAAATACGATTATTAATTTGTCACCAGTATGTAATCAGTTTGTCCCTTATCTGAAGTCTCTTTGTCTAGAAGTAAGAGTTTATCTCACCTTATGTTCAGAGGGCCCAGAGGACTGACTTTTAAAGAGGAGTTACCTCTTTAGATTATCGATGGATTTGTTTAAAAAATTGGGATTGACATTTATACACTTGTTTATATGTGTCTGACTCTTTGTGACCCCGTGGACTGGTAGCCCATCTGGCTCCTCTGTCCATGGGATCTCCCAGGCAGGAATATTGGAGTGGGTTGCCATTTCCTCCTCCAGGGAATCTTCCTGACCCAGGCAGGGGTTGAACCTGCATCTCCTGCATTGGCAGGTAGAGTCTTTACCACTGAGCCGCCAGGGAAGCCCATATGCACACTGCTACGTGTAAAATAGATGACTAATGAGAACCTACTGTTTATCTCAGGAAACTCCACTCAATGCTCTGTGGTGACCTAGATGGAAAGGAAATCCAAAAAAGAGGGGATGTGTATACAGATGTAGTGATTCACTTGACTGGACAGGAGAATCAAACACGACATTGTAAAGCAACTAGAGTCCTATAAAACTTTTTTTAAAAAATCACTTATCCAAAATGACAGTTTTTAGGTAGAGGGGAATGTCTAGATTATCAGCGCAGTTCATATTCCCCAGACTGCAGCCACTGGCCATCGCGATACCCAATCAGGTGTGAAACTTGATAGTCCTTAAACTAGTTTCTGATACTTGTAGAAGGAGCCATCTCAAGGAGAGGCCTCTCAGTTCTTTAAAACATAGCATGGGCGTCATCTTAAAATCTTCGTTAAAATTGATGATGTTATAAACAGCAAGAGACAGGAGGCCATCTCTTACCTCACGGTGTCCTGGACTGTTGTGTTGATGAGGCTTTGATCTTTCCTGGCGGGTTGGTCCCTAAGTCTGGGGTTTTTCATGCTGTGCTGCTGTCCTTGGGAGCGTCGAGTGGGCCCCGGTGCTCATGTGTGCGCAGAATGCCTGAATTAACTCCCACACTGCCAACTCGAGGTCATTAAACACGCTATTAGTAGATGCGCTCTGTTTAGATACTCTTGTTCAGAGCCTATCTTTTGCTCATAGAATTAATTTTATCAGTGCCATCGAAAACGGTCCTCTGACTACTTTGCTGCGGTGTGGCGTCAGAGCCGTGTTTTGCCCCAGGAGGCCTCCTAACGGCTTTAGCCAGCTTGAATTAGCTTGATGTATCATTAAAGCATACAAATGGCTTTTATTTTTGTTCATAATCTGTTCATAATGCCACGGCATTCTGCTCTTTCTAATGTTTTTGAGATGATTAAGCGGTGATGTACTTTTTGACCTATTTAACCCTCCAACAGAGTGTCTGATCAAAAGGACATGAAGATGTGACTTCCCTAGGGTAGTCAGAAGTCGTTACCATCTCTGGCTGATGTTTCCAAGTTCTTTTGAAGTCTTCTGTGTTTTATAACATTTTTTCACTTATAGAGCATGGACTTCAGTCAGGTATTTTTAAATGGAAGTATCTTTGATTTACAGTGTTGTGTTCATTTCTGGCATACAGCAAAGTGATTGAGTTATATACATGTATATATGAGTGTATATATGTGTGTGTGTGTGTGTGTGTGTGTATGTATACATTCTTTTCCGTTATGGTTTATCAGAGGATATTGAATATAGTGCCCTGTGCTATACAGTAAGACCTTGCTGGTTTTTGTCTGTTCTGTATATAATAGTGGCATCTGCTAACTCACTGCCACCCCATCCATCCCCCAGCCCCCTCCCGCTTCGCACCCACAGGTCTGTTTTCTGACATAGCCAGATTTTGGGCAACCTTTACTCACTGGGGAACTGCTCAGTACCCATCAGGTTAGCAGCACCAAATCGGTTCATTTCGTGAAAGGTGAAAGTAGTCCTCAAGGGAGGTTGACTTTTACGTTGTGAGATGCTCTGATGTGGGACGTGGTACCTTGTCCCCATGGACTTGGGTATTTTTTTATATGCTGTGTCCTGGGCGAGCCTGGCAGACCCTGGCTCCAGGAGTGAGTCGGGGAGCCAGGCTTGGCGCAGATGCTAGGGGTCCCCAGAGACCAGGCTCTGGCATCTGCGGTTAGTTTGTGTATTTAGTGCAGAGCGCTGGGAACTTGGTGAAGAGGGGAGCAATGCATTAATACCTTGATCCATGGTCTTCCCTGATTTCAGGACAAGTAAACTGTGGAAAATGGATTGTAGATTTGTCTTACCAGAGACAAAGGTGTAAAAACCTTGATGAGTAAGTTTTGGGTTTCATGAGACTTGCCAAAGAAAACAGAAATTGTTTTCAGAGGATGGGAAATATGGAAATAAATACCACTGGTCAGATCACCATGCAGTGGCTGTTTTTGTTGAAGCCTGGTGGGGTGTATGCGCATGGGTGCCCGTGTGTTTGAATAGACAGAGTCTTGGACTTTGTAATGTTTTACAATCTGCTTTTTCACAAAAATACTTTTTCTACAAAGTAATTTCTAATTTTTATACTGCATTCCATTGAGCCACTATAACAGCTTTTTGGCCCAATCCTCTATTAGACATTTCATAGTCATGTGCCCCTACCCGCCCCAGCATTTATTTATTGTTTTTAGAATTGATGCTTCAGTGGTGACTCTTTGCCTAAAGCTTCATCTCCATCCTTAATCATTTCTTTGGGACACACCTCTGGACATCAGACTACTGGTCAGCGACTTGCAAAGCTTTAAAACCTCAGCCTTCCAGGGAGTCTGAACCAACTCAGGTTTCCTCCAGCAGATGTCGTTTCTGCCCGCTGGCCACCCTGGATATTTTCATTTGAAAAGCGCTTATTGTTTATAGACAGAAAATAACCATACCTTCTAGTGTTTTGTTCAGATATTAACTTCCAACAGGCCTGTCCCTTAATATAAGACATAAGCGCATTTCCTGCAGTCAGCTGACTTTTGAGGAGGTGGCAGCCAGTCTCCTGGGAGGAATACAAATATTATTATTTTTTGATAATCTTTCCCTTGCTGCTCCTACAGAGGTCCTTGCCCTCTCAGGGGACCAGGCAGGTTCTCTGAGCACCAGCGCCCCCAGCCCCGGGCAGAGCTGTGACCTCGGCGGCTGGATGTCCTCAGACCTTTCTCACCAGCCTGCCGGTGTCACCGTGGAGACAGGCCTCCCGGGTGCCTTCTAAGGGAAGCAGGGAGGGCCCAGGCCCTTGCGTCTGGACCCACTCTCATTTCCAGGCCCCTGGCTGGGTGCCCGGGGCTGTGTGTCTCTCTGTCCCGTGTGCATCTCTGTCTACAGGGAGCCCTGTGGCCTGACCCTGCCCTGCTCCCAGTGCAGCCATAGTTCAAGGAGGCTTTTTCCTGTGAACGTTGGAATTTCAGGAAACTCCCCATGTGTAACATTGTCCGTAAATTGAATGAAAAAATAGTGAGCACCGGTGCAGTCGTCTGGATGCCAGGGAACACTCCCCTGCCCGCACCAAGATTGCACCTTAAATGAAATACCAGGGTGTCTTCTGCATTTAAGTTCTTTTCTTGCCTGACCTGCAGACTTGTAGGATTTCACATCGGGAAGGACCCGAGGCCTTGTCTGTTCACCCCTAGCTTTATAAACAAGCCAGCAGGACTCATGGGGCCAGTCCAGGTAGGAAGCCCCCTTAGTAGCAAAGCAGAAACTGGAAATGAGGTCTGTATCTGTTGGCGGCACAAGTTTCACCTTTGTCCTGACAATGTAATTCTTATATTTTTAAAGCCGATAGTGAACGAAAGTTCTCCAGTAAGTGATCATTCAGTTCAGTTCAGTTGCTCAGTCATGTCCAACTCTTTGCGACCCCATGGACTGCAGCACGCCAGGCCTCCCTGTCCATCACCAACTCTCAGAGCTTACTCAAACTCATGTCCGTTGAGTCGGTGATGCCATCCAACCGTCTCATGCCTCTGTCATCCCCTTCTCCTCCCACCTTTGATCTTTCCCAGCATCAGGGTCTTTTCTAACAAGTCGGTTCTTCGCATCAGGTGGCCAAAGGATTGGAGTTTCATCTTCAGCATCAGTCCTTCCAATGAATATTCGGGACTGATTTCCTTTAGGATTATTTTTTAATAAAAGCCATTTCACCTGTGAGGAATCTTGGCTTAAATGCAGTGCTATAATTTTGAATTATAAATCATGAATTATTTCTGATATGCTACCTAACAAAAACACATTCACACAGACTGTTTTCTTTATATGATGGGATATGTGGGCAATAGAACTAGATCTGTGACAGGATCTCTGAGATTCAATGAAAATAACAGCAAAAGACAAGTACTCAGTTTTACAATTTAGTGAGCTGCCACTAGGAGGCATCCGAAGCGCTCATAAGGATGATTCTCGCCTAATTGTACCTTTTGCCATCTCCGTGCAGAATACAGACATCATAAAACTAACACACTGGTTTAAGAGGCGATTTAGAGCCCTGTAATAAGATCCACTCCATAAAGTATGTGAGGTTACTGGATCAGCAGTGCGCGAAGGCAGAAGTAAAAGAAGTTTCATCCGCTTACTGGAGTTGGGAGGAGAATAAAATTTCAAAGATGAGGTCATGCAGTCTGTGGTTAAAGGGACCCAGATCCCTTTTTCCCTCGCTCTGTCTCACATCTAAGTTTACAGAAGAAGCAAAGAAAGTTTCAGCCAAAGATACACTTATTGTTCTATATGGATTTATTGTAATAAATAACACTTAGAATAAATTAGTATAGTAAATGGGTTTCCTTGGTCCATCATTCTCATTTGACAGAAGCCACGAGCTCTGCCGGCCCAGGCGCCGCACTGTGGGGTCTGCACCCTGGATCTGAAGGCAGGTGGCACCCTGGCCGCTCACCGGCCCCCAGGCAGGGCAGGTGTCTCTGTAGGGCTGGGGTGCAGCCCCGGCCATCAGCCTCCGGGTTTGGGGGAGGCCGTGGGCCCTTCACGCAGCCTGGCAGTTAGAGAAGAGACAGTCAGGCTGACATTCCCGGGCAGGAGGGAGGGGGTTGATCAGTTTGGGGAGACCTCGGTGGTCTTTGCTGCGCAGGTGAGCGGCTTCACTGAGGTGGTCTGTAGGCCCCTGCGGTGTTGGGGGCCCTTCCGGAGAACAGGCAGTCGCTGCCTCCTCTGCAGATCAGCAGTGGGCTGGGGGATGCGGACAGGAGAGCCTCTGATAGAAAATGATGCACTTTCCTTGGGCCATTCTTTGAGTTTCTTGACATGGTGCTGTTTTGTTATTTTCCTTTATTTTGTCCTGTTCTGTTAGTTCATTTCCCCCCTAAGGTTGATAACTTCACCCTCTTACTTTCCACTTATTTATGTTTTGCTTTCACCTTTTCATTTTCTCCCACTGCATAATTCCCATTAGACATGGTAGCATCTCAGCTCAGAAAATTTTCAGTTTATTTGGAAAATGGGATTAGTTACACATTGGGTGCCTCCAATGAGAAACATATCAAGCCACAGGCTTTTCTGTACAGGTATTCTTTTATTGGGTTACTTACAAATGGAGTGTTCAGAATTGATGAGAGAATTTGGAGAGTCCCACGATTTTCAGTCCTCAGGAGAGTTGGAATGGGGCAGAATATTTTGAGCAAGAAGAGGAGTTGGGTAGGAGTGGGTACATTCACCCGAATGAGATGTGGATCCCCTTGGAGGACAGCTTTCACAGAACGGGCTTTCAGAACCAGAGACTGTTTCCCAGCCCCTGCCTGTGAGGGACCAGAGCTGGGGTGTGTGGGGTGGGGTGTGTGGAGATGGGGCGGGGCCCAAGTTTGCAGGTATTTCCGTTGAGTTCAGTACACACTTCCTGCATGAAACCACTCTCAGAGGCACCGAGGTGGGTCCACAGGCCTGGCAGAAAGTGAACCTGGCTCCATAGTGAGGCTGGCAACACACACATCCTTGAGGGTCCATGGGCATGGCCACGGTCCTGGGACCCCTCGTATTCTGAGTGAGGGCTCCAGGGGGCTGGACTCCAACTCAGCCAGAGCAGTCAGCTGCATCTTTCCGTGTTGGTGTTGCCTGATGAAGTTTTTCCAAAAGAAAGAAAGTCTGCTGCTAGAGGGCACGTGGAAGAACAGTGATCTCATAAGCACATCCCCGGGGATGAAATATCCTCAGTGAATATCCTGGTGAAACAGGTAATTCAGAATAAACAGGGGTGAAAATGCCCATAAAATAGACTGGAAATTGTGAGCAGGGGCTCTTCTCCTGGAGACCTTGCCTTTCCCCAGGGTGTCTCCCTCCTGGGGGGCCCTTTGCGGGTGCCTGTCCCTCGTTCTGCAAGGGCCAAATCCCTCCCGTGTCTCCTGCCCTTTGTCCCCACGTGGTTCCCAGAGAAACGCAGTTGGACGTGCGGTCTCACTGTTCCGTGCTGCAGGAACCGATGGGATGTTGAGGAGATAAGATGATGGACCAAGGAAATCCTTCCAGGGGATACGTCACTAACTCACGTGCTATAAATACGATGGTCCAGGTAAGGAGGGAGTGTGGAAAAGAGCCAATCTCAGGAGTAGGACTCAGGTGCGTGTGCCCCCCACCCACCTGGCCAGGTAACAATAGGGAAGCGGGGCTCCTTGTTCTGTAGCTTTTCTCCCCGTCAGGTTGCACAAAGCCCAGGCTACATGAGTGAGCCCTGCACTGTGGGGGCGGCTGGGGGCACATAACCATCGGCTGCTAAACTGTTACCCTTTCTGTGGAGTTCTGCTTTTCAGAGGGGCTTCCCCGGTGGCTCAGCTGGTAAGAAATCCACCTGCAATGCAGTAGACTCCAGTTTGATCCCTAGGTCGGGAAGATCCCCTGGAGGAGGACATGGCCACCGACTCCAGTATTCTTGCCTGGAGAATCCCATGGACAGAGGAGCCTGGTGGGCTATAGTCCACGGGGTCACACAGGGTCGGATACAACTGAGCAACTTTCACTTTCTTCCTTTTCAGAGTCCCGGTTCACATCCATTTCCATGCAAATACACATGCATATTTCATGTATCATTTGTTTACATATATTTAAATGTTCATGTTGTTCCTGACTAGGATGACACTTGTTTGTAAAAATACAGAAAAGTGTGAAGGAAGCCAGTTAAAATCACCTGTGATCCCACTACCTTGTGATAAGCATTCTATGTCCATCTAGTCAGACTAGGCATTTAATACTTCAGAAGCAAAGTTGGCACTTTATTCTGTATCCTTGTTAGTAACCTGCTTTAAAAAGACCTGGGAAAAGTTTCTACATGGTTCACTTCTTTCAGTGTCTTTATGACTTCTCAGCACTCCTTTCTCTGCCAGCATCTGCCAGCCTGGATTCACCAACCCTGGAGACAGGAGGCTAGTCTTGAGACCGCCCCCCTCCCCTGGTCAAGATCTCTTCCCTAAATATCTGGGTGCCCCTCCTGCCCACAGCATTTCCGGTTCTGACTGTTTAGACCAGGAATGTCAGCTGTGATGTCCCTGGGCCTGCCTGGGAGTGGTGTGTGTGCAGGATGAAGTCCAGGAGGCCTGGGTACACCTCCTGCTGCCCGTGTGCACACGACATCCTTAACCTGTCCGCAGCCCCCTTCCTGCATCTCTGATCACCTGGGAGCTGCGGTTACAGACTGGCCTGCAGGTCGGTAGACTGGAAGAAGCAAGTCTGTCTCCTTGGTGCATTGATTTCTCTTGGGAAATAAAGGAATTGATACCATTAGATACTTTTGACAGAAATCACAAAGGGTTGCCAAATAGGCTCCATTTATGGATCCCCTTTTCTTTTCTGGCAGATTAGCAAAAGTAAGCCTCACTTTATAAAGATTCATTCCTAAATCTCATGTATCCATTTTCCCAAATACAAAGCCTTCTTTACCAAAAAAAAAAAAAAAAAAAAAAAGCCTAAATTGAGAGACAAGTCTTAAAACAGTCATTTCAGAATTTTATTCAAACTAACCAGAAAAGCTGCTGGGTGGTGGGGGAAGGGAGTATGCCTTTGGTGGGCTCTCCCCCATCAGTGCTGGGAAAATTAGTCTTGAAATGACAGACGGCAGAGCCGCGGCCTGAGATGGTGTGGCGGACAAGAGATGTGCCTCCCCCCCCTGCCCCGCCCGAGCCCCCAGAGTGTGCATGTCTGAATCCCTGGCCTGTCAGTCAGTTCAGTTGCTCAGTCGTGTCCGACTCTTTGCGACCCCATGGACTACAGCACGCCAGGCCTCCCTGTCCATCACCAACTCCCAGAGCCTACTCAAACTCGTTTCCATTGAGTCTGTGATGACCTCTAACCATCTCATCCTCTGTTGTCCGCTTCTCCTCCCGCCTTCAACCTTTCCCAGAATCAGGGTCTTTTCCAACAAGTCAGTTCTTCATATCACGTGGCCAAAGTATTGGAGTTTCAGCGTCAGCATCAGTCCTTCCAATGAATATTTAGGATCAATTTCTTCTAAGATGGACTTGTTGGAACTCCTTGCAGTCCAAGGGACTCTCGAGAGTCTTCTCCAACACCACAGTTTAAAAGCATCAATTCTTTGGCAATGTGGATCTACCTTAAGAGGCAGGAAGGGGTTTGAAGGGTGGTTAAGCATCCTCAGATAAGGGATCGTGGACCATCCCGGTTGGACCCTGAAAGGAGCTGCCTTTACTCTCTTAAGGAGGCGGCAGCGTGGATCTGAGCGCACGCGCAGTGGAGGACCACAGGAGGGTGGGGCGGGGGGATCCCAAGGCCGCTGTGATGGAGCCACAAGCCAGCAGATGCCGGGGAAGCAAGAAGCGGGTTCTCCCTGGAGCCTCCGGCGAGCCAGCGCTACCAGCACCCCGACCTCAGCCCCAGATGTTAGGCTCTCAGCGTCCAGAGCTGGGAAAGAATGAAGACTTCAGCTGATTGCAAGCTGCCAGTACTGTGGGGATTTGTTAGGGCAGCCCGGGGAAGCTCCTGCAGACAGAAAGGGGCCGGCTGCTGCGGGAAGGCAGGAAGAAACCGTGCCTGCAGTGGAGATGCCGAGTCTGGTGATGCTGTGTCCGAGGGGGTCTTCCCAGGAGGGTGACCCAACCTGCAGGGGCCGACGCAGGCCCTCACTGGGCAGGGTGGTCAGACTGCTGGCCATTTCTCAGCAGTTCCATGAAGTCAGGGCTCGAGACACCTTGTGCGATCAGGGGACTCTTTGTCTTAATTTTTCCCGCTTCGCGCTCCCTTCCCCACTACGGCCTTCCAGCTCTCACCAGCTCACCCGTGACTGTCTGGCCCCGGTCCAGTGTCCACTCTCCATGCTGGTTCTGCTCTCACCTGTCACCCTCCGTGACACCTGCCACCCCCTCCTGGAGCAGCTGCCCGTCCTCCTTGTCTGTGGGTTTCTCCCCTGCCTAGCCTCCTCCTAGACGGTGGAATTTACTGAGGCCCGGTCCTGGGTTTTTTTGTCTTCTCTCTTTGGTCATCTCAGTGTGCAGATCCGTTTCGTTGATCCAATGGATGGATTTCATGCACAAGAAATTGCATTAAGTGCTTTTGCAAGGCAGCTAGGAAAAGCGGTGTGGAGACCCACCATTGGTATTGGCCTGAGTTGACCTCCATCAGCATTTACTGAGTGCTGTGTGTGTACCTTAGCATGCTGGCTACAGGACACCAGGTTTTCTCCCGCCTCGCAGAGGTACCACAGTGACTGCGGGTCCACACGATGCTGGCCAGCCACAGTGGGTACATCCAGAACGTGCACGTTCAGCCTTCGCAGAACCTAGCAGCTGTTATCCGCCCTGTCTAGCTTTTTCAGAACAGAAAAAGAGACATCCCAAAAATCGTGCAGCTGGTTTGGGAAAGTCTGTAGACAATTGGGAAAGCATTTGAGTCCAGGGTTCAGAGGGGCTTCCCTTAGTAGCTCAACTGGTAGAGTCCACCTTAATGTGGGAGACCCTGGTTTGATTCCTGGATTGGGAAGGTCCCCTGGAGAAGGGATAGGCTACCCACTCCAGGCTACCCACCAGGCTTCCCTGGTGACCCAGACGGTAAAGAATCCGCCTGCAATGCGGGAAACCTAAGTTCAATCCCTGGGTTGGAAAGATCCCCTGAAGGAGGAAATGGCAACCCATTCCATTCTGGCCGGGAGAATCCCCATAGACAGAGGAACCTGGCGGGCCACAGTCCATGGGGTTGCAGAGAGTCTGACACGACTGAGCAAGTGAGCAGTTGCAGCCAGGGTTCAGAACGTTTTCCCGTTTTAGTTTTATTACATTTTGCATTTTATCATTAACCCTTCTACCTGTTTCAAGATAAGTGGTATGGGAATTGAAAGCAGATTCATCCAGGGTTTCGAAAAACAAGCCACAGAACTCAGGTGGAATTACTTAACTATTTTAGTCAGACGACGGTTGAAGTAAATGGAACGTCTCAAAACCCAGATGTTTCTTACAACTTTGCTAACGACAAGACAAGCTGAGCTGTTGCTAATGACACGAGATGACGAGGAACTTCAATTTCTCTTGATGAACTTCCTGCTTAATCCCACAAAGACAGCTGTTACGGAATCTCTACCAGCGCAAGGGCTTGTGAATTCAATAGGTATTGAGCCATCATCTCAGATGGTGCTGAATCCCTTACCAAGAAAGCATCGCCTCCGGGTGGCCTGGGGATGGATGCTGGGCTGGACCACAGAACACTGTGCTCCATCTTCATCTTCCTGCTGTTCCTGACGATTCAGCCCGTCACGTCCTCAGCATACCCAGCTGTGGGGTGGGAACTGCTCCCCATTGTTACTTCTCCCTAGGGATGCCCAGGATAACTGTAAGACATCTGGGGTTTGCTTGGAGGACTTTGGAAGAGAATACCTGACTATCCTGGAAGTAGCAGAAGGCCTTGGGAGCTGGACTTTCAGAGATGGGAGCTGGTCCCGCTTACCCTCCTGGAGGTCCTGGACCTCTTCGCCCACTCCTTACCTGTCCAGTTCTCCCTGAATGTAGGACAAAATGCCCTGAGTCTTCTCTACTTTCCCCCTTGTGTTCTTGATGCAGACCAACTCACCATAAATTTTGATTCTTTTCAATCACACCTACTTGTTCATTAAAACTGATTCTAGAGGACCGGTTGAGTTGACTGATAAGTCACACTCTCCTCTGTTACAGGGGTGAGTTGGCCAGGGGAGAGGGAGTGTCTCTGGGTAACCAGAGTATGTGTGTGTGTGTCTGTGTGTGTGTTCAGTCACTTCAGTCATATCCAACTCTTGGACTGTTGCCCGCCAGACTCCTCTGTCCGTGGGATTCTCCAAGCGAGAATACTGAAGTGGGTTGCTCTGCGCTCCTCCAAGGGATCTTCCCAACCCAGGGATTGAACCCAGGTCTCCCGCGGCTCCTGCATTGCAGGTGGATTCTTTACCGCTGAGCCAGCAGGGAAGGCCCAGCCGCAGTGTATCTACTGTTAATTAACTGAGTTTCCTGGTTGCGTTTCTTTTCCTCATAAAGAAAAATGAAGTTTATACCTTCTTATAAACTTACCAAAAATTCATTGAAGAGGTCTTTTTTCCTCCTTGGTTAAGATGAATATCTCTTCGTCTCACCTGTTGATCATTTCCACTGGCCTCTTCTCCTAGAATCCTTAGCAAAAAGTAAACAGCATGGAGAGATATTACGTAGTCTCCAGTTACTTGAATAAAAGCTAAATTTCGTAGTCTTTCCCAGACTGATCTATTCTGCAGTGAAACATCCAGACCTATGAGCTGCTTTGTATTAAGTTTTGAAACAGAAATTCAAATAATAGATGCTTTTTCTCAGAATGTTACACAGTTCTCTTCCTCTACCCTGGCCCCTGAATATGGCACATCTAATTCAGAACCCATGGCTGGAAAATTTACAAAGCAAGCACCACACCCACGGTCGTTTTAAGAATCCTCAGCACTGTTACCTCTTTTTCTGGATGCGGAGGCAGAGGCGCTGTGGACAGAGGGCTGTAACCACAGGGTAAGTGGCTCGGCTGAGACGTGGGTGCACGTGTCTCCAGATTTTGTAAGGGACGGTGCCTGCGGGGGCCTGTACTCTGCTCCACGGGGATTCGGGCAGGACGCGTAAGTGATGGAGAAGCACAAATCAGAGATCGCAGCCTTGGAGTGTGTATCCCAAACATTGCTGATAGCAAAGCAAAGCAGCAACTAGGAAATGCAGCCTTTAAAATGGAAATGACGCTGGGGCTGGGAGTGGAGCTGGGTGTAAATGCAGTAATTAAAATAGTTATCAGGCGGCTCCTAATTACCTTCGCTCCGGCAGACCGCCTTTATCTTTATGCCCGGTGCTTGGGTTCCAATCAGAGCTTTCAAATGATCTTATTTTGGTATTTTCGGCAAAGTCTCAGAGTCAAAAGCAGATGGTTTTAAAGTAATTACTCACCCTTTTTCTTCCTGTGGAAGAGAAGTAAGATGAGAGAGACTCATGGCAGTGGGGAAAAAACCCTAAGGAGATGCTCTGAATCTGGGCTGGTCCGTTCACTCTCGTCCCCCAGGGAGGTCAGAGTTCCTCCCTGACCATGAAAACAAGACTGCCTGCACCTCGTGAGGTCACATTTCACATGTACATGCCGCTCAGGGAAACTCAGATCTTTGAGATTCAAATTTGATTTTGCATGGAAAGGAGCCCCCCACTGTAAATTCCAAGAATGGTCGAGGGGGAGTTCAAGGTGTCGTGATAAAAATAAAATGGTGAGTCGAACGCAGCTTCAGTCTTCCTGCCTGGAGAATCCCATGGACAGAGGAGCCTGGCGGGCTACAGTCCATGGGGTCACAAGAGTCGGGCAAGACCGAGTGACTTTCAGTTCAATTCAATTCAGAATGCAGCGCTGGACTGGATGTCGGCCAGCAGCCTCGTGATGCAAAGGAGGGAAGTACAGAGCTCCGTGTTGGAGCCTCCGGCCCTGCCCAGTGTCCACCCGAGGACCAGAGATGACGGAGAGGAACTGTAACACCAGGTGCCGAGTTTCGGGAAGGGCCGCCCTCGATGGGAGAAGATTACCATTGATGTTGCCTTCATTTGAGCCCCAGTGGCGGGTGTAACTGCCGTGAGAGCATTTTAAGCCAGCAGAGGTAGTAGGATTTCACTAGGAGATGAATCAAAGCCGTTCTCCTGTCCTGGACGTGCTGGCAAAGACGAGCAGCATCTCCAGGAAGAGCCTTCATGGAAGCTTCTTAGACCGAGCTCTCCTTGGGCAGCAGCCTGGTTCTCCGACAGCCGGGAGGTCAGCGCTTACCCCCGCGAGGCTGAGAAGCGCCACAGTCCTTCCTCCCCCGAGACGAGGGCTCCACCGGCGTGCTGGTGCACATCCAGCTCGCTGCCCGTGCCTTGCTGTTCTGCATTTCCTCTGCAGTTCCGGGATGGGGTCCCTGGGAGGGCCTTTACTGTGTCTTCTTTCTGGGGAGGACGGGCTGGATTTTGCAGAGAAACGAAGGTGTCAAGACATGTATGCCCCGGGCTCTTCCCGAGCCGTGGGGATGAAAAGCGCAGAAATGGCACCAACGCAGGCAAACTGCGATGAAGTAGTGCTCTACACACACCATCCTGTGGTCAGCAGGGACCCTGGCTTTCCTCTGTGGGCCCTGGGGACAAAGAGAAGCCCCCCTCTGTCTCCATCTCCAGCCTCCTCGGTGGCCTGGCTGGCTGAGCTCTTTGCCTGCTGTTGGCACAAAAGGCGACTTTCCCACTGCCAAGCCTGCCTCCACCTCCATCGGCATCTCAGAACCTGACCCTGGGGATGGATGTTGTCCAGCAAGTCATCTCAGCTGTCCCCCTCCACTCCTGCACATGGACGCAGACACCCCCCACCCGTGGGTGACCGATGGCATTGTGGCTGTTGGGGAAAAGTCCCTGCTCCAAGAAAGGATGTGTTAAATATTTAGGGCTGAAGGGAAACGATAATCTACTTACTTGATGCAGCTAATAAATACAGTAGTAAGACAAGTAGGGAGAAATGTTTGCATTTGTTGCCGGGAGGCGATGGGTTTCCAAGGTGTTTACTGCACTATGCGGTACATTTTTCACTTTCGCTTCTACATAAAAATGTTCTTCATAGAGCAGATTTGGGGAGGAGCCGGGATTTGTTTTTGCTGTGGATTGGGGCTGGGGGCGCCATCCGGGACCCTCCTGGCTCCGTCCTGGCCTTTCCCTCCTCACCCTGTTCCCGCTGAACTAAGACATCTGCGTGCTCAGCTAAGAGTTCTGCTCTGAGAGCTCGTCTAAGGACGGCCCTGCACGTGCCCCTCTGATCCTGGGGGTCCCAGCGCATCTCCCCCTTCACTCAGGCTGGACAGCTGGGGCCATTCTCCCCCTCTTTCTGCCTTCCTTCCTGTGTGCCCTTCACCGAATTCTGTTGGTTTAGCTGCCCAGCTCTCTGGTCACTGACTATGTGACCACCACCCCCAGTGCCCTGGCCTGGGCCGCTGCCCTGCCCCCCAGGCTCCTCTCTGCACTTCCCATTTTGTAGATGTCTCCCCTTCCCCCTCTAGTCCTTCTGCCATGCTTTTTTTTTTTTTTGCTGGCTGTGCCACTCAACTTGCACAATCTTAGTTCTCTGACCAGGGATCGAACCCACAGCCCCTGCGGTGCAGCGTCTTAACCGCTCAGCTGCCAGGGAAGTCCCCTTCTGCCTCTCTGCCACCCCTGTGCCCCGGGCGAGGCGCCGGGTCCCGCAGGTAACAGGTGACCAGAGGGACCTGCCGTGAGTCGGTCGTGGTACAAAGATCAGAGTGGGTCCTGATAAAGAGTAAGGACTCCACGGGCTTCGTGGTGAGGGTCCATCCAGGGGCCCTGCTCCCCAACTGGACTGGAAACTCCGGGAGAGCAGGTGCCGCATCCAGACTGCAGTCAGCCCTTCCACGCCCCGTCTTCATCCCCGTCATCCCCGCGCCTGTGTTCCCTCTGCACGAGGCCCGCTCATTTCCTGTGCTCTGTCTCACCACGTGACTTACTCCTCGAACTCCCCCTCTCCTGCGAGGCATATGCGGAGGTGGAACCAGGCCCTGAATCTGGGTCACCACTGCAGAGCTGAGACGGGCACCCATGTGCTTCTCTCTTGCACTGACTGCCTTGTAAATACTTTTAAAGACAAATTAGTTTTTTAAAAATTGGAATATAATTGTTTACAGCATTGCATTAGTTTTCTGCTGTACAGTGAAGCGAATCGGCTGCGTGTACACATGATGTCCCCTCCCGCCCTCCCATCCCACCCTGCCAGATCATCACGGAACGCCGAGCTGAGGTCGCTGTGCTGCAAGCAGCCTCCCACCAGCTGTCTGCTTGTGTAGACGCGTCAGCGCTCCTCTCCCGGCTGGTCCCCGCACCTCTCGCCACGTGTCCACACGCTTTCTACGTCTGGTTTCTATTCAAGCCTTGGAAATAGATCACCTGTACCACTTTTCTGGATTCCATAATTATGTTAATATATGGTATTTGTTTTTTTTCTTTCTTTCTGACTTAATCTCTCTCTTTATGACAAACTAATCAGTTCATTTCAGTTCAGTTGCTCAGTCGTGTCCAACTCTACGACCCCATGGACCACAGCATGCCAGGCCTCCCTGTCCATCACCAACTCCCGGAGTTTACTCAAACTCATGTCCATCAGGTCGGTGATGCCATCCAACTATCTCATCCTCTGTCGTCCTCTTCTCTTCCCGTCTTCAATCTTTCCCAGCATTAGGATCTTTTCCAGTGAGTCAGTTCTTTATCAGGTGGCCAACATGTTGGAGTTTCATCTTCAGCATCAGTCCTTCCAATGAGTATTCAGTACTGATTTCCTTTAGGTTGAACTGGTTGGACAAACTAATTTGACTGATAAATATTTGCCAAAAATCTCAATGGAGTCATCAGCAAAGAATCCTCAGGAACTTGAGGAACCCTCACTAGAGCACTTAGGAAAGGAAATCTTAATAGAAACATTACTGAATTTTTTTTTTTTTTTTAAATAGCAGTTTGTGAGTGAGTGAGTGCTCAGTCTCATCCAACTTTTGTGGCCCCATGGACTGTAGCCCGCCAGGCACCTCTGTCCTTGCAGTTTTCCAGGCAAGAGTCCTGGAACGGATTGCCATTTCCTACCCCAAGGGCTCTTACTGACTGACTGAGGGATGGAATCCACATCTTTCTGAGATCCAGTTCAGTGCCATCAAAAAAGTTGCCTGTTTATTTTTTATTTTGAGATTTGGGCTTTTAGCTGCAAGTCATGGATGTTTGTAATCTGAGAGCAATTTGTGATTAATATCGTCTGTTTTCCATACCCTGCCAGGTAAGTATTTCTCATCACAGTTTATCCAGAAGCTCTTTAAATAGCATATTTGGCTGCCCTAGAATGGGGGTTGGTGGATCGACAGGGAGGCCTGGAGTGCTGTGGTCCATAGGGTCGCAGAGTCGGACACAACTGAGCGACTGAACTGACCTGAACTGAGAACATGCCAGACATATCTTCGATGCTCAGAAAGATTTCAGTCCTGGAGCCCAAGCCTCTCTGGAAGGTCAATGGCAGAGGCGGCCACTAGATGGCAGTCCTGCCTCAGGCAGACCGGAGCTGCCTGGTCTGGTCTGGTCTTCCCTTCAGGTGAGATAATCAACTCGGCGTTTTGCAGACTGAAGGTGGTGAGGTGATGCTCCACATCCATTTTCATTTGAAAGATACAGTGAGTTACATCAGGCAGAAAGGGGATGCGATAGGGAACCAGAAGCTCACGGCAGAGGCACGGTCAGCTCCCGAAACAGCGGGACCCCGGGTTCCGAGCCCCTGTGCTGCTTCGGGCAACGTCCTCTCCGGCTCCTCCGAGTGGACGGACACACTTTATATAAAGTGTGCACCCGATGGGGAGATACTTCAGCAGCCTGAACCCTTGTTAAAGGGTCGCACTGCATAGTTGCGTTAGACGAACATGTGGCAGAGCGCGCCAGGCTCAGGATATTGGTATCAGGGTGTCAACTCATAAAGTTGTCTGGAACAGAAGGTGGCAAGTCCCCTGGAGGGGCTCTCCCTTCCCCTGACACCAGGTCTGCCGTCTCTCTTGATACAGATGGGCCCGATTTAGTTCCAGACGATAGTTGATTCTCTTCCTTTTTCTTTTTTACAGCTTTAAAAAAATAAGTTGAAGAATGTAGGTCTAGAAAAATGAATAGCTACAGGTAACCAGCACCAGATAATCATTGGCCGACGCAGCAAAAAAATTCATTTCTGCAGAAAATTGGATTTTGCACATAAAACTTAGTAATACTAATAAAGACAGGTCATTCCCGAGTTTTAAGCCAAATAAGCAAACTCAAAGAGGTCTGGTGTCAGTGTGAACCTCGGCTTCCTGGGTTGGCTTTTTTTTCTTTTTTTTTTTTTTGGAGACGTGTAAATCAGCTTTCTTGTCCCGGGCACACGACGGGTTTGCAGAATTCATCCTGCCCCTTCTAACAGTGGGCAGAGTGCCTGGTGCTGGGTGATTTACAGCCCTGTGGCAAGGTATGTTTACATTTAAGCTGTGCAGCGGTGTAGCTAATGAGAAAGATAAGAAATTTATAGTCCTCGGTGATTGATAGGATTACTGCCTCGGCATTAATTGAAACCTGAGGGATCACAGCTGTGGGCTCAAGTTGGTGGGAGTGGGGGGGTTTACTTCAAGTAAAAGAGAAACTTTCATATTTGCTTCTGAACATTTGAAAGATAGTTTTCCCGCTGACTGTCTGGTTGGTGATAGAAACAGTTGTTCCTTGCCAAGGCTTGGGTAATTACATGCTGATAATTACGGTATTTGTTCTGTAACCTCCCTATGGTAGGTGGTTATAAGTGTGGGGAAAAAAATTAAAGACTGTGGAGTTTTTTAAATGGCTTTAAAATTTTACATGGAGAATAATAAAATTCTCTATGGTTACTCTTTGCTAAATATTCTCTGGACTATTAAAGATGTTAGGGTGGAAGGAAAAAAACCGAACTAATAATGTCAGAGGCGAACCTGTGCTATTAGGGATGCCTTAAAATTCCCACCGATGGTGTTTCGTCCCGGTATTTTCTAAAGTCATCTCTGAGACCTTCCCTAGCCTGTCACTTTTTAAATGCACCATTCTTGTTGGAGCTCGGTCTTGTGAAAATGTCTAAATTTTCCCATTAAGTGCTTAAAAAGTAATAAAACTACAGTCATTAGACTTCAGTCATCAGAGTTATATCAGGAGGAATTTTCTCCAGCGCCATAAATCTGAGCACGGGTTCGACATTCATACCCCTCAGATTCATTCCCTGGAAATGGACGTTTGAAGGTAAATGGCTTAAGTAGGGGCAGTTTAAATCTTTAATACAATCTTATTGTAACTGTTAGCACATGATTAAAGTGCAAAGGGGCCTTCTGTGTTTTGCAAGATTTATAATAAACGTCCTGTGATGCCTCTTGTATGCTGAACTAGAGACATTAACAGCAGTTCAATGCAGATAAAGGGCAGGAAGTCACAAACGAAGGGTCAAGTCTTTATTAGAGAGTAAATCAGGCTTTCGGAGCGCAGGTATCTTTTCAGGGGATGCTTGTGAATTCCTCTCTCGTTAACGGTCTCCAGGTGCCTAGGAGCTGTCAGAGGCCAGGGAGGACCCAAGCCCTTCTTTGAGCCATTTCACAGCCAGGGGACGCTGCTGGGAAAATCCATACATCGGTCTTCCGGACACCAGTTTGCTTTTGGAGATGTGTTCTTAAAGGAGCCTTCTCACCAGGCGTCCTTTTCTTGGGCGGAACGCCTCTGCTTTGTAAGGAGATCCCAGGTTCCTTCTGTGGGACCCAGGAGGCTTGAGGCCGTGACTGCTGCCCGCTGTGACAGACTCCTTCTTCTGCGGACCCAGGACACAGCGGCATTCCTCTGTCCACGGTGGGGCTACTGGTGTTTGTGGGCTTGTTTTAAGGCTTCTGACGGGCTCGCAGGACTGGCTGTCCATTGAGGGGCCAGCCTCAGCCCAGGAGCACGGATGGAGCTGCACAGGGTGCCACCAGCTTAAGGTGACAAGCATGGTCGTTAGCTTCACAGGCCCGGAGGCCCAGCCATTGTGTGTGTGGGGATGCGTGGGATGCGTGGGGGGCTGGTAATACACTGAAAGGGTGGCTTTAGCTACTGTGGGGCTTCCCTGGTGCTCAGACAGTCAAGAATCTGCCTGCAGTGGAGGGAAAGTGAAACAGAACGTCTCTCCGTCGTGTCTGACTCTCTGTGACCCCATGGACTACAGTCCATGGAATTCTCCAGGCCAGAATACTGGAGTGGGTAGCCTTTCCCTTCTCCCGGAGATCTTCCCTAACCCAGGAATCGAACTGGGGTCTCCTGCATTGCAGGCAGATTCTTTACCAGCTGAGATATCAGGGACGTGGGTTCAATTCCTGGGTCGCTAACATCCCCTGGAGAAGGGAATGGCAACCCGGTCCAGTATTCTTGCCTGGAGAATTCCTTGGACAGAGGAGCCTGGTGGGCTATAATCCATGGGGTCGCAAAGAGTTGGACACGACTGAGCGACTAACACTTTCACTTTAGCTATTGTACACTTTATCTCCCTCATTTTTTGTATTTTTGCCCATCAAAAGAGAAATCTGTGTTAGATACCTTTCTCATCTATCCTTACATATATTTTTTTGGAAGAAGGAAAAAAGTCTCTGAATTTTCTAAATTGTCTCTGACCATGCCCTTCTTTAACATTGAGTTTTTAGACTGTAATTGCCTTTTTCCTCTGTGTCTGAGCCAGCGATGGATTTGGGATGTCAGCAGTGAAGAGAGGGTGTTCCTCTCAAATTGTTTTCTCTAATTCTTGTGATAGATGCTAATGGCTTGGGTTATTAACTTGCAGACATTTCAGTCTTTTTTCTCTATTCACGTTGGTATCTTTTGTCTTAAGATGAATTCCCCAAAGCTTCATCAGAAAAGCTTATGCGGTATGTAAACATGCACATCGTTACTAGATACAGTGTCACATGTAGCAGTATCAGTGGAAGAACCACAAACAATAAGCTTCCTTCACTGAATAGCTTGATAAAATTCACAGTCACTTGCTTTTTTCATTGTAAGTATCACGTTGAAGGGTGTTAAAGCAGCGGGATTGTATGTTTAATTTTCACACTTTTCGACATTAAGATAATGTGTTGAAATTGCAGTGTGACTTTTGCCCATGTTCTTAAGCGTCACTAATCATCCTGCAGCCATAGACTAGGCGTCGGGTAGGAGCCTGCTTCTCTTCTTGGACTCTAAAATCATTGTGTATGCTGACCGCAGCCATGAAATTAGAAGATGATTGCTTCTTGGAAGGAAAGCTATGACAAACTTAGTGTAATAAAAAGCAAAGGTATCACTTTGCCAACAAAGGTCCATATAGTCAAGGCTATGGTTTTTCCAATGGTCATGTACAGATGTAAGTGTTGGACCATAAAGAAGGCTGAGCGCCAAAGAATTGATACTTTTGAACTGTGGTGCTGGAGAAGACTCTTGAGAGCAAGGAGATCAAACCAGTCAATCCTTAAGGAAATCAACCCTGAATATTAATTGGAAGGACTGATGCTGAAGCTGAAGCTCCAATACTTTGTCCATCTGATGTGAAGAGCAGACTCATTAGAAAAGACCCTGATACTGGGAAAGATTGAAGGCAGGAGGAGAAGGGGGTGACAGAGGATGAGATGGTTGGATGGCATCACCAATTAAATGGATATGACGTTGGGCAAACTCTGGCAGATGGTAAGGTACAGGGAAGTCTGGCATGCTGCAATCCATGGAGTCGCAAAGAGTTGGACATGACTTGGCAACTGAACAACAACAGGAGCTTGCTGTCTTCAGCTGTAAATGCTGGGAATGTGTGTTCCATGTCGCTGCTGAGTTTTCAACATTTTACATTGTTGAGATACAGATGATAACTTTTTGTGACCTGCTGCCAAGTGTGTAGGTTGAGGTGTGAGAAATTCTATGACTTGTTTTCATAGTGTCCACCGTGGATTTTTTTTTAATGCCATTTTTCTCAGTGAGTTTGAATCATGATGTCGCCAAGGGCAACGTTCCTCAGTTTTTGTTAATGAAGGATGTTTTCGTAGGGTGGATTAGAGGGAGACTCCCATGTGTAGAAAGAGTTTTGAACTATGGTTTAAAGAGTCGTTATGTCCTCTTATCTACTGCTAGCACATATACCCCAGGTCAGGTGTGGTTTAGAAAAAGGTGTAATGTTCTTAAAAAATGAGCACTATGTTCCTTTTAAACCCTTGGCAGGACCAGAGAAGTCTGTGATGTGAATGGGGAGATGGAGATCGATACACACACACACACACACACACACACACACACACACCTGTATGGAGCAGGGAGGTCTACTCAATGCTCTGTGGTGACACACACACACACACACACACACACACACACACACACACACACACCTGTATGGAGCAGGGAGGTCTACTCAATGCTCTGTGGTGACACACACACACACACACACACACACACACACACACCATACAGGGAGGTCTACTCAATGCTCTGTGGTGACACACACACACACACACACACACACACACACACACACACACACACACACACACACAACTGTATGGAGCAGGGAGGTCTACTCAATGCTCTGTGGTGACACACACACACACACACACACACACACACACACACACACACACACACACACAACTGTATGGAGCAGGGAGGTCTACTCAATGCTCTGTGGTGACACACACACACACACACACACACACACACACACACACACACACACACACACACACACACACACACACACACACACACACACACACACAACTGTATGGAGCAGGGAGGTCTACTCAATGCTCTGTGGTGACCTAAATGGGATTGTTGTTGTTCAGTAGCTAAGTCGTGTCCGACTCTTAGACCCCACGGAATGCAGCACACCAGACTTCCCTGTCCTTCACCAACTCCTGGAGTTTGCTCAGATTCACATCCATTGAGTCAGTGATGCCATCCAACCATCTCATCCCCTTCTCCTGCCTTCAATCTTTCCCAGCATCAGGTCTTTTCAGATGAGTCAGTTCTTCGCATCAGGTGGCCAAAGTATTGGAGCTTCAGCTCTAGACTCAGTCTAAGTTTCTCAGGAGGCAGGTAAGGTGGTCTGGTATGCCCATCTCTTTAAGAAATTTCCACAGTTTGTTGTGATCCACACAGTCAAAGGCTTTAGTGTAGTCATGAAGCAGAAGCAGATGTTTTTCTGGAACTCCCTTGCTTTCTCCATTATCCAACGAATGTCGGCAATTTGATCTCTGGCTCCTCTGCCTTTTGTAAACCCAGCTTGTAATCTGGAAGTTCTCAGTTCAGGTGCTGCTGAAGCCTAGCTTAAAGGATTTTGAGCATAACCTTGCTGGCATGTGAGATGAAGGCAATTGTAGGGTAGCTTGAACAATCTTTGGCATTGCCCTTCTTTGGGGTTGGATCAAAAAATGATCTTTTCCAGTCCTATGGCCCCTACTGAGTTTTCTGTATTTGCTGACATGTTGAGTCAGCACTTTAACAGCATCATCCTTTAGGACTTTAAATAGCTCAGCTGGAATTCTGTCAGCTCCACTAGCTTTGTTCGTAGTGATGCTTCCTGAGGCCCACTTGACTTCACGTTCCAGGATGCCCAGCTCTAGGTGAGGGAATCACACCACCGTGCTTATCTGGGTCATTAAGACCCTTTTTGTTCAGTTCTTCTGTGTATTCTTGCCACTTCTTAATATCTTCAGCTTCTGTTAGGTCCATACCATTTCTGTCCTATAAAGGACACCCTTGCGTGAAAATTTCCCTTGATATCTCGTTTTCTTGAAGAAATCTCTAGTCCTTCTCATTCTATTGTTTTCTTCTATTTCTTTGCTTTGTTCATTTAAGATGGACTTTCTTTTCTCTCCTTACTATTCTCTGTAACTCTGCATTCAGTTGGGTATATCTTTCCTTTTCTCCCTTGCCTTTCACTTCTCTTCTTTCCTTAGCTGTTTGTAAAGCCTCCTCAGACAACTACTTTGCCTTCTTGTGTCTCTTTTTTGGGAGGGATGGTTTTGGTTACTGCCTCCTATACAACGTTACAAACTTCCATCCATAGTGCTTGAGGCACTCTGTCTACCAGATCGAATCCCTTGAATCTATTCATTACCAACACTGTGTAATCGTAAGGAATTTGACTTAGGTCATACGTGAATGACTTAGTGGTTTTCCCTACTTCAATTTAAGCCTGAATTTTGCAATAAAGAGTTCATGATCTGAGCCACAGTCAGCTCACGGTCTTGTTTTCACTGACTATATAGAGCTTCTCCATCTTTGACTGCAAAGAATATAATCAATCTGATTTCAGTATTGACTATCTGTTATTGTCCATGTGTAGAGTCGTCTCTTGGATTCTTGGAAAAGGGTGTTTGCTATGACCAGCATGTTCTCCTGACAAAACTCTATTAGCCTTTGCCCTGTTTCATTTTGTACTCCAAGGCCCAATTTAACCTGTTATTCCAGGTATCTCTTGACTTCCTACTTTTGCATTCCTATCCCCTTATGATGCAAAGGACATCTTTTTTTGGTGTTAGTTCTATAAGGTCTTGTAGATCTTCATAGAACCATTCAGCTTCAGCTTCTTCGGCATTACTGGTTGGGGCATAGACTTGAATTACTGCAATATTGAGAGGTTTGCCTTGGAAACAAACAAAGATCATTCTGTCATTTTTGAGGTTGCACCCTGCATTTCAGACTTTTTTGTTGACTCTGAGGGCTGCTCCAGTTCTTCTAAGGGATTCTTGCCTACAGTAGTGGATATAATGTCGTCTGAATTAAATTTGCCCATTCCTGTGAATTTTAGTTCACTGATTCCTCAGATGTCAGTGTTCACTCTTGCCGTCTCCTGCTTGACCATGTCCTTCCAATTTACCTTAATTCATGGGCCTAACATTCCAGGTTCCTAGGCAGTCTTGTTCTTTACAGCATTGGGGTTTACTGCGTCATTTCCACTTTGGCCCCGCGGCTTAATTCTTTCTGGAGATATCAGTAATTGCCCTCCACTCTTCCCCAGTAGCATACCGGACACCTTCCAACCTGGGGGCTCGTCTTCTGATGTCCTACCTTTTTGCCTCTTCATAGTGCTCATGGGGTCCTCGTGGCAAGGATGCTGGAGTCTGCCTTCTCCAGTGGACTTGTCAGAACTCTTCGCTATAACCTGTCCGTCTTGGGTGGCCCCGCACAGAATGGCTCATAGCTTCATTGAGTTACACAAGCCTCTTTGCCATCACAAGGCTTTGATCCATGAAGGGGGACCTTTCCTTTTTGGGAAGGAAATCCAAAAAAGAGGGGAATCTGTGTGTACCTGTAGCTGATTCACTTTGCTGTATGGTAGACACAACATTGTAAGGCAACTCCACTCCAATTAGAAAAATTTTTTAAGTTTATGATAATTAGGTGTTACTTGTAGAGAAGCTCCCCGTCTTCTCTAGGGACCTGCTGTGTTTCACTGGGAAGAGAAAAAGGCTTGGTAACCATGATTCTGGTAGCTCGGTGTGCCGGGGCTGATGTGTGTCTGAAAACTTATTATGGATGTATTCACAAAACGTGATGGTGAGTGAAAGCAGGCATTCATACTAAATGAACGATTTCAATTATATGAGGTTCTAGTAATACAACAGGCAAAGTCGTCTGCTGTTAAAAAATCAGGGGAGTGGTTGCAAGGGAGTGAGGAGGGCTGGTAGAGAGGGTTTGGGGTGACGCAGGCCGGCAGGGGAAACAATACTGCTCGCTAAGAGGGTGCAAGCCTTCTCTGTCTTCATAGTGATTTGAGTTACGTGACATTTGTCACTTCATGGAGTGGTACAACTGAGATGTTTGCATTTCACAGGGTGTACATTTAATCACAGGAAAAGGAACCTTAGCGCTTAATGAATGCGTTAAGTATGCACACGCTGAAGTGTGTCGGGCAGAAGAGCGCCGGTGCCTGCCTCATATTTGAAATGTGTCAAAAATAAATGGATGGATGGTGAGCGTGTTATAAGCCAAGTAGAGCAACACGGGGCAGTTATAAAACCTAGGTGGTGTGGACATGGGTGTGCACATGACAGGTCTTGCCATTTTTTGGTGCAGGGTTATAAGTTTGCATTATTAAATTTAAGGGAAAAGAGAAACCATTGTTGTTCCATTTAAAACATTGTTGTAGGTATTTTGTGTTAAGGTGAGTCTGGTGGTGGTATAGTCCGCTAAGTCGTGTCCGACTCTTACAACCCCAGCCCCATGGACTGTAGCCCGCCAGGCTTCTTCATCCATGGGATTCCCCAGGCAAGAGCACTGGAGTGGGTTGCCATTTCCTTCTCCAGGGGGTCTTCCCAACCCAGGCGTCTAACCCAGGTCTCCTGCATTGCAGGCAAATTCTTTGCCAGCTGAGCTCCAGCGGAAGCCCAAGGTGGGTCTAGATGCACTGAATTTAATGTGAAGTGCTTTCTCACAGGGAGGATGTGCAGTATTATGAGCTCTGTGATTTTGTTTTTTTTTTTAATGAAACTTTCCAGAATTAAATGCTTGCAGGATTCTTTGAAGGATTTCAGTTATTCGTAGAAACGGATGGTAGTATGTAAGGGTAGTTTGGCTTCCTCATAGTGACTGAATCACAGCAGATTGCAAATTTAGAAATCAATCAATACTCTCTGCTGAACTCTAATTAACACTTAAACACGATTAGTCACAAGCGTGAAATCTTGATGGCAATGACCTCAGGTATTCTAAATGTAAATAAAATTAGATTTAGATCCCTTTTAATTACCTGCGGTGCTGTGAGTAATTACGACGGCAATTGATACACTCAATTTCTTGTTGAAGGAAAAAACTTTCTCAAAGTTTCTCTAAGCTGTGTACTTAACTCTTCAGTAACCGTGATGTATGGAAAAGATTGACCAAGGATGCTGTTTTATTTTGCTCCAAAATTTTTTTGGAGAATGATTGATTTACAGTGTTGTGCTAGTTTCTGGGGTGGTTGTCAGCTCCTTCTCCAGGGGAACCTCCCAATCCAGGAGTTGAACCTCTGTTTCCTGTGTCTCTTGCCTTGCCAGGTGGGTTCTTTTTCCCACTGAGCCACCCGGGAAGCCCATGTTAGTTTCTGCCGTACATCAAAAGTGCATCCGTCATGCACATACACACATCCACTCTTTTTGCTTACAGGTCATTGCAGTGACTGAGGAGAATTCCTGGTGCTATACACTTGTTGTTGTTTAGTCACTGTCGTATCTGACTCTCTTTCGTCCCCATGGACTGTAGCCCACCAGGCTCCTCTGTCCATGGGATTTCCCAGACCAGAACACTGGAGTGGGTTGCCATTTCCTTCTCCAGGGCATCTTCCGGGTTCAGAGATTGAACCCGTGTCTCGTTCATTGGCAGGCTGATTTTTTTTTTACCACTGAGCCACCAGGGAAGCCCGTACTGTACAATAGGTCCTTATTAGTTATATATTTAGGATGCTATATTAAATCTATGGGATCATATTGTTTCTTTACTTGGGCCCTTGAATTCGTGTAACTTAAATGCCTGAAAAAGTAAAGTGAAAGTCGCTCAGTCGTGTCTGACTCTTTTTGACCCCATGGACTATACAGTCCATGGAATTCTCCAGGCCAGGATACTGGAGTGCATAGCTTTTCCCTTCTTCAGGGGATCTTCCCAACCCAGGGATTAAACCCAGGTCTCCCACACTGCAGGCAGATTCTTTACCAGCTGAGCCACAAGGAAAGCCCAACTTAAATGCCTAGTATCGCATTAAATATTGCGAAAGGCAAAACTTACCCGAAGGAATTGTGTGCCTCCTGGAGAGGGCAGGGCTCTGTGTGGTGGTGCTGGTTAAATAATAATAATAATTGATGGGTGGCGGGAAGAGCCTCACAATGACTTAATGCACACAGCCCTGCTGAAGACCGAGTGGAAATCTGTTTTGTCATCTCATCCTTCTTCCTAATTGCATCACAATACATTGTATAATTCAACCTGCGTGTCACTGTCACTTCCTCCAAGGCGTCTCACGCAAGGAGCAGGGCTGCTGGCTTGTTATTAACAGAGCCGGGAGGCGAGGAGTCATTTTCCCCGGTTCCAACCAAGACGTCTTCTCCCCCACTTTAGGAAGAAAATGTCTTTTTTATGGAGATTGTTGTAAGGATAACTATTCCCAGAAATAGGAAAACAGCTTCAGTTGCGATAGATGAGTCCATTTTTCTTGAAAGTTAGATGGTATCTCTAGGAGAATGTGCTTATGACAAATGGGGGGATTAAAGAAGTTTCTAAAACTCCCTTTTTTTCTGTGAGCGCATGTCTCCACAGGAAGCAAGTTGGACCTCCCAGATTTGGTCAGGCCAACGTTAACTGAGCCATATTAATTTTCAAAGGAGAAACCAGTGCTTGTGCTTAACTGTATTTGTCTCAAGGCTCCCGATTTAAAAATCTGCTTATGGCCTTTACATCTCGTGTATTTTCTTGTTTCAGGCCTCTTTCATCTCCTGTTCCTCATTTATCCTCATCTTCTCATATTCCTTTGGGCTTCCCAGGTGGTGTTAGTGGTAAAGAACCCTCCTGCCAATGCAGGAAACAAAGGAGTCATGGGTTTGATCCCTGGGTCAGGAAGATCCCCTGGAGAAGGAAACGGCAACCCACTCCAGTATTCTTGGCTGGAGAACCCCACGGACAGAGGAGCCTGGCAGGCTGCAGTTAGCACAGATGCCTCACCTTCCCTTGCATTTTTGTGCAGTTCCTTTTGCTTGAATAATTGTGTCTGTGGCTTTACCCTTTCTTGGTAGTCTCTTCTGTTTTTCCATGTTTTAAAATCCTCACTACAGTCACCTTTTTCCTGCATCACTTCTGCCTTTGTGGTAAATTGTATTCTTCTGATATTGCTACTTTTATTTGCCTGTATCCTGGGTGTTTCTTTCATCTGACTCATGACTGTGTTGTTAGTCTATTTTGTGACCTGTAATTTGGCCTTTAAAAACAAATCTAAAAGGCGAGCCTTCCTGGTGCAGGAACAATGGCAAGGAGCTTCCGTGGAAAGCGTCCAAGGGGAGCCTTCTCCTTCAGGGGGTGTCAGAAGCTGCTCTGCTCCAGAATCATCCACTCTGTCCGCAAGACAGCTTGATGAGTTGAGAAGAAGTGACAGGTTCATTTTTCCCCCTCTTTGTTTAAGCCATTTATCTTTTAGATCCTTGTCTGCCATCTAAATTGTATTGCCAGTTTGTTGGGATCTTCACTTGCCTTGTCTTGAAAGACGCTGATTTGCATCCAACTTGAGCATAAAGGAGAGAGAAAGTTAATCATCTCTTAGCCTCTTGAACAGATCCACACGTGGTGTCATTGTTGCCTGATCCGAATCTGGGTGAAAGTCCCTGTTCGCCAGGGTCTTGGCGAGAATATCCCTGAGCCCCGGTCCAGAAAGCTTGGCTCTCTGAAAGCTCTTTAATTTACACTTTAGGCAAATCCTTCTATATTTGTGATTAACCTAAGCTCCACCAGCTGCTTTTAACCTCTGCTGTTGTGTATTCATAGTTCTTTATTCATTAAGCGGCATCATAGTAATGAATGCCCAGTGAGCACTGAGTGGATGGTACTCAGCCTCGTAGCTGTGTGCGGCAAATCGGGGTAGAGCTTTCTTCCTTCTGAGCTGGCGAGGTTACGCAGGAGAAGTCCTTTTTCCATAGGTCTGGGAGGCCAGCAGTGTTCCAGCCCTTGCTGAGGTCTCCGCCTGTTGGGAGGACCAGCTCCTGCCCCTGGAATCTCTCTCTGGTGATGCTCGGACTCCACAGCCAGCAGCAGCCACCTCCTCCTGGCTTCTGTGAGTCTGAGAAGACTGCTCATCTTCTTCTGCCTCGGGCATGAGCCGCTAGGCACACCCGTGCCCGTTGCTGCCGCTTCTAGGGGGACACACGCACACACACACACACACACACACACGTTTTCCTTTTCATCAGGACCTGCCCTCATCTGGTGGTTACTGTCGCTGATTTTTCAGGCCGGACACTTTGATTCGTTCTGTGCTCCTGTAATCATTGCAGTCATGCTTTCCTGATTTTTCCTGCCTTTTAAAATTTTTAATTTTTTAAGTGGAAGTATAGTGGATTTATGGCTCAGCAGTAAAGAATCCACCTGCCATTGCAGCAGACACGGGAGTCGTGGGTTCCATCCCTGGTCGGGAAGATCCCCTGGAGGAGGAAATGCAACCCACTCCAGTATTCTTGCCCGGGAAGGCCCATGGACGGAGGAGCCTGGCGGACTGCGGTCCCTGAGGCTGCAGAGTTGGATACGACTGAGCAGCTGAGCCCACACACACATAGTTGATTTACAATATTGTGTTAGTTTCAGGCATACAGATAGCAATTCAGTATGTATATAGTCATCAGATTCTCTTCCTTTACAGATTATTACAAAACTTTATCAGTAGAGTTCCCTGTGCTATACAGTAGTTCCTTGTGGGTTATTTATTTTATAAATAGTTATGTGTATCTGTTAATCCCAGACTCCTAGTTTATTTTCCTCCCCAGCCCCTTGTTCCCCTAAATCGTCCCTGCTTTTGATGATTCCTCCCTGCCTGTGTGGTACATTCCTGATCCGTCAGCATTTCCCTCTTGGGAACTCTCCCCGCTTTGTCAGAAGCACACGCCCCTTTTCGGGGCACTGTTACCCCCAGCGGCGGTCCCGTGTCTGACACATGTATCAAGGAAGCAGGCAGGCGCTCAATCTGAAACGGCGAGCTTGAGTAGGAGAGAGGTTGGCGGGAACTCGGCCGAGACTGGCGAGCCCTTCTGCCGGGGAGACCTTCGTGAACTTGGTCACGGAGGCCGTGTGACCGTCTCTTCCGAAGGGCGCGCTCACGGCAGGGCCGTCCGCGTCTTCAGCGGGGCGACCGGCGCACATCTCCCCATCGCAGGCGGCCTGCCGCGTCTCACTGCTCCAAGATGCGATGAGAGAGCAGATCGGGAGCGAGGCAGGCCAGAGAGCAGAGGGACGTCGCCGCCTCCGACCCGTGGAAGGGAAAAGCCGGCTCCGGGCAGAGCCGTGGCAGGGCCGAGCGTGTCCCGGGACCGCGCGGGTCGCCGCGTGGATGCTGCACCGCGTGCGCCTGGCAGGGCCGTGGCCCGGGGCAGGGGCGAGCCCGGTGTCGCTCCCTCCCCTGCCTTCCTGCCGAGTCACCCTCAGCGCCATGCGCCCGTTTCCTTTTGACCCTCTGGAAACTGGAGCGGCTCGTGTGTCTGCGGGGGGCCTCAGACCCAGCGGGAGCCTGAGCCCGTCCCCGGGAGGGGCCCTGGTTCTCCAGGTGTCCTCCAGGCGTCCGATTTGTGCCAGACACGGGGTGGGCGCGAGTCCTTTCTACACCCGGACAGGAATCCGGAGTCCGCACGGTGACGGAGGGCTGACGTGGTGGAGGACTTGGAGGAGGGCGCCGGGGGTCAGCGGCTGGAGAAGACCCTGTGTCCGTCGGAGTCTGGAACCCCAGCTCACGGTCCCGAGGGAGGGAGGGTGGGCGGAGGGGCTGGAGGACTCCTCGGTGTCGGCAGAGGACGTCAGCATGTCCCGAACCGACCGTCTGCTGGGCATCCTGACGGCACAGGGGGCCGCTGGGGGCGGTGCTGCAAAGCTGGGGGGAGTCCAGGCGGGGCGTGTGGCATGCCTTCCTTCTTTCTAGCGGAGAAATGCTGATTCCACCCCAGCAGGCTGGCCGCGGGCAACACCAGCTGCAGGACGTTTGGCAGCGTGGTGTTGGGGTGTGATGAAACATTCTCTATAGAGATGTGAGTGTTCCTAGTCCTCCTGGTGTGGGCACGGGGACCCTGTGTCTTTCGGAGCCTAGAATCCCAGCAGGCAGTCAGCGTCCTGGTGCCCACTGCCCCCCAGACCAGCACCTGGGTCCCAGAGCCTGCTGTTGGCAGCTCCACTCTGGGGCTTGGTTTTAAGGGACAGTGTGCTCTGAAGAAACGCAAAAAAGTGGGACATGGTTTCCGACAGGATGACTTGATGTCCTCCTTGTCACAAATAATAACTTTACATCAGACTTGGATACACGTATAAAACACACTCCTTACACCATATTTATTTCAGTTTGAGTTTCTGAAAATGTTATGTTCTTTCATGATCTCTGTGAGGACAGGGGAAATCCAGCTGCAGGGAACAGAGTAGAAATTTCCCCTCATTGTGAAATTGTGAAATTAATGTCAGGAGCCATGACTTTGCTCCGTCCTGAAGGTAACTGTTTATTACAGTCGGCATTTAAATCCCCCGATTAATAGGAGCAATTAAACAATAGCTTCATTTCCAGCAAATTAACAACCCTAATAGGTAATTGCGACATAAATGAAGATAAATTTGTTTTAATACAACGAGATAAAAAGAATACAGACAAGAACAGAATCTCAGATTAAGAATTCAGACTTCATTACTTCATGGGAAACTTGAGAGCTTCACCAGAAGAAATTAAAGCAAGTTTGACGTTTTTTTTTTTACCACGGCCTGTCTTCGTCTAAAGGTTTTTTTTGTTGTTTGTTTTGTTTTTTAAGAAAGTATCTGGTCTAAAAGAGTTTTTTATACAGTGTAATAGCAACGACATATTTTGTGCTGAGGTCCACAGGGTAAGTCATCAAAGGAGGTCCACCACCAAACTCTTTCTCTTAAAGACTAGCTCGGAGCACAGGGGCTCTTGGCAGAGCTTCTTATTAGGTTTTCACTGACAAGGAACCAAAAAGAAAATGCATAGGAGAGCATTTTTTTGTTTGTTTCCCATACAGCTGTGTATTCATTTTATGATCTGTTCAGTCCCAGGGAATGCTTCCTTCCTTGATAATACTTGTTATAATTAGAAAACTATTCTGATGCTTTATAGTTTGTTCTCTTGAAACATGGACGTGATCAGACCAGGCCTGCTTTTAGAGTGAAAATGTATCTGTTGGAGGAGGAAATGTCAACCCACTCCAGTGTTCTGGCCTGGAGAAGCCCATGGACAGAGGAGCCGGGCAGGCTACGGTGCACGGGGTGGCAGAGTCAGACGCGCCTGTGATTGAGCACACACGCCCCAAAGGATGGCTTGGAAGGGGCCAAGCTGGCCTCAGACAGAGCGGTTGGGTGGTCTTCAAGTAGTGGCACAAAAGCTGAAAGCTCTGCTAGAACAAGGATGATGACTTTCTCCTGGTGGGTCACTGTGCCGACAGGAAGATCTGACACCCAGCAAAGAACAGGAGCGAGCGCTGGTCTCCCTAAGGAAGATCGGCAAACTCAGATTTAGGAACTATACCTTAGAAGAGGTTAAATGTCCAAACCTGCTCTGAAAGTTTTTAAACGCTGGAGGTTTAGTTAACGTTACATCCCTGAGCTCATATCCCCTTAGAAGAACACCTTTAGGTCACTTTGAGTCATCAAATGATGTGTAATCTGCCTAGAATTCCACTCCCCTTGAAAATACTAATCTTTGTTAAGGGTAGATCTACTGCTCTGGTGGATCAGTGGTAAGGGACCCACCTGACAATGCAGGAGGTGCAGACTCAGTGTCTGGGTCGGGAAGATCCCCTGAGAAGGAAATGGGAACCCGCTCCAGTGTTCTTGCCTGGGAAATCCCATGGACAGAGGAGCCTGGCGGGCTACAGTCCCTGGGGTCGCAAAGAGTCGGACAGGACTGAGCGACTGTGCACCAGGGTAGATATCAAAGCAGACTGTCTCAGAGCTGGGATCCTGAGTGGAGACCGTGGCAGCTCGGTCACAGCCCCCTCCCCTACCCCTCCTCTTGTCCACACGCAGCCCCACATGCCTCCTGTCTCCACTGTCCAGGTGGAAGTCACCCGCATCTTCTAAACCACGTGGACCAGGTGTCCTTTCAAAGCATGGCCCTGGTCACTTGCCCACGAATGGTTTCGGTGGCTCCTGTGGTCTGAAGGATATAGTCTGCACTCGTCACTCTTCTTTGCTTTCGGGATTCTTACCCCTGTGTTTCCATCTCCCCTTCTAAACTGCTTCTCTACCTCCCTCCTCTTGACGTCCTCACTGCATCCCCTCTCGTGAGCCATCTCTTCGTTTCTTGACCCAGTTGGGGAGTGCTGGTTGAAGGTCAGGTACACGTTGACCTTGGAAAGTAAATGGAGCATCCTCTCTAGAGTTTCTAGAGGTGTCCGGAAGCCCATGAGATGGGCCCATTGTCTTAGAACGTGAGCTGACTGTATTTTCCATCTGGCAGCGAGTATAGTAGGATTTCCAGAGGAGTGTGGGCCAGGCAGGGCTGTGGGTCCCTGTGGTTCACTAGTTGTCACCAAGCATCACAGAGCCCAAGAAGCCTTCAAGATAGCTCCTTCTGCAGTCCCCACCTCCCTCTCTCTTTTTCCTTCTGCTAGTTTTTCTGGCATAGCTTCCTCTATACTCAAAACTTAGATAAGATGAAAACACATCTAGGGGATGGGGACAGGATTACCAACAACACAGAATACCCCCCTTTAACGTTCATTAACTTTGAGAGTTGAGAAAAATTTCACTTCAAACTTTTTTTTAATTCCTAAGTCACAAATTCAGAACTACACGGATAATTTGGTAATTAATTTCTACTTAATTAACAGGATCGTTTAATGATCCCTCAAACTGTAATTTAAAACTGAGTGGAGACGTTAGGGGACCTTTTATTTGTTACTGGAAAATTTACAACCCCTGGTGGTTTTCATTATTTGTTGAGGATTTGCCTGGTAAGCCCTCCAAGGTTCTAACCAGAAGAGCCTTTCAATGCAAGGGCAGTCAGTGTTACCTCTGGGTGGTAGCACCAAAAATAGAAATAAGACAATGGCATGAACTACAGCCATGAAATTAAAAGACGCTTGCTCCTTGGAAGGAAAGCTGTGACCAACCTAGATAGCATATTAAACAGCAGAGACATCACTTTGCTGACAAAGGTCCATCTAGTCAAAGCTATGGGTTTTCCAGTGTTTATGTACGGATGTGAGAGCTGGACCATGAAGGAGGCTGAGCATTGAAGAATGAATCTGCCACAGGTGCACATGTGTCCCCCCATCAGAAGACTAGTGGATGAGGAAATTGTGGTACATAGACACAATGGAATACTAGTCAGCTATAGAAAAGGAATGCATTTGAGTCAGTTCTAATGAGGTGCATGAAACTGGAGCCTGTTATACAGAGTGAAGTAAATCAGAAAGAGAAACACCAATTCTGTATATTAACGCACATATATGGAATTCAGACAGATGGTAATGAAGATCCTAGATGCAAAGCAGCCAAAGAGCTGCATTCGTCTTTCCTTGTTTCTCCCCAACAAGTCCATTCCTGTGGCAGCAGGTTGGGATTTGCTGTCTGCTGTCTGCGCTCACTCAACATTCCTCGTGCCTTGTCTGCTCACGTAGCCTGTGACGTCACTTCTGAGTTTATTTTGGTCATGAGTTCATGACCAGTGGTCTTTGTCTCAGGGAACTCTCTGAGGCCTGGGTTGAGAGCACCTCTTCCAGAGGTATTTGTATTCACTTCAGTCTGACTCTATGAAGGTCTACTTCAAACTAACTTTTGTGGTTCAAACTAACTTCTGGACCACAAAAGTGAGACAAAATCAGCCCCAAAACTCACATAAGTCTGGCCTGTTATTATGAAGTCTGGGGAGTATTTTCTTTCCCTGTAAGCAGGACCAAAGAATTGATAGTTTTTTGAACTGTGATGCTAGAGAAGACTCTTGAGAGTCCCTTGGACAGTAAGTAGATCAAACCAGTCCATCCTAAAGAAAATCAACCCTGAATATTCATTGGCAGGACTGATGCTGAAGCTGAAGCTTCAATATTTTGGCCACCTGATGCAAAGAGCTGACTCACTGGAAAAGACCCTGATGCTGGGAAAGACTGAGGGCAAGAGGAGAAGGGGAAGGCAGAGGATGAAATGGCTGGATGGCATCACCGATCCAAGGGACAAGAGTCTGAGCAAACTCTGAGGAATAGTGAAGGACAGGGAGGCCTGGCGTGCTGCAGTCCATGGGGTTGCAAAGAGTCAGACACGACTGAGTTACTGAAAAACGACAGCAATGAACCCCCGACCTCAAACTGTGCCTTTGAAATATTTTTGTGGGGTAAAAATTAGAGTCTCACACTAGTTGATTTTTTTTAAATTTTTTAATTGAAGGATAATCTCACGCTAGTTGGTTTTTGTAAGTGTGCCTGTTATAAACATTGAAATAGTCCCATAATAGATCTATAATTAGTACTTCGAGTCCCATCTAACTTTGTTCACTCAGAGCTCTCACCCTTCCTGGTCTCAGCAGCCTGCGTCCAGCTTTTCCCAGTAGCTGAAGACCACCCCCTTGCTCAGGCTTGGCCTGGATCACACTCGGTCTCCAGCTGGCGTCCGATGGTGGCTCCAGGATGCTGGTCAGCCGTGCCTGCTCCCGCGGTGCGGTGCTGAGCTGCGGCCCCGGCTTCTCCGGGCCCGGACTCACCCGCTCCCCAGTGCAGCCTGAGCACGTGGGGCCACGCTGCCTTTACTTACGGCAGTGTTCACACGGCAGACGCTGACCTTGCTCATGGGGTCGTGGTGGGGGACGTCCGAGAGCAGATCCTTACACACCTGGTTGATGACTTAAGTCTCCTGTACACTCGGGGAACTGGGGAAAGGCAGGTGAGAGGGTTGCCAGTCCTCAGCCTGATAGAGAAGCCTCAGCTCCCCTGGGGCCTGGACAGGGAGCCGGTGGGGTTGTAGGATCTTGGTAAATAAAGAGTGAAGAACGGATGGGGCACGAGGGACTGCCCAGCCCAGTGCTGGAGCGGTTCTCGGTGGTCCTGTCTCTGCTAGAACCTCAGAGCTCTGGTTATGAGGAGCCGAGGACACTGCTCCCGGCTTGGGGCTCCGAGAGACGAGACACCAGGTCACACACCCCGTCGCCTGCCTTCCCTTCCTTCTCTGGGCCCCCGGGTGGCGCTTCCAACATTCCTGTTAATTGACTGATTCCGGTAAATCGTTCAGAGGAGAGAAGATATCTTGCGGATTACATTTGCTAACACTCACTGGACTATGCCAAAAATGTCATCATGGCTAATGAAATTTTAAAAAGCTTAAGTGCTTAACTGTGGTGTTGGAGAAGACTCTTGAGAGTCTCTTGGACTGCAAGGAGATCCAACCAGTCCATCCTAAAGTAGATCAGTCCTGAGTGTTCATTGGAAGGACTGATGTTGAAGCTGAAACTCTAATACTTTGGCCACCTGATGCGAAGAACTGACTCATTTGAAAAGACCCTGATGCTGGGAATGATTGAAGGCAGGAGGAGAAGGGGATGACAGAGGGTGAGATGGTTGGATGGCATCACCGACTCCATGGACATGAGTCTGGGTAAACTCCGGGAGTTGGTGTTGGACAGGGAGGCCTGGCGTGCTGCAGTTCATGGGGTCGCAAAGAGTCAGACACAGCCGAACAACTGAACTGAATTAGGTGCTTAATTATGGATGTTGCAGACATCAGGTGGTACCGTGCAAGGGGAGTATTAGAGACACCGCTGTCTAGGGGCCTCGTCCCATAAGTAGAGAGCTGGAGGCCGGGACCTGGTGTGAGTGATCGCGTGTTGGGTTGGGGAGGATCAGTTCCTACCCCCAGGCACCAGGGATTCAGGGCTGAGAAGTAGAATTGCAGCCTTCAGCATGGCCCTGACTGCGTGTGTGTGTGTGTGTGTGTGTGTGTGTGTGTGTGTGTGTAAACATGCAGTGATGCTCAGTTGAGGCCCGGGTAAAACATTAGCACCTGTGGGTGTTTGGGGTGCAGAGTCCCCCTGGAGGAACCTCATGGTTAGAGAGGACAGCTCACCTAGGAGAGGTGATGCTCGCGGTATGGATTCTGAGAAGGATCTGACCTGAGGTCTGGGCCGTGGTGGCAGCTGTGTAGTGGGATTCAGAGAGCGTTGTGTGTCGTGGGAGGTGTGGTGGGCTCTGTCTGGCGTGGCAGTGGGCAGGGAGCCCAGGGGGCCGTAACTAGACCGCGAGTCGAGTTGGGATTGCCTCCTGTCCCTGCTGGGGTTCTGATCCAATTAAGAGATAAGATCCCAGAGGGTCAGATGATTCCTTGTTATGAGTATAGCTGTACCGAGCTAGAACGCTCATCTGGGTTTTCTTCTATGGAAACCAGAACCAGACTGACTTGGTTCCAGGCAGCAGGGGAGCCCACGCCTTGCCTCCGAGCTCCGGGAACACAGCTCCCGATGGCAGGGGTGGAGAAGGGACAGCCTGTGCCAAGCTGGCAGCCACTTCAGTCACTTAAGTGGGTCAGGCCTTCTCAGGAGGGCTTGGGAAGAGGTCAGAAGAGTTGGGGCCGTGGGTCCCTGGCTCCTTGGGAAGTAATAACGGGAGTGGAGAACCCACCCCTCCTACACGTGGAAGAGCCCTGTTTAGCCGAGAACTTTCAGCTCTGACGTCAGTGGGTGACAGGACGTGTCGCAGGACTGTTAGTAGAACCAGGTCAGGGAGAGCTGCCCTCGCAAGGCCACCTGCAGCGTGTTCTGCAGGCGGCAGTGATGCTAGAGACAGCAGTGATGAGGGACGACCTCAGAGGCTGCTTCAGGAGCCAGCCACTGGCGATGGAGTTAGGGTCCAAGCAGTGGTCATGAAGATGAATTTATGAGAAATTCGGGCGGAAGAATCCATCTCTTCCGGCTCCTCTGTCCCTGCCCTGGAGTCGCAGGGGATGGTACAGTTAGAGCTGGGAGACGGCGTGAGACCCAGGCTGGGCCACGTGGATGTCAAGGTGCATCCAGCATGGTGTGGAGTCAGTCGTTGGATCCACGGTCCTAGAAGTGGGAAGGACGCGGAGCAAGGCTGCGTGGATTTGGGAGCCCCTGGCCAGAAGAGGAAATGGCCAAAGCAGGAAGACTCAGAACCCAACATCCATCGAAGGAGGCTGAGAAAGAGGTTCTGCCAGAGAGGACCCTGGAGAGTTGGTGTCAGGGGAGGAGGAACCATCAGTGGTGCCCAGGGCTGCCCAGAGGTCAAGCAGGAGGTGACCGGGCCTCCAGCTGGTCACCAGCAAACTTGGCAATGGCAGGTTTCAACCAAGGGCACAGAGGCGGAAGCCGGGTTGCGGTGGTCAGCACGACCAGGGAGGGTCATCAGAGAGGGTCTCTGCGGGCACAGGGCGGAAGGGCGCACAGGCCCGTCCTGGGCACGCGGGGTCTGGCGGGGCGGAGTTGTCAGCACTCCTGGAGGCGGACAGACTGCGTCTGAACCCCTGCTGTGCCGATGGCTCCGCTTGCCTCGTTTTCCTCATCTGCGAAATGGGACTGTGAGGATTAAACGGGTTAGTAGACAGGAAGCTCTTTACCACTGACCCAGCGGTAAAGAGTCCTCCTGCCAATGCAGGAGACCCGGGTTCAATCCTTGGGTCAGGAGGATCCCCTGGAGAAAGGAAATGGCAACCCACTGCAATATTCATGCATGGAGAATCCCAGGGACAGAGGAGCCTGGCGGGCTAGAGTCCACGGGGCTGCACAGAACCAGAGACGACTTGGGGGCTAAACAGCAGCAGACAGGATGCTCAGCCTGCTGGCCCCTTGTTCAGATGTAAGGGTCAAAGGTGGGGGGGGGGTGGGGGGGAGGAGGATGCCCCCCAGATCCTGGTGAGAGGCGGACCTGACTCCCTCGAGGGGACCAGACTCATTCTTTCTGCTCCTCCTTCAGTGCGAATGATTTGAGAACCAGGAAAAACAGAAATTGGGCATTAGGCCAGGTTTTAATGAGGTCTTATTTGGGAGCTATCTGAGAGTCTTATTTTTACACACTAATTAAAGGGTGTCATTTATCATCTCTCCAATAGAAAATTCAAAATCTGTGGAGAAAGTAAACGTATAACTCGCTTTTTCTGGTTGCTTCAGTTCTTGAATCAACTTCTTTTTAATTGAAGAAGGGAAATATATTTATGAAAGCACACTCAAGGGCACAGCTGGAAAATAAAGATCTCAAAGTCATCATGCCGGTAGAGAAGGGGCCGCTGCCATCCCCCAGGGGCCACTCAGGCCTTTTCCAGGCCCTGGAAGTTGCTTCCTTATATTTGAAGTTTCTACGGTGAGATTATGGATACAGTTAAAGGGCATTTATCACCCAAATAAAACTTCAAAATTGTGGAGGGAGTGACACTTGCTTATTCACTCATTTGTTTATATTTGATTGTGTTTAATATTTTTTCTCTTTGGATTTTATTTAGCTCAAACTGACACACCATTTAAGATGCACAGTGCAGTGATTCAGCTTGCATCATGAAATGGTATCACAGTAAGTTTAGTGAACATCCACCATCTCATATAGACAAAAAAGAAATGGAAGCATATCTTCCTTTGATGAGAGCTCCTAGAATTTACTCTCTTAGTAACTTTCATCTGTAACAGGAGCAGTGTTAATTATGCTTCTCATGTTGTACCTTAGTCCCCAGGAAGTGACTTTTAAAGCAGCACCAAGCGCTGTTGAAATGCCAGGTTAATGAAACTGGTTCGCGTCTGGCGGCATGCTGCCGTTCACGCAGTCGCAGAGAGTCAGACACGACTCAGCAACTGAACACCACCGCCACCTGGGAAAGGGGCAAACGTTTTCCGGGTCTACCCCCGACAGCGTTTCAGACTCGGGCTGAGCTCCTGTGGCAGCTTTATACAAGCGCGTGCCACCCAAACGGGTAACATCACAGCTTGATGATAAAGGCTCCAGAGCCTCTTCAGCGAGCTCAAGTGTTGTGCTTCTGTTTTATTCATTCGTCGCGTGTGTTTGTATAAAATATGTAACACTTGTGGAGTGATTAAATGAAGGCAAAATCTCTGATCATAAAGGTCGCCCAGCCAGTGTAATCTGGGGGGCAAGTAAGACTCATGTTTTAAGTCGATTGACCTTTAAATGTTCTGGGTGTCAAGCGCAGTTGAAGACTATAGTTACAGTAGAACAGATACCAGGCGCAGCTGATGACTGTAGTTGCAGGAGAACCGAGCCTCCCTGCTCTGGGTCCCCATTTCCCTTGAGCTGTTACTGGGCGGGGGCCTCATCCACGCACGTGGCCCAGCCTAGCTCTGTGGCCACAGTGGGCAGGAGGCTTTTCACTGTGGAAAAGAAGCTGGCTCAGCCTTACAGACCAGTCACTGTGTCTTCTCTTCCTTCTGGAGTCAGATACTTCCATTGTCCCCCTGTGAAGTGTCCCCCACTTTTATGGGTTATCCTGTATTTCTGAAGCAGTCTATGTATTTTAGCACAAAATATTTGGAACTCATTTCCTCGCTTCCATTTGTGGGTAGACATAAAAATAATTGCGAAATAAAACAAATAGGCTTAAAAAGTTCTAGTTAGGCTTAAAAGAATGCTATGAATTGTTAGAGGCTGTGACTTCATATTTTGTTATAAACGTGGCAAAGCAGTAATTCCATGGACAGAAGAACCTTAGTACTTAATGTGTGGTTGATGCTTTGCACGGCTCTTTTGGTCCCCTTGTGGGAGTCTTAATGGGTAAAGGTTCTCTCTGCCCATGGACTTGCTCTTTCTAGCCTCCCTGTGAGGAAGAGAGAAAATTCTTTTCCATTTGGAGTGTCATAAAATGAGGATTTTAATAATGTATTTGACTTGTTTTAGAAAGTTTCTCAACTCCCCCTTAGAGTATAAAACACTTACCAAGAGTGTCTATAGAAAGAAAGAAAAGTGAAGTCGCTCAGTCGTGTCTCACTCTTTGCCACCCCATGGACTATAGCCTACCAGGTTCCTCTGTCCATGGGATTTTCCAGGCAAGAACACTGGAGTGGGTTGCTATTTCCTTCTCCAGGAGATCTTCCCAACCCAGGGATTGAACCCAGGTCTCCCACATTGTAGGCAGATGCTTTACCGTCTGAGCCACCAGGGAAGTCAAGAATGTCTATAGAGTTGTCCAAATAGTTTTGCCCTGTTTAGTTCTGATGTTTATGTTTTTTCTGTGAGGTTTAAGATGAAATCCTGTATGGTCATCCAACTGAATAGTAGCTCTGAGGTCAGGAGGAGAATAAAAATGCATTAGAGTTGATCATCAAAATAAAATTAAAAAGTTCTTTATTTTTGTTTTTTAATGAACTTAAATTGGCAGTCACCCTGACGATGGTGATTGTAAGTTATTTAACTTTTGGTCTTGGAATTTCAGCTCACCTATACAACACATGTTTTGCAGGTGTTGGAATCTGTTCTTGGGTTTTAGTTTCGAGTTCACATAATGATTTTTGAAATATTCTAATGTGCATCTTCAAAGACCCCAGATCAATACGCCAATGACTTTGAAATGACAGAGTGTTGCGATATTCCTCTGTAATTTAAACATGATTAGCTGATGAAGGTTATGATCAATACACTATGGAAAGATAAATTAATTGATATCATCCTTTCAGGATGATAAGAGGCCTATTGGAGGTGGGATGTAACTAATGAGGCTGCTGTTTCATCTCTGTGAGCCATTTTTTATATATTGCATTTTCACTTAATCATATTTATACTATCATTCATTTACATGAAAGCCATAAGCTGTGGACAAATCAGTTCTTTATTAACATTGTGTTCATTCGGACAAGAAATGATCGCGGCCACTGTGCGTGCTCCTTCTGCGTCATAACCCTCTGCTGGGGACAGTGTGTGTTCCTCTGCATGGATGTCTTTAAAAGTAGCCACTCTCTGGGCAAAGACAAGGATTGAATATCATTGAACTTAATTACAGCTCGTCCCCAAAGACACACATCTATTCAAATAAAAGCTGCGGTTATTCTCCTGGAGTGACACCTATTGGTGTAGGAAGAGTTTTCTAATCCTTGACTTCCTTTCCAATTAAATCCAGTATGCTTTATCAGCCAGCCTATTTGCCAGGAGAAGTTATGACTGGTGGAATTTAGATTTGTATTGATTAAGATAAACTCTCAATGTGTATAGCCGTATATTTAAATTTAAAAAAAGTCTTTTGAGATAATTGCATGTCCTTGAATATAATTCTATGCAGTTGCTTGTAGAGTTGAGAGTAATTCTTTAGGCTATGCAAAAAAAAAAAAAAAAAAAAGATAAGTAAAATAGATTTTTTGATTTCCAAAAGGATTTGGTTTAAATTCCCTTGTCTTATTTAGGATGATTTTTGCTGCAAGTAATTGGGGGAAAAAAATCATTAGAATGATTTAAACAAGATAGATGTGTATTTTTTGTGGTTTACCTATAAAGCTTCTGAGACAGTCTGCCCAGGGTTGTCAAACCAGAGACTCAGTTCCTAGAAGGGGCTAATGTCCCACCAAGTGTGGCTTCCACCCCCCGAGGTCACTGCCAGGGCTACAGCCAACATATGTGCCTTTTAGGCAGCCGGAAGGAAAAGGCCATAAGGGAGAAATAGGCCAAGGGCATCTCTCCTGAGGGTGCTTCTGGGATGCTGCCACGTGACCCTCCTGCTGACATGCTCCTGGCCAGAACTAGCTCGCGTGGCCGCGTTTAGCTGGGGGCGGGGGATGACCAGGGGAAGCCCCGGGGAATGTCATACCTCTCCTGGTCGTCCTGTGCCCCACTGAAAGTCAGGAATTCTGTTACCGTGGAGCAAGGGGACGCTGGGTGACTGAGACGGTCCTGGGCCCCTGCCACGTGCCCCGGGTTTGGAGAGCAGCCTCACAGAGACCTTCTCTGTCTCCTTGCCCGCAGTTGCCCAGAAGATTGTTGCCACGAGGAAGAAGCAGCAGCTGTCCATAGGTCCCTGCAAGTCCCTCCCCAACTCGCCCAGCCACTCGTCCGTCTGCTCCGCACAGGTGTCCGCCGTACACATCAGCCAGGTATGCCGGTCCCCTGACAGGCGGGGCTGGAAGGCAGGCACGAGCCGGGAGGGCACGCCTGCCGGAGAGGGTGCTCAGCCAACTCCGAGGTGGATTTCTTTTTCAGCTTGCAAATAACAGCGTGTCCGTAACTGACGTAACATCTCCTTCAGAAACTGCCGTGGCCCAGTGTTTTTATGGGAATCAGTCTTTAATGCTCCCCTCTCCACGCTGTCTCTGCTATTGATTTAAATGACCCCGAGTTGGTCCTCGTTCTCATCTGCATGTAGGCTGAGCGGCTGTGGGTAAATCTCATTGGCTCATCCCACAATATGCTTCAATATGGTAGCAGTTCTGGGTTAGAGTCCCCTTTTCCCTACGCCCTGTGGAAACTAGTAACTTTTTTAAAAAGTCTTTATTGACTGTTACAACAGTGCTTCCCCTGTTTTACATTTTGTGGGGATTTTTGGCCACGTGTGTGACATGTCGGAACTTGGCTTCTTGAAGAAGGATCAGACCTACACCCCCTGCGCTGGAAGGTGAAGTCTTCACCTCTGGACCGCCAGAGAAGTCCCACCAGTGTCTTTCTATTGCAACATTTTGCTGTTTATTTGGAAGCAAATAATAAAAGTCACTTTGAAGAACCTAACCAAAATCCCAGAGGGGAACTGTTGGCTTATTTTTGCCTGCTCTCCTGTCTTCGGTTCACATTTCTCAGGCAGGTGTTATGTTGACTCTTTTTAAACAGATTTAGTGAGAAGGTTAGGCATCCTGTGTTTGGTTGCTTGAGGAGAAGGGAAGTGTATTTACAGTGGGGCCCTGCAGAGGTACCGTGAAGGTACCGTCCAGGCTGCTAACGTCCCCACCACTGGCATCTGTAACTCTCCCTGAATCCTGAAATGTCTTCCAGGTGCATCCACGTTTCCAAGAGGCCATTTTATTTTTTTTAAACTAATTTTGTTTGGAATATAATTGATTTACCATGTTGCGTTAGTTTCTGCTGTATAGCAGAGTGTCATTTATACATGTATTAATACACATGTCCCTTCTCTCTCAGATTCTTTTTCCATATCGGCCCTGACAGAGTATTGAGTAGAATTCCTTGTGCTCTGCCGCAGGTCCTTATTAGTCATCTTTTTTATATGTAGTGGTGTGTATATGTCAATCACAGTCCCCCGCTTTATCCCGCTAGAGGTCATTTTCAAAATGTGGGTTCTGGTCCTCTAGGGCACAATTGTGCTCTTTCTGCCTCTAATCTAGCGCAGTGAAGGGACCACGGAAACCACTTAGTTCAGTCAGTCCCTTCCTCTTTCAGAGGAAATAGAAAATAATTACATTTTCACTCTCAAGAAAAATTAAACGAGAGAGACTTCCCTGCCTTCAGTCCCTTTTCTTAACTGAAATGACGCTGAGCGGATCGCTGTCTTCTAGAAGGAGACCAAGCGTCCCTCATGCCGACTCCACCAGCCAGTGGGAGAGGCCGGCCCACCCGTCTGGCTGCACATGCTGTGTGATTTGCCGACCCGTGGGTTACGGTCCCACGCGGGTGGTGAGTGAGGCTCCCAGAGCGTGTCCCTGACAGCCTTGGCCTCTGATCGTTACAGACGAGTAACGGGGGCGGGAGCCTGAGCGACTACTCCTCCTCCGTGCCGTCCACGCCGAGCACCAGCCAGAAGGAGCTCCGCATCGACGTGCCGCCCGCGGCCAACACGCCCACGCCTGTCCGCAAGCAGTCCAAGCGCCGGTCCAACCTCTTCACTGTGAGTGTCCCCCGGGGCTCGGAGCGTGGGTCCCGAGACGGTCACTGAGTGGTCCTCTGGCCGCCGGGCGGTCAGGGACGGGTGTCGTGTCCGATCCCAATGAAGAGGAAGGGCAGTGAGTTCCGTGGACTCTCAGAATTTTGCAGGATGCCGAGATGCAGGTGCTGAGCAAGCTGGGACTTGTTCAGTTGCAGGGAGTCCTGATGGGTCAGAAACGAAGAACCAGGGGTTTGGATAAAGGTGTTCCTGGTCCTGCTACTCCCTTGGTCTCCAGCTAACGACTTGTCCTGTTAGATACATGCAGGTGACAGACTCTGCCAGGATTCCCCACACGTGTGCATCCAACCTTCGAGATGGGATGTGTAAACCCTATAGATAGACAAACGCCCTGCTCCTTAGGCTGCAGTGCTGAGGACTTCCTCGGAGTCTGTAGAGGCTCACGGACACGAGCCTGTCCACTTGGACTTTTCTTCAGAACCATTTGCAGGGCGCTGGTGTACATCAGCTCTCGGGGCTCAGGTTTATGACCTCAGAATCTGTGCAGGGGACCCGGGTGTGTGTAGTTTTTTAAAAGCTCCCTGAGCAGTTGGGATGTCCCCTTAACAAGAGGACACAAAAGCGCGGCCACCCTGTCCTTGCCCTTGCACACAGCAGACATTGCCAATCAATGGTGGAGAAGGTTTTGCAGTTGAGCCCACAACTCCAGACACAGCACCCAAGGCAGAGCTACTGCCATGTGGCTGGAGTCATTTGACTTGAGAAGAACTTTCCTTCCTGGGACTAGGTCTGTGCATTATAACTACAGGCTTTCAAACCAAGGGTTCTCATCCAGGTGCTTTTGCTCTGCCAGAAATTTGGCAGTTTCTGGAGAAGGTTTGCGTTGCCTCAGCTGGGGGGAGGGGCTGGGCGTGGTCCTGCGGGGCTCTAGTGTGGGTACCAGCCATGGAGGCGTTCAACATCCCACAGCACACAGGCCAGCCTCACAGCGAGGATGTCTCCAGCGTCCAGTGCCTTGTCTTAGAAAGGGAAATTTGACTTCTCTTAGAAAGTTGCTCAACTCTAGTGTCCAGTGTCAGAGTGCCCTGTTTCCAGCTGTGTGATTTCTCCTCTTGGTTGGTCCCTGATTTGGGAAGATTCCCCTGGAGAAGGGAATCACACCCACTCCACTATTCTTGCCTGGAGAATCCCATGGACAGAGGAGCCTGGTGGGCTACCATCCATGGGGTCTTGAAGAGTCAGACATGATTGAGTGAGTGACTGACACTTTTTCTTGATTGATTATTACTGACTTTGGTGCAAAGAAGTTCAGTATTTCCTGGCTCAAGCTAAAGGAGGCTTCTACAGAGGTGGCCACAAGTCTGTTATCTGATCCACTGCCCTGATTTGGAGATGGCGGGGTTTTTTTGTTTGTTTGTTTGGCATAGCACATGGGATCTTAGTTCCCCGGCCAGGGATCGAACCCACGCCCCCTATATTGAAAGTGGAGAATCTTAATTACTGGACTGCTACAGAAGTCCCTGGAGATGGCGTTCTCCACGGTGATGGAGGGTGCCAGGTACAGCAGATCCTCTGGCCCTCTCCCACCGTGTCCACAGCAGTTGTCCAGTCAGATGGTCTTTATTGCCAAGGTCTGTTGCCAACAGCGCACACTCCCTCCTCACAACTATTCCCTTCCTTGGGTCCTTGTCCCGTGCCGTGTGAGTTCTGGCAGGCGCTGCTGTTGGAGGGCCAGAGGATCAGACAGGCTCAGCCTCTGACCTCTACTGCCTGGGGCTATGTGACCTTGGGCAAGGAACTCAACCTCTCTGAACTGGAAACAACAGTAGTTGCAGTGAGGTTGCTGGAAAGATTCCCTGTAGGGACGAAGAGTCCTTTGCTTTCATTTTTATCTCACCATCCTGCTGTTATGGAGTAACTTATATTAGTGCATAAGCAGAAGTAGCAGTAAATTGGGAGGGAGGTGCTTAGGTGTGTGCAAAATACAGGTGCATACCTGATATCCTTAAAGACGTCCACTACGAGATGCTGGACTGTGGACTTTCTTCAGACACACTGAGACTAGCAGGAGTCACCTAAGCAGCACTTGTGGCTTATCCATCTGCCTGTCACACGTGTGCACACCCAGGTGGGGGCTTCCAGGTGAGGCGGGGTCGCCTCGGAGAACAGGCTGTGGATCGACCCAGGGCTCCATGGACCTGAGGAGGAGCTCGCAGAGAGGGCGGGTGGGCCGTGAGCAGGACACCAGCGTAGCGGGGAGGAGGGGCCCTGGAACGTGGACCAGAGCATCTTCTGTGTGTTTGCCGCTTCTTCTAGGGCATGGCGGGAGGAAGGGACACCCAGGCTCATGACGGCTTCTCAGGGTCACCTTTCTTGGTCATTGACTTTGGTCTGTCTTCAAGACAAGAGGCGAGAAGCTGGGAAGTCTCTTTGAAACGGGGCTGCTCAGGCACGTGCCATCCCACACCTATATGGGCACCTCTGGGGTCTGAAGGTGCTGGAAAGTAGTGTCCTGGGTACCTGCCCAAGGAGACATGTTAAGGCAGGAAGCAGCAGATGAACAGTAACTCGGGTGATAAGCCTGCCCTTCCCCGCTGCTGTCTGCACGGCCGGGTTTGTTTTCCATCAGGCGTGGGTGTTGTCAGAGTCAGCCCAGGTTCGAGAGGAGGTGGACTGGGATGGGGGTTCTGCCTGCCCAGAGGAGAGCAGAGCGATGGGACCCCCGCCTCCGCACAGTTGGAGCTGTGCACACGTGTGTACACCGAGTCCAGGCGCCCAGACCGCGGCCAACTGTCCAAACTGGGTGGGTCAGTGCCAGAACCAGGGCAGCTCCGCCCTTATGGTGACTGGAGATCCCCATGGATCATGTCATAAGTAATGCAGCTGGTGGTGGATGCGAGGGCCTACCTGTGAACCAGGGCAGGATCGAAGCTTGGTCTCTACGTGTTGGAAAGTGGTCTGAGGGTAAATCCTTTCAGAAGCTGGATCCATTGCACTGTTGTTACTATTGGGAACATGACCCCGAATCGGGGTCGTGAAGAAGCTACCTTCACGGTGGGTTTGCATCATGGCGTTGAAGGAAAAGACTGGAAACCTGTATCTTCATCACTGCCAGTTTTGACACTGAACAAAGCGATGGTGCTGATGGTGATGGTGACGGGTGGGTGTTGCACGCTGAAGATCTCAGAGTGGTAGCTCCACTAGATGTCAGTGTCACCCAGGGAATGACAAGAGGCAAATTGATCTTGAAATCGTGGCCAATTAAGAAACTAGATTCTCCTTGTTACCGGTTTGCTCCTATTCTTAAATATGTAAAATGTCATAACCTCCCCATCCCTGGCAATTGTTAGTAATCACTGACTTCAATTAGCGAAAAGCATATTTATTGAAAAATGTGTACTAGGAGGATGGAGGTGCCCTACATCGACCAATCTTAGTGAATAAAAACCCACTCAGGCTGGGACGGTAATGCCCAGATGAAGGAGCTTCAGCATCCTCATTTATGAAGATCCTCCTAAAGAGGCCAGCGTTAATTAAGTAGTACACACACCAGTCTGCAAACACCGTGCTTATAAATTTTATAAAGTGACTGCAGTGTGCCGCCCTGGGCTAACGTTCTTCAGTCCCAGATGCTTCTGTTTGTATATACACACATGCAAAAATAAGCAAAAGTCTGAGCAAAAAATAAATCAAACACACACCTTTTACAAAAGACAACAAACTTGCAGATCTCTCTCATAGTAGCAAGTTTTGTGTTCTGTAGGCAGTAGGAACCATCAGTCACTAATAAAAAAGCTGAATTGATATTGTATCTTGCCTATTTCTTTGAAAAAAATTATTTTGAAAAAAGAAATATTTAAAGACTATATCCATCAAATTCCCGGTCCTGTAATATATACTCTTAGGATGAGTAGTTTCATAGCCCTGATTTATTAACATGTGGTGCAAATGTTTTATTAGGACGTATTTTCAAACATATAGGAATTTAAAAACACATGCATATACTCACCCGGCAGCTCATAGACTGCGAGCGTTTTTCTGCCACTGCTGCTGCTACTACTTCTAGAAATAACCCCGTCATAGATAAAGAGTGCAGAATATCCATCCCCCCACCCCCACCCCCATCTGGGAATCGGCATTCCTGTGGATGCAGTGTCTGTTATCTGCGTCCACATCTTAAACTCATTCCTCTACGTGTCCACAAATTGTCCGGTGCCTTGCTCTGCCTGCCTTCAAGCTTTATAATCCCGATGTCACTTACGTGGTTATTTCTCAAAGCTTGCCATATAATGCCGACACCCCAGAACAGAGCCAAGTGTACCCAGTAACCAAAGATTGTGAAAAGCCATTGCCCAGTTCACAGAGACTCTGTAAAAAAATAAGGCAGCAGAATTGATAGTATAAATAGAGCTGTTTGAATGGTATTTTGTCTTCTGTAGGGAAGGGAGCGTGGATCCTATGACAGTGTGTTCCTGCAGCCTCGGACTTCCTCGTCGGTTGGAGGGGAAGGCGGGTCTGTGTGTGATAGTGAGGGCGCTTGGCCGTGATGCTCCTTGTTCTCGGGAGCAGGCCGCTGGTGGGGTGCCCCTCACAGCTTCCTTTATCACCTGAGGGGTAGCTGAACATGTCTCTGACGAAGGAGATGGTAATTAGGTTTATCCGAGCCTCTCTTTCTGCTGCGTTCACTGTTTGCAGAGGCTCTGCAGTCACTCCTCCGGCTCCCCGTGACTTTCTCCGATGGGTGTGATAGACTCCTGTTAGGGTTCTGGTTGTGTCTCAGGTGGATGCCTTGCACGCTCACTCCTGACCCCTCAGCAGCGGTACCCAGGGCAGCTTTGGATCTGATGCTTTCAAGGAGCCATTTGAGTGGCATTGTGAGGCTGTGCTGTGGGTGATGTAGTCCCAGGGCTGGCAGAAATATCAGGAGACCTTACTGGGAATCTATCCGTGCTGTGGTGTCTTATGTCCAACGGGTTTGTTTGAGTTCAGCTGTTGGATTTATGGTTTGTGATATCTATCACAGACTGCTGTACCAAAAGGCACTATAGGATGGAGACACAGTAAACCCTTTTGCCTAACAAATTAACACCACTCTGTCCATGGAGTTTTATTTATTTTTTTCATGAAGTTTTAGTTTTACGGTTCTCTCCACCCAAGTGTGAGAGTCATTGGGAATTTCTGTTGCATTTTGGTGGGGAAGTTTTCCCTCAGTTTCCACCCCATTCATCTCAGGGTATGTGATCAGACGTGGAGTTTAATTCCTGATCCTGCTTCCTGTGGAATCTGGAATTCTCTGACGACGGAGTGGTTGTGGAGACAGATGTGCTGCCTTGAGGAAGATGTTAATTTTTTTAATGTTTGTTTTGTTAATTATTCTGGTTAATAGAGAATAATGAAGATGGATTTCCAGATTTAGAAATTCAGAATTCTTAAAATTCCAAAAGTACCATTAGTGGTCTCTGTTGATGTGAAACATTTTAAACATCATCGCTGTGAGCTTTGAATCTCATTTACAAATAGGAACCTTAAATTCCAGCTTTCTCATGAACTGAGACATAGGGAAAACAGAACTTATGTAAGAGCTGTTACATAGCTCTTACCACACGTTATTAATTAAGCAGTTAATTAATTAAAGAGAAAAGTGAGCCCCTAACTCTTTAACTAAAGTTCATGACAAGGAATTGATAAATCTGTATTTATTTCCTGCCGAGCCCAAAGGTTAAACATCACGTTTTATGTTCTTCCGCAACTTTCTGTTTGTTGCTTGTTCCGTTTCCTGGTACCTCATTCCAAGCTTCTAGCATCCTAAAGAAACAGGTGCATGGTGCCTGGCACTTAGTAGGTGCTCAGCAAATAGTGTCAGCTTCTGAGCATCATCAAAGCAGCCTGTCTCCTGCGGGGCCCGTGGGCTCATCACAGTCCCTGATCCAGGTTTACGTCGTGGGAACTTCTCTCCTTATGCCCCGTGACATCACTCCCTTTAATATTTAAATATATATATCTCAGCAACTCCGTCTCACACCCTTTAAAACTGGGTTTCATTAGCTTCTCATTGCCGCACTGGACACCGCAGAGTCTGCTCCTTTCATATATCATCTCAGATTTGAAAAGCACATGGAAATGTTTCTCCATTTTCAATATTGCGTGAGTAATGTTCCCATTGAAAAGTAATGGAGTGGAGTTGTCACTTGTCAGCACAGTTATTAAGGAGGACGAGTCTCAGATCTTTCTCTCATAATAAAATAAATCTGTCAGAACATCATCGTGCTCACAGTTTCTCATGCCACCAAGCGATGGAGGCCTGGCTGTGGTTGCTCCTTCAGTGTCCCCGAGTCACGGCGTCCTGGGGTGGCTTCCCTGGGGCTCCCGGTGACACCCTCCCTGCTGGCCGCGCTCCTCCTGGTGAGCACACACGTCATTGCCAAGAAAACTGTCAGGACCTCGGCAAACAAAGCCACTCATTTTCCCCCAAAGTACTGATATTTTACCCCCAAAGATATCTTCAACTTTATTTCCCCTTGGTTATTTTCTGTGGTATCTTAACACCAGTTTAACTTTGAATTCGCTCTTTTCTGACTATCCAGAAGCAATAAAAAGGAACATTAATGGCAGCTCGATATGAATTAGGAGTATCCCGTTGAATTGCACAGCTGAGACGTTAATAGAATTTTTAAGATCCTTCAGATGTTAATTAAATATATACATTTATGTCACAGGTTTCCCAAACAAGCAGCGAGGAGTTCTTTTCTCCTCGACTGGATTTAACTGCAGCTTCGGAATGTTTTCCTGTTGGGCGTTACTTTCCTGTATGGTCCATTGGTTTCTCGTAATTGAATTTTGAACTTCTTTACAAAAGAATTAAAAGATGATTTTGTAGTGGAAAAGTGGGAAGGAAAGTTTAGAAAATTCCCTATAACGTGATGGCTTGGTGGTGATGGACGCCCAGCAGTCTGTTCCTGGGATATGTGTGCGTGCACAGGGGTACGCACACAGCTTATCCATGTGGGTACACACATAGCTCATACACATGGGTACATGCACAGCTCGTACATGGGGGTACACGCACAGCTGGTACACGTGGGTACACGCACAACTCGTACACAGGGGTACACGCACAGCTGGTACACGTGGGTACACGCACAGCTGGTACACGGGGGTACACACACAGCTGGTACACATGGATACACGCACAGCTGGTACACGGGGGTACACACACAGCTGGTACACGTGGATACATGCACAGCTGGTACACAGGGTACATGCACAGCTGGCACATGTGGGTACACACACGCCCAGCTCGTACATGTGGGTACACACATAGCTCATACACGTGGGTACATGCACAGCTCTTACATGGGGGTACACGCACAGCTCATACATGGGGGTACATGCACAGCTGGTACATTTGGGTACATGCACAACTGGTACACGTGGGTACACACACAGCTCACCCATGTGGGTACACACACAGCTGGTACACGTAGGTACACACACATACAGCTCGTGCAGGGCTTCTTCAGGTGTGTATTTTGCAGAAGCCGCGCAAGTGGGTTTCACCTCCGCAATCTATGAACCGCAGCCCTTCCCCAAAGGCTAACTTTATTTTTGCTTTTCAGTCTCGGAAAGGGAGTGACCCAGACAAAGAGAAGAAAGGCCTGGAGAGTCGAGCGGACAGCATCGGGAGCGGTCGAGCCATCCCAATTAAACAGGTAACGCGGCTTACCCCCGCCCCGCCCGGCCCTGTAGCAGAGACGCACCCCGGGTCCCTCCTCGCCGTGAGGCTGGCTCGCACGCCGAGGTCTGTTTGATGTGCTCCGCTGATGAATGTAGAAGTCACTCACTTGACATCAATTAGAAGAGGTTCCTGTGTGTATTAAAATAGGATCATTAGAATAAGAAGAGGGGAAATGTGACAACAGACCTAATGAAGTGCAGTCTGCCCGCCTGCATATGGAGTGCGTTTCGAGACTGCGCTGGCTTCAAAGGCTGCCTTTGTAGCGCGGCTTTGATTGGGCCGCTGGCCGCCAGGCAACAGGGGTAAATCAGATCCCCGTACAAGAGCCCCTTGTGATCACAGGAATAGCCCGACGTGGCCCTAATTTGCTCTCGCAGACGGACATCTGAACACGGTTGCAGGCTGGTTTGTAACAACGAGGCAATTAGTTGTGATAATCATAGCCGGTGTGTCAGCTGTGCGCTCTTGTTTGTAATTTGCTAATGAAGGAATTGTAACTTTGATTAGGTTCAGTTTCATTTAGACCTTATTATATAAAGGAACATTTACAGCTGTAATGTGGGGCCTTAATTAAACTTCCTCATTACACAACAGGACTCGAACACAGGCATTTGTTTTGGCCTATGTCGCTAGCCTGGAATCGGTTTTCATTAGCCCAGAAGCCGGGTACCAAATGACTTTATGTCTCAAGGAAAAGGGGAATTCACAAGACCTATTTGGCTGCGATAGTTCCCAGGGAAATGAAATGAAAGTGTTCAGCCCAGCAGCGTGGCTTCTGGAAATGCCCTCTTTTAGTTTGCTGAAGAAGGCCGGTTGGCTTCGAGTGTTTTCTGCTTAAGGGGAAGAGGAGTCCGTGGGCAGGATGACAGCTCTGCCCCTGCAGTTGTAGCTGGACTCGAATCCTGTAGGAGCTCGTGTTGGCACTGGCCACCCTTCAGGAGGGCTAGAGTCTTTCTGCTTGAAACAGGTAGCCTGTGGCTTCACCTGGGGACCCGGCGTTTCTGCATGCAGGTGTGGGCAGGCCCCAGCATCACAGGTGAGACAGAGGCGGAAGTCCACAGGGTTTCACAAGGTGCCTGCAGAGACTGGGGAACTGATGTGTAGGCTGGCATGGAGAACCCCTAAGAGCAGTCTCCTTCTCTCCTCTTTGCTGGTCTCGCTTTTTTTTTTTAAGTTGAAGTATACTTGATTTACAATGCTGTGTTTAATTTCTGCCGTGCAGCAAAGTGACTTAATTATATGTCTGTATGTAGACATACACACACATTCATATGTATTTATGGGGTGTGTATTTATAGGGCTTCCCAGGTGGCGCTAGTGGTAAAGAACCCATCTGCCAATGTAGGAGACATAAGAAACTCAGGTTCGATCCCTGGGTCGGGAAGATCTCCTGCAGGAGGAAATGGCAGCCCATTCCAAAATTCTTGCTTGGATAATTCCGTAGACAGAGGAGCCTGCTGGGCTACAGTCCATGGGGTCGCACAGAGCTGGACACGACTGAAGTGACTGAGCACAAGCTATAGAGTGCCCCTGTCTATGGGATCCCTCCTCTGTCCATGGGGATTCTCCAGGCAAGAATACTGGAGTAGGTTGCCATTCCCTCCTCCAGGGGATCTTCCCAATCCAGGGATCGACCCCGAGTTGCTTATGCTTTCCTACATTGGCAGGTAAGTTCTTTACCACTGGCGCCACCTGGGAAGCCCCATAAACACAGCCCCTGACACACATATATACATATACATGCATATATATTTGTCTGTATTCTTTTCCACCTGGGCTTCTCACAGGATTCTGAACCCAGTTCCCTGCGCTCTATAGCGGGGCCCTGTTGTTTATCCGTCCCGCGTGTAGCAATTTGTATCTGCTAACCCCACACCCCCAATCCTTCACTTGCACCCCCTCCCCTCTCACCCTCTGCACGTCTGCCCTCTGTGTCTGTGAATCTGGTTTTGACTGTTCCTAAAGGTTTTCTCTCCTATAGAGATGCAGGCACGGTTGCTTATTCTTTGTGCGTTTACTTTTTGATATAAACTTACCTCTCCACATAAGGCAATTTTAACGTGTAATTTTCATTCTGTTGATGCTGTGTCAACTAGAGAATTGGGAAAATCATTGAACTCTTTTCCTGTCATCTAAAATATCCCTCCTGGGACATTTCCTTTCTGGGCTGCTAGAACTCAGCACTGGATGGCGTCCCCCGTGGGTTCGGGTGGGCCTGCTGGCCGCCGCCCCGTGCGGGTGGGCCTCCCTTCCCTCGGTTTGTGCCCCGCTCCTCTGCACAGGCCAGGCTTTTAGTCTGTGCTGCTGGAGGTTGGTGGTCAAGGGTAGGTCGGGTATTATCCTGTCCTGGGAAGCCTTGCAGTTGTCAATGTTCAAATAGTCCAGTTTACCCCTCAGTCGTGGTCTGGTTTCCTGGGGCATCCTGACATCGGCAGCCAGCCCCTGTCTCTCGTAGCTGCCTCTACGTACAGACCTGGGAAACCCGAGTCCCGGAGCCCACACCTGGCGGGTCAGAGTCCCCTTGAGGCAGAACATGCCCGGCCTCGGAATCCGCATCTGGGAATTGGGCTCCAGGTAATACTGAGTTCCTTGGGACGCTGAGATGAGGAGACGCCAGCGAGGATTTTTAGATTCCGGCAAAGCCGGATTCCCAGATTGTTCGTGCTCAGGACACGTTCATCGGAGCCTTGCTGTGGGCCACACGGGCTGATGTGGGTTTGCACACAGATGTACAGATTTATCTGTATTTTTATAAAGGAACGGAGACCCTTAGAGGTAGTTTGGACTCCTCAGCCTGCCAGGGATGACATCAGCTAGTAGAAATAAAGCAAGAGGATTGTGGAGGATGGGGCCCAGTTAGAGCAGCACCTGCCGGAATGTTCTAGACACTGCAGGCCTGAACGATTAAGTGATTGCTTAGTATTTGTTAAGCGTTCACATAATATCTCTTTGAACCCTCAACATGGCCACAGTTGACATAGCTATGTTGTCTTCATTTTTTAATTAAATCTGTGTGGTACAAGCTTTCCAGACCAGGCCCCTTCGGAAGCCGAGGGGCCAGGATTCGAACCTGGCCCGTGAGCCCATGCACCCTATGCTGCCCGTTTGCCAGAAGGCTTCAGAAAACTGAGGAAGGGAATTCCCTGGCAGTCCAGTGGTGAGGGCTCTGCACTCTTACTGCCGTGGGTGTTTGATCCTCAGTCGAGGAACTAAGATCCCACAAGCGACACGGCACAGCCAAGAAAAAAAAAAAAAAAAGCTTAGGAAGCAGAGTTAGATGCTTTGGTTTAAACGTGTGCCCCCCAACCTCAGACAAGTACCTCGTGCCTGAGGAGAGGAATCTTTTGAGAGATGCCTGCAGCATCGCACGTCTGCAGGGACACGGGTCCTCGTGCCTCTGTGCGGGGTTGCCCAGGGTCCCTGCATCCCGTCTCCATTGCCTGCCCTTCCCACCAGCACCTGAGCCCGTCTCCACTCTCAGCCCCTGTTCGGGACTGGGTCTGCGTGTTGGGGCCCCAAACCCCAGCTCACGGGCCCTTTGCAGAGGATCTTCATCCTGAACCTCGTCCCGGTCCTCCTTGGGGCTGGGCCGGGGGCGGGGGGGGCGCTTTGGAACAGGCCAGTATGTTTGATCGTCACAGGCTCTGTCTCGCCCCCCGGCACACACGAGTCTTGTCGGGGGCGCTTCAGGACACGGGCGAGGCCATGTCTCCAACACGCTCGGCAGCCTGAAGCATGTCTTTGCAGACGGAGCGTGTTCCAGTGGGTTATTTTAACCGCGTCCGGCTCACGTTTTACAGCTCGCCTGTTGGCTGTGAGACGGAGGCTCTCCTCGGCCCAGCGTGGGAGGAGCTGCCCGCGGACGGTGGGCAGTGATCCTGTCTCCCCTCCTTCCCCCGTGAAAGCTTTCTCATCGAGAATGTGACTTATCTTCTGCAAAATAACTTCCATTTTTTGAGGACCTGGGCCCACCTCTGCGTTCTTTGTCCTTTCTGAAGTCTCAGTGGAGATTTGGTTCAGAGAGAGCTGCTTCTCCTCCATCTGCCTTTCCTTCCTCCTCCTCCTCCGTCTTCCTCCTCTTCCCCGTCGCCTCCTCCTCCTAAGTGATGGCGATCAGGTCTCTTCAGATAGAAATGTAAAAGCAAAAAGCAAAGAAAAGAAAAAGCTAGAGGCCCGGCTCAGCGGCGAGTGGGCTTGTCACGTATTAATTTTTCATTGCTGTGGAGAGTTGTACATACATAATCACTTGATTGCAGTGGGAGTTAGGGAGCTCCTATGGTGTCATTTGCATAAATCTTGTTAAGTCAATGGCAGTTAATGAAGTACAAATGAGCCCGGAGAAGGTGACATGCAAATCGTGGGTGGCAGATGGGAGGTCTGTTTGGGGGACGGCAGCTGTGTGCTCTTTTTTTTTCCCTCTCTCCCGAGTTTTTTCATCTCTCTGTGATGGTCCACATACTCAGCCTGTCCTGTTTCCCTGCCCGACTCCTCCTGCCTCTGACGTTCACCCTGAAAACACAGACCTCACCTCGCACCCAGTAACACACACTAGAGAGTAAACATTGGCATTTGTAGAATCTTGGGTGCGAGGGTTAGATATCGTCACCAGCTCGATGCACTGGAATCTGAAAACTCCGGGAGACAGCGAAGGCCCAGGAAGCCTGGCATGCTGCAGTCCGCGGGGTCGCAAAGAGTGAGGCCCGACGGAGCAGCTGAACAACAGAATTCTTGGTCAGTTGATCCTGCTCACACCGTTGAAAATACCTGTATGTATCTTTTGCATGTGAGGACAAAAGGGGAAGCAAGCGAACGCCTCACTGAGTGTTGTCTCGTGGGGTTTCAGAGAATGAAAAGGTGAGGAATACTGTCTGCTTTATCACACCTCTGTCTGTCTGTCCTTCCCCAGCCCCTGCAGACGGACCGATGGTGTTTATCTGGTCAAGATCCCTCCCAACCCCCAGCCCCCCTTGACTGGTGAGGCCTGAGGGGTGGGCTTCCCCAGGTTAGTTGGGAGGGGAGATTCCAGAGGAGCACTGTGAATGCCCCCCGTAAGTCCGGCTGCAGCGAGGACCCCCAGCAGGGCCCCACAGGCCTGTCTGAGCGAGGCTGGGCGCCCCCGGCCTGGTGGCTTGTTTCTTGGAGATTTCAGCGCTGGCAAGACTCAGAGAGCTTTTGGAGATTAACAGGCAAAACACCGCATCTGCCTGCTTCTGGCGCTCAGAATTTTTTTTTTTTAACTTCGTCCACCGGTTGATATTTTGAAAGAAAGGAGTCCCTATTGACCTTGAACAGATGCAGGCAGAGCGGTGTGTGCAGGGATCTAGGCTGTAGCAGGCCCGGGAACCACCTGCTCTGTGTGGTCCTAGCTCTGCCTAGTCCAACCCAGGTGCACTTTCTCGGAACCCGGGTCTGAGGTGCTGCTGGAGACCCAGGTCAGCTGCTTAATCCTGGGATCCACGGACACACCAAACACTAAGTGTCTCCATGTGACTTTCTATTTCTTTTCTTTTCTCTTTTTTATTAACCTAAGTTGGGAGCATCTTATTTCATTTTATAAATTTTATTGGAGTAGAGATGACTTAGAGTGTTGTATTCATTTCAGTGTTCAGCCAAGTGATTCAGTTACATGTATGCACACGTGCGTACTAAGTCATCTCAGTTGCGTCAGACTCTTTTGCAGACCCATGGACCGTAGCCCACCAGGCTTCTCTGTCCATGGGGATTTTCCAGGCAAGAATACTGGAGTGGGTTGCCATGCCCTCCTCCAGGGGATCTTCCCAACCCAAGGACTGAACCCACGCCTCTTATGTCTCCTGCATTAGCAGGAGGATTCTTTAGCACTAGTGCCAGCTGGGCAACCCCTCGTTACAGGTATACATGTATCCAGTCTGTTTTAGAGTCTATTCTCTTATAGGTTATCACAAATGTTGAGTAGAATTCCTTGTGCTATACGGTAGATCCTTTGTGGTTTCATGTGACTTTTAAAAAAATTCTGAATTTTGACCCTGAACCCTGATGGGACTTTGGCCACCTCTGGGGCAGAGAGCCACCAGTGAGAGCAGAGCCTTTCCTGTAGCCCCTGAAGCCGTGGGGAAGCCCTTCCCAGACATAGAGGCAGAGAGGCCTGGGTGGTGGCCTTCCCCAGCGCCCTGCCATCACCGCGAGCCACTGTGAAGCCATGCATGTGTTTGATTCTCAGTCGGGTAGAAAGCGGCAGTTATCAATTCAGTGAAAGGAACCTCAAGTTAATCCCCTGGCCAACCTGCCGCTAGGCCTCTGACCTGCGTGGTCTGGTACCTGAACAGGCACGAGGGGCTGGATCGTGTGACGTCCGCAGAATAAAAGTCACCAACGCCACTCACTTTCGACGTTCCCAGAAAGTCTGACACCGTTCACAGCCAGTTGGTCAGCCATCCGGCCATCATCTGCTTTCACAGAGGGAGCAAGATTGGTGACCAAGATGAAACTGTAGAGAGACTGGAAGGGAAGCAAAGAGGCAGCCATGCCCTTCTCCCCGGACACGTGGGGCTATGTCCATGGGGCTCCTGTTTGCCCCGACCGCAGCGGGGCGCCTGGGCGCCAGTGCCCTGAGAAAACATTGCTCACCCATGTCCACAGGGATCCTGCTTGCCCCTGACCACAGCGGGGCCCCTGCCCTTCTCCCAGGACACGTGGAGCCGTGTCCACAGGGATCCTGTTCACCCCTGACCACAGCGGGGCCCCTGCCCTTCTCCCAGGACACGTGGAGCCGTGTCCACAGATCCTGTTCACCCCTGACCACAGCGGGGGCCCTGCCCTTCTCCCAGGACACGTGGAGCCGTGTCCACAGGGATCCTGTTCACCCCTGACCTCAGAGGTCCCTGCCCTTCTCCCAGGACACCCGGCGCCATGTCCATGGGGCTCCTGCTTGCCCCTGACCTCAGAGGTCCCTGCCCTTCTCCCAGGACATGCGGGGCCGTGTCCACAGGGATCCTGTTCACCCCTGACCTCTGAGGTCCCCTGCCCTTCTCCCAGGACATGCGGGGCCATGTCCACAGGGATCCTGTTCACCCCTGACCTCTGAGGTCCCTGCCCTTCTCCCAGGACACCCGGCGCCATGTCCATGGGGTTCCTGCTTGCCCCTGACCTCAGAGGTCCCTGCCCTTCTCCCAGGACACGCAGGGCTGTGTCCACAGGGATCCTGTTCACCCCTGACCTCTGAGGTCCCCTGCCCTTCTCCCAGGACACGCAGGGCTGTGTCCACAGGGATCCTGTTCACCCCTGACCTCTGAGGTCCCCTGCCCTTCTCCCAGGACACGCAGGGCTGTGTCCACAGGGATCCTGTTCACCCCTGACCTCTGAGGTCCCCTGCCCTTCTCCCAGGACATGCGGGGCCGTGTCCATGGGGCTCCTGCTTGCCCCTGACCACAGTGGGGCCCCTGGGCACCAGCACCCTGAGAAGACGCTGCTCACCCATGTGGCAAATCAGCTTTGCCTGCACCCACCGGGGCCCAGTCCACTCCCCAGAAGCAGGTAATTTGCTGACGCCGACCTGGAGCCCTGAAACCTAATTTACCTCACTTGGGTGCACAGCGCCCGGGGAGGACCGCATCCAGCCTGGATCCCGGCAGACGTCGCCAATTACAATGATTAATTTAATGGGTCAGGTGGGGGCATCACATGCTTTTCATCTGGCTCGTCAGCCATCACAGCATCATTGGCAGAACACTCTGGAAGGTCTGGATGCCTCGGTAGGAACTTCCTTCTGTCCATCTCCCGTGAGTGGGCAGACCCTCCACGGCCTCCTGACGCTTTGGCCCGTGTGGGTGGGTGGCGGCGCGGTCTGTACAAAATGCTCAAGATGCTGCAAGAAATGACATGCACCACAAAATACAAGACCCAGGGTTTATGTGTAAAAGTCTGCGGAGCAGTTTAACCTAACCCTTCCCTTGGCCAGAAGGGCTGCAGGAGGGTGATACCAGGTGATGCAGATGAAGCACTTTATACACTGTTAAGGAGGGGGCGGGGTCTTCTCTGGTGGTCTCGTGAGAACGAATCCATCTGCCCATGCAGGGGTCACAGGTTCAACCCCTGGTCTGGGAAGATCCGACCTGCCTTGCAGCAGCTAAGCCTGTGACCCACAACTACTGGGCCGGCGCTCTAGAGCCCATGAGCTGCAGCTACTGAAGCCCATGCACCCTGGAGCCTGTGCTCTGCAACAAGAGGGACCACCGCAGTGAGAGAGGCCCTCAGCCCACAGGAAAGAAGTGTTTCCTTTTGCTCGGCCTGTAGCTCCCTGTCCCAACAGCGCATCTTAGGACTGTTAAGGCCAACTTCCCAGGTGGCACTAGTGATACGGAATGCGCCTGCCAACGCAGGAGTCATAAGAGATGCAGGTTCGATCCCTGGGTCGGGAAGATCCTCTGGAGGAGGGCGTGGCAACCCACTCCAGCATTCTTGCCTGCAGAATCCCTTGGGCAGAGGAGCCTGGCAAGCTGTGGCCCATAGGGTTGCAAAGAGGGGGACACAACTGAAGTGACTTCACACTCAAGGCCAGCTTGGATTTCGTTCTTTGTGAACAGAAAGTCTGAACAAGTGAGCACCTTGCTTTCTGGCAGGAAGAATCACACTGGCTGTCAAAATGTCATGTTTTGTGTCCATCAACAGGCGAATGGCTGAAAAAGATGTGCATGTATTCAATGGAATGATACTCAGGCATGAAAGGAATGGAATAATGCCATTTGCAGCAATGTGGATGGACCTACAGATGATCATACCAAGTGAAGTAAGGCAGACAGAGGACAAATACTGTATGATGCCACCTGTATGTAAAATCTAAAAACGTAGTGCAAGTGAACTTACTTACAAAGCAGAAATAGACTCACAGTCACAGAAAACAATCCTGTGAGTACCCAAGGGGATAGCGGGAGAGGTGGATAAATTAGGAATTTAGGATTAAGGGACACAGACTGTGCTGTGCTTAGTCACTCAGTCGTGTCTGACTGTCTGTGACCCCCTGGGCTGCAGCCCACCAGGCTCCTCTGTCCATGGGATTCTCCAGGCAAGAATACTGGAGTGGGTTGCCATTTCCTTCTCCAGGAGATCTTCCCAACCCAGGGACTGAACCCAGGTCCCCCACATTGCAGGTGGATTCTTTCACTAGCAGAGCCACCAGGGAAACCCAAGAATACTAGTAATACTGGAGCCTATCCCTTCTCCAGGGGATCTTCTGGGCCCAGGAATCGAACCTGCATTGCAGGCGGATTCTTCACCAGGGAAGCCCAGATACACACTACTGTATCTCAACTAGATCACCCAGGACCTACAGTACAGCGCAGGGAACTATACTCAGAATTCTGGAATGACCCTGTAGAGTAAAAGGATCTAAACGGGAATGTGTATATGTGGGTGTGTGTGTGTGTGCACGTGTGTGAATCCCTGTGATGCACACCCAGAACTAACACACTGTAAACGGACTGTATTTCAAATAAAGAAAACACTATTAAATCTTGGTGCCGTCCCAAAGCTAGTCTTCCCCAATTCGGTCAGACCCATATCCTGCTCTGCTTGTTCACTAATGTTTCTGTCTGCTTAGAAAGTCATCGCACTTGACCAGATTATTGTTGTTAGATTTATAGGAAGAACGCTGACAGTCCTCCTGGGTGCTTATTCTGTATCACTTACTATATTAGATGCTTTAGTCATGTGACCTCACTTAATTCTCTCCCAACCTCAGACACAACTTACTGCCAATGATAGATGAGGCGTCCCAGGCTGAGGGAGGTCGGGTCACCCCGCCGAGGTTACTGAGCTGTGAGGGCAGAGGTGGGGGGTCACACCCAGGAACCGTCTAGCACGTGTTGCCACAAGCCTTTGCCATCCGCCCCTGATTGAATCTGTGCCTACACTGACCATCTTTTCTAAACCAGGCTAAACTCCACGTCAGTGGTATCCTCCTTGTGGGGTTCCCGCAGGGCAGGGTGTTTATGGGGGGGCTGTCCTCTAAAGCATGTGCTGTCTGGCACCTGGACCAACCGTGGGCCTTGGGCTGCAGCCATATCAAGGTCACCCGCAGGGCCAGAGATGCCAGCAGCAAGATGGCCGGCATCGGGGGTCCCTCGGGGCTCCTTCCCGTCCCTCCTCGTACACACTGAGCTCCCAGCTTTGGTCGGCCCCTCAGTTTGTGCTTCTCACAGCCTTCCCGTCCTCAGGGCCCGTGTCACGTGCGTTCCGTTGCAGGAGATGCGGTGTCCTCTCTCCTCGCCGCCCTGATACCTCATTAGGTCTTGGGACTTTGCCTCTGTCTTTCCTGCCTCGTGGACACGTGCATTGTTCATGCTCTCTGCTCCCACGTACTTGGGCGCCAGGAGGGGTGGGGTGGGGGGTGCCCTCCGGTGGTCGCTCCTGGGGGTCCACAGGGCAGGGCCAGTCGGTCAGCAAGTATATATAAAGTAGATGGAGTAGGTCAGTGGTGGAAGGTATTTTTCTTTCCCTGAAACAGTATCATGTTTCTTTTAAAGAATGTGTTACATCGGAGAGGTCATACTCTATGTTGTTAGAGTTTAAGATACAGAATAAATTTTAATCTGTCTTTCTCTAAATTTAACTCTGATTCTTGTACATAGGCTACTCTATTTAGGTGAAGCACAAGAGGTACACCTTTTAATCTTCAAAGAGTGAAAGCTTTGTCAGTGATCAATATGATTTTAGAAAGCTGGCTTCTTCTAAAACTTTTTCACTGCAGAAGAAAGGTCATCCAAATAAATGTATTCATTGTGTAATTTTGTTTATAAAAATTGTTTCCATTCAAACCCGCAAATTTTAACTAGACTGTCTTCATATTTGCCAGATTTTTGCCCCATTATTCAGTCTACATCAACCATAGCCTTTGTGATAGTAATTCGTCCCCCCAAATGTGAATATGTTTATCCCCAAGAATTCTTCTGTAGAAAAATAATTTGTATTGTTTTTAATATGCAAAACAAAGAATTTTCTGGAAACATGTACCACATGTGCCAACATACCACTGGGGATGTGGGTAACATTCAGTGGATGATTTGGAAATGAAGATCCACAAGAAGGAAATAAATATGGATGGGCATGTGGCCTTTCTCTGCTCATACCTGAAGTATTAGAAATTTAAAACAATGAGAAATCATTTTGTACTTAGGCTTATAGTTAAGAACATGTGGTAAAACCCTGGTCTTAACAAAAATTAGGAAAAAACAGAATTTTAGAAATGCTCTGCTGTGTTACTGAAAATTGGCCCAGCCCTCTTGGAGTATAAACTAGCAGTATATAAAGGACAAAGAATTATATTCACTTTATCCCTGTAATTGCTCTTCTAGAAATTTATCGCAAGAGGATAATTCACTAGGAGCAAGGGGAAAAAAACTTTTAAGTGTACAAAAGTGTTCATAGCAGGTTTATTTATAATATTAAGATCCTGGGAACTAAAAATACTCAACAAGCAAGGAGTTAAATTAGTGACCGTCAACTAAACAGCAGTAGGATATACAGACTCTAAAATGGTCAGTTTCAAGGCTCTTTAGAGTGTGAACAGTGTGTAGAAAATACTAAGAGGAAGCGTGGAACTGTATTTATCATAATTAGCACAGGAGAGTTTATGTCTACTTGGCTTAAAATTGGATGAATAGGAACACAAGTAAATGTGGTGCAGGATTAAAGGAGAACTTTAAAATTTTTAACTTTTTATTGAGAAATGATTTTAGATGTGTGGGAAAGCTGTAAAAAATCATACAGTGAGTTCCCACACACACTGCACCTGACTCCCCTAATGTGAACAGTTTACACGACCCTATCTTGGTGGCTCAGTGGGTGAAGAATCTACCTGCAATGCGGGAGACACAGGAAGACATGGGTTTAGTCCCTGGGTCAGGAAGATCCCCTGGAGCAGGGCATGGCAACCCACTCCAGTATTCTTGCCTGGAGAATCCCATGGACAGAGGAGCCTGGTGTGCTGTCGTCCGTGGGGTAGCAAAGAATTGGCCACACTGAGTGACTCACGCTTTTTAAAATTTATTTACTTATTTGTGGCTGTGCCGGGTCTTCACTGCTGTGTGGGCGTCTTGTCTCTAGTTGTGGTGAGTGGGGGCTACTCCTTGCTGCGGTGTGAGGGCTTCTCATCGCGGTGGCTCCCCTTCTTCCGGAGCACGGGCTCTAGGGCACACGGGCTTCAGTAGATGCGGCCCGTGGGCTTGTTGGTCGCGGCTCCCGGAGTCTAGAACACACACTCAGTAGTTGTAGTGTCTGGGCTTAGTTGCTCTGTGGCAGGTGGCATCTTCCAGGACCAGGGATCGAACCCATGTCTCCTCATTGGCCAGGTGGATTCTTCACCACTGAGGCACCAGGGAAGCCTGGTACTGACCCTTTTGACGTCATAATATGTACAACTCAAAAATATTTCATGGCCTGCAAGAAAGGACAGCTAAGGTTGTCCTGGTGTGATTTTTTTCTTCTTCCTCTTCTCTTTTTGGTCTTCCATTGATTTACTGCCTGAGAACCAATTAGATGCTTGTTTAGTCCCTCACGTGTTGGGGGGAAGGGGGAAAGGGGGATAGTTTGAAATTTGCTGGACCTTTGAGCTGAAATTTCAGCTGAAATTTGCTGGACCCTTATTGGGAAAGACCCTGATGCTGGGAAAGATTGAAGGTGGGAGGAGAAGGATGACAGAGGATGAGATGGTTGGATGGCATCACCAACTTGATGGATGTGAGTTTGAGTAAGCTCTGGAGTTGGTGATGGACAGGGAGGCCTGGTGTGCTGCAGTCCTTGGGATCACAAAGAGTCAGACACGACTGAGTGGCTGAACAGAATGGACCTTTGAGGAGGAGCTGGAGAGGACTGGGAGAGGAGGGGCTGCGGGGTTGGGAGTGTGAGTGGACCTGGTGAGAGAGATGCGAGGGTGGGGGCAGCTTCCAGACCCAAGGCTGACCAGAGGCTTGGGAGGCGGGCACATGGCCAGTTCTGGTACTCTTGCCTGGATAATCCCATGGACAAAGGAGCCTGGCAGGCTATAGTCCATGGGGTTGCAAGAGTTGGATACAACTTAGCAACTAAATCACCAAACCGCCAATTTGTCTCAGAGGATGAAGAATCTAAGTATGTATATTTATATATGTATTGATGCATATATATATTTACATATTAGCATATTAATCATGTATGTTAGCCGTAAGAGTTACTTTTTGCTGTGGTCATCCCATTTTTGCCCAGATAACCAGATGCTCTTCTTGGGTGGGTCCTGGAACACAACATATATGTTGTTTTTTGTTTGTTTTTTTTTTAATAAACTAGAAGCCGTCTGCATTTTACAGATAGGAAACAGTCCTGAGAAGGCTGAGTGACTTACCTAAGGCTACACTTTAATACGTGGGAGGAAGCTCACTCCAGTGTCCCTTCCACTGTTAACAGTAACATCTTGGGCATTTTCTTCTTCTTGGAGCTTTTTTTTTGTGAAGGAAAAAAAGAAATAACTAATAATGTTTGGAGATATTCTGATTGTATTGTGACTGGCCGTGTTTTTCTATGTTGGAGATCTTTCAGTTTCATACTGTTTGATCTGACTCTTTTAAAAAGGAGGAAGAGAAGAAATAAAAATCATTGCATTTAAAGGGACTTGGTTCCCAGTAAGAACCATGTGTGTGTGTGTGTGTGTGTGTGTGTGTGTGCATTTATTCAGCAGCCTCCCTGCTTGTCCAGCACCCCAGGAGGCCGCGTGCTGTTACTCTTCACATTTTATAGATGAGAAAGCTGAGACTCAGCTTTACATGGGTTCATGAAGCCAGTGAGAGGCAAAGTTCAAACCCAAATCTGCTTCTTTCTGAAACCTGTGGTCTTCACACTGCATGGCCTCGTCTACCACTGGGCTTTCCACGTTATACTAAAAATCCAGGCTCAGGACAACACCCAGGGGCACATGCAGATGTGTTTTCAAAACAGCACCAGTGCTGCGAGGTCTTTGATGGGGGGCGTCCACACTCCACGGTACCGCCAGTCCTTCTGCAAGGTCTCCTCTTGCATCCTCTAAGTGTATTCCACAGCAGTTGTTTGTAATTGGAGTATCTGGAATTCACTGTGGTTTTAATTAGTTGATTACTAGTTCTTTAAAATGTACGGTCCTCACTGTGGGTCTTGCAAATTGGTAACTGGTAGCTACCAGTATAATTAAATATTTCAGAGCACTTGGCTACAGTAGCACTGAACTGTGAAGAAATAATGTTGTCGAGCCAATCAAAAAGAGATCCTTGTAAACTCATTTACCGCGGCACTGTGTGCTAGGATCATTGTAGAGATGCTTATTGCAGGAGAAATTAAAGATACAATTTTGTGCTAAGAGGCAATATAGAAATTAGTTCCTGAATTACTTGTTAATTGATTTGGTAATTCCCTCGGGTCTGCATGCTCTTTTTTCCCCCCCTCTTTTTGTTGTTGCATTCAGTTAACAGTGACTATTCCCAGAGCAATAAAAATATTTTTCTCACTTAGATTAGATATGTCCTCACATCAGACTGCCCACATTCATATTTGCAGGACCCGGAAAAAAAAAATCTGCCTTCATCACATCAGGCTTATTGTTGTTTGATGTGTACTTATCACGGTATCACGGTAACCCGTGCGTTCCCAGGACTGGATCATCTCAGCAAAAGGGAAGCATGTTTCTGTGTCCCGTGTCGGAGGGAGGCTTCCCTGGTTTTTGTTGTTTGTTTCTTAATGGAAACCCTCTTTTTATTATAACAGAGGGAGAGAGTCCGCAGAGTTGATTTATGCAAGTCTTTTCTTATTGTTTGCAATTCAGCAAGAATAACCATACAAAACACCATTTGTAGACGGGTGCAGATTGCTCCTAGAAATGATATGAGAAGAAAATGAGACCTGTTTCTCTGCGTTGAAATTGAGCGTGTCTCCGAGAAGAGCTCTGTGAGCCCTAGGTTGGTAGGGGGAGCCTCTGGGGCCTGGCCTCCCGTGTCGTGGCCGCCCCCTCCCTGCCTGCTCGTTGACAGATGGGGAACGGCTCTGGGGTGGATGCACATATTTCTGCTGCTTCTGCGAAGGGGGCAGGCGCTGTTATCCTTCTGGATTTTTTAAAGAAGCACTGACCGCCCTTCGGACAGCTGTCAGCATGGTGGCCTTGGCCATGTTGCAGAGGACATTTTTTTTTTTTTTGATCCAATGATTTGGTTTAGTAAATTATGGTACATCAACACGACAAAACATTATTCAGCCTCCAAAAATGATAATTAAAATGACTGTGTGTGGGATGTGGGGAAAGAAAAAGCAAAGTCGTTTATATACACAATTGCATTAAAATGTATCTGCTTGAGAACACATTTTAAACATATTGTTGGTTGTGCTTATGGCCTGAAAAGTACCATAAATGACTTTCTAAAAAAAATACATATCAGTATATTAATTTTAGGTCCATTTGTTATTTTTTTCTGTTACCCTGCCCTTCTCTCCTCCATGATCACCTGCACATATAAATGTCTTAATAGTTTGCTCAGCTTAGGGCAGTTGGTGTTTATTTCAATGTCTGCTCTGAAAAATAGATGGTAATATTTTGTTTTCGGTTAGGAAAAGCAAAAGATGTTTGTGTTTAGCATTGCATCTAATTCTTTATAAATTTGGCACAATTGCTCACTTACCAAGTTAAGTATGTTTGTGTGTTTGTCAGTATATACGGTAAATAGTAATGTTTAATCTGACTTTCAGGTCTCCCTTTTGGGCTTCCCTGATAGCTCAGTTGGTAAAGAATCCTCCTGCAATGCAGGAGACCCCAGTTCGATTCTTGGGTCGGGGAGATCTGCTGGAGAAGGGATAGGCTCCCCACTCCAATATTTTGGGCTTCCCTTGTGGGTCAGCTGGTAAAGAATCCACCTGCAATGCGGGAGACCTGGGTTCAATCCCTGGGTTGGGAAGATCCCCTGGAGAAGGCAAAGGCTACCTACTCCAGAATTCTGGCCTGGAGAATTCCACAGACTGTATAGCCCATGGAATTGCAAAGAGTCAGACACGACTAAGGTACTTTCACTTGACCAAGTGAATTCTTTACCACTAGCGCCACCTGGGAAGGATTACTCTGACGTTTAGAAGCCATCGCGACTGTGCATGCACCAGGAGTAGGAGAGGCTCACAGGCTAAGTTATTAGGCTCACGTGGTACCCACCCCGCAGGTGAAATGGTTGCTTGGCTAGTTCTTGGCTCCAGTGGACAGAAGGAACACTCTGCTCTTCACTCAGACAGACTCCTTCTAGCTACCCCCAGCTGGGATTGCTGGCATTTTTTCTCATAATCTGGTTCATCAGGGACCCACAAAGTCCAGCCTCATCATCATGCACTTGGGTCATATTGTTCCTGATTCCATCTCTCTACTTCTCATCCCTGAAGTGTTTTCTCATGGAACTAGCTCTCCTGGAAGTTACTTCATGAAAGCTCCTATGCAGGGGGCCCTTCCTTTTTCTCTACAGATTGATTCAAACACACCAACGTTGAGCTTCATAACCCCAGAAACAGTGGTTTTCCCAAACCCACTGCAGTATGCTTGCCCAGAAAATCGCATGGACTGAGGAGCCTGGCAGGCTGCAGACCACAGGGTCGCAGAGTCGGACATGACTGAACACACGCACACACAGAAGCTCCCTCCACACCACTAACCTCAACTGAGTTGGATCCACCTGCCTTCCCTTTTCAGAGGACCCGATGGTGGTCCCCTTGGAGAGGTCAGCAGGAATCCCACCACGGACCCTGGGGTGGGGGATGGGTGGGGGAGTCTCACAACCCTGGGCCGGCCTGAAGTCTGGGTTTGTGTTTCTTTCTCCTCAAGTTGCAGAGAAGAGAAAATACATCCGCTTGAGAGATTATTAGAAGGACACCACTGTAAACATTTTTATCTGAAAATGTATGTGACATGAGTTTGGGTAAACTCCAGGAGTTGGTGATGGACAGGGAGGCCTGGCGTGCTGCACTCCATGGGGTCACAAAGAATTGGACACGACTGAGCGACTGAACTGAACTTTGTCTTCTAATGCATAAGCATGTCTTACGTTTGAATGTTTCCTTTTTTAATGTGTGTGTGTGTGTGTGTGTGTGTTAAAGTATAGCTGACTTGCAATGTTGTGTTAGCCTCAGGCATACAGCAAACTGAATCAATGGTATACACATACCACCTTTTTTTTTTCCCAAGATTCTTTTCCCACACAGGTCATTATAAAGTACTGAGTCGAGTTCCTGGGCAATACAACAGGTTCTTATTAGTTATAAATTTTATAAGTGTTTTCTCTGATCTATCAGTTAAATTATAGATTTTATGTCTCCAAACGTTTGAATGAAATTTGGTCCACCATGGCTGACCTTGCTTGTGCCGTGGTTTCGAGTGAAGGTGAGGACTTTGCAAACCCCAGGCTGTAGGAGGGCTTGGACCTGAGCATCTTGGGTTGAGACCACAGGGCATATCTCTTGCCACCCCAGGCTAAGGGTTTTGGAGCGGGAAGTCAGTGCTGGTCCTGAAGCTCCAAGGTGACAAATATTTCTCCGTGATATTTCTGCACTTTAATGACTATTTCTACTAATGCTTGTGCTAATAATTTTTAATGGTTCACATTGAGTGGGTGACATTTTGATACATTAATGAGCCTTATCAATGACTTTGAAAAGTTCTTTGGTCTGCCAGGATACTTTGCCTCGGCCCCCAAAGGAACGGCTGGAGTGCCGACCCCTTCCTGTGCTGCCTGTGAGCTGGGAAGTGGGTGCCTGGCCGGCTACCCCTCTAAGAATAAGACTCATCACTAAATCATGTCAGAGGGGTTGGATTGTGCTTCCAAGATTTTCATGGAGTATTTTCCTTGAAAATCACTTGCTTGCACTCAAAGATCTGTCGGAGGATTTGAGAAGCATAAGCCTCGCAGATAGCAGGGTGGCTGTGTCCCACGCCAATGCAGAGGGCCAGGTCAGGGGTTGCTAATATTTGCTGGGGGAGGCCCTCCCTCTGTAGAACCTTCCAGGAATCACAAATGCCAGAGGTTTGGAGGATTCCTCCTGGGGGCAGGTGGCCTCGCAGTCCCCAAAGCTTAGCCAGGCCACCTTGGGTACTGGTGACCCAAGTTTGTGGGTCACAGGAATGTGGTGTGTTTGACCAAATTAGGACAAGTACCCCCAAAGAAGGGCTTCCCAGGTGGCGTTAGTGGTAAAGAACCCACCTGCCAGTGCAGGAGATTTAAGAGATGCTGGTTTGATTCCTGGGTTGGGAAGATCCCCTGGAGGAGGGCATGGCAACCCACTCCAGTATTCTTGCCTGGAAAATCCCATGGAGAGAGGAGCCTGGAGGGCTACAGTTCATGGAGTCACAAAGAGTCAGACACGACTGAAGTGACTTAGCACGCATGTACACACCCCAGAGAAAGGTAAGCATAGGTAGTGATCCTGAATTTTGCTTTTTTGGGGCTTCCCAAGAGTCACGTGTGAGGTGACCACATGTCCCTGCAGGACGTGGGGAAGGCAGAGGGAACACGTGCCATGGAGTCGCTTCAGGAAAAGGCAAGTAGTCTCTGTTGACACTTTCTACCTGGACACTTTCTCTGAAAACAGTAAGGAGCCTGGGGGCAGGACCATGGACAGCAGAGCTCCCCCGGGGGCAGCCGGGGTACTTCCCTTCTTGAACCACAGAGGCAGGGGGCCGAGGAGTAGTTACCAGTGCACGGCCATTGTGATCCGACCCAGGAGGAGGACGAGGACAGAGCAGGAGCCCCGGGAAGGTGTGGACGAGGAGAGACTGGGCTCTGGGCGTTTCTTGAAGACACCAGGAGAGGGGACTGGAGTCCGCCTTCTTGGTGGCCGGGGAGGATAGGGGTGCTTCTTAAATTAGTTGCATTTGATGGTTTCGAATTGTGCTGGAGAAGACTCTTGAGAGTCCCTTGAACTTTGAGGAGATCAGACCAGTCAGTTCTAAAGGAAGTCAACCCTGAATGTTCACTGGAAGAACTGATGCTGAAGCAGATATTTTGGCCACCTGATGCAAAGAGCCGACTCACTGGAAAAGACCCTGATGCTGGGAAAGATTGAAGGCCAAAGGAGAAGGGGATGACAGAGCATGAGATGGTTGGATGGCATCAGTGACTCAATGGACATGAGTTTGAGCAAGCTCTGGGAGATAGCAAAGGACAGGGAAGTCTGGTGTGCTGCAGTCCATGGAGTCACAAAGAGTCGGACAGGACTTAGCAGCTGAACAACAAGAACCAAGTTATTTAATTATTTAGTAGATTTTGTTTTTCTTTGCACTTTGGAAATCTCTGTGAGGAAAGATGTGTTATCCGTCACCAGTACGCATCACCTTCCCTCCAGTGCAAGGAAGCCCAGGGAGGGTTCTGGTCTGAGGGCATCAAAGTGGTCAGATCCCCTCCTTGTTCCTCTCTCAAAGTTTCCATTTCAGCAAGCCTTCGGTAATTCAGAGATCCACTGGTAAAAATTAACACATACACACTATTAAATATAAAATAGAAAAGGTCCTACCGTATGGCATAGGGAACTATAATCACTAACCTGTACTAGGAAATGGCAGCCCACTCCAGTGTTCTTACCTGGAGAATCCCATGGACAGAGGAGCCTGGCGGGCTACAGCCCATGGGGTTGCAAAAGAGGCGGACATGACTGAGCACACAGCACACAGCTCACTAATCTATAAGGGAAAGGAACCTGAAAAAGGATTTATATATGAATCCATTTACTCTACACCTGAAATTAGCACATGTAAAGCAACTACACTTCAATTTTTAAAAAAAAAGAAAGTGTCCTTTCCTCAGGGGAGCGGTTGCATGCTGGATGTTTGTCTTGAGATACCTTGGAGGTCAGAGGGACTCAGGGTTCATTTTGGGGGAGAAACTGTGCTGTAAGGAGGTGGGGTGCCCACGCCAGCCCAGGTCTGCTGCTCCCACCTGTACGAAGCAGCAGCATTAACAAGCTGCTCCCAGATAACTTGCCTGACAGCAGGTTGGAAAAGGTGTTTACAAAATGCTTCTTCCTTGGAAGTTTTAAAATCACTTATCTTACGCTAGATGCTATTCACAGTCACATTCGTCTCAGATACACCCCTCAGTGAGTCCAGCACTTAACTCACAAAAGCTCAGTCACCAGTTGTCCACTCTAAATCAAAGTGGAGGGCTCTTTTCTGAGATGCTCATGGAAACTGTGTCCCCGTAGGGTGAGTTCTGGGTAGCATTTACAGGATGCCCGGATATGACTTAGCAACTGAGTGACAGGGGGCCGAGGGGTATGGCCCACGGCACTGACAGCTGTGCTGACAGCTCCTGGGTGCTGTCCCTGGAGGTCAGAGCTGTTGGTGATTCATCCCTGGAGCTTTAATTTGGTTGGGTAGCACAGTGGTAAAGAAGCCACCGGCCAATGCAGGAGATGTGGGTTCCAACCCTGGGCGGGGAATATCCCCTGGAGAAGGAAATGGCAACCCACTCCAGTATTCTTGCCTGGAGAATCCCATGGACAGAGGAGCCTGGCAGGCTACAGTCCATGGGGTCGCAAAGAGTCAGACACGATTCAGCACAGCACACAGGCACACCTCAGCATTTCACTCTTCCTTTCTCCCTCCTCCTCTTCCTCTTCTTCATTAGTAGACTTGATTTTTTAGAGAAGTTTCCAATTCCCAGCAAAACTAAGCTGAGCGTACAGGCAGTTCTAGCATAATCTCTCCCCACACACGCACAGAGTCCTTCACCATCAACAGCCAGGACCACACAGGTGCATTGGTTACAACTGATACACCTGCACTGATACACCGTTATCACCCGGAGTCCAGAGTTTATCTTGTGTCTATCCTCTGGGTCTAGACAAAACTCCACTGATATGTATCCATCATTGCAGCATTACATCATATAGATTCACCTCCGAAAAAATCCACCTGTTCATGGAGCACTGGTTCCTCCCCCCCCCACCCCCCACCACTGGCAACAACCACTGATTTTTTTTTTTATTGTCTCCATACTTCTGCCTTTTTCAGAATGTCATATTGTTGGAATCATGGAGTACCTAGTCTTTTTAGACTTGCTTCTTTCACTTAATAATATGCGTTTAACATTTCACCTTGTCTTTTTATTCCTGGTTAGCTCATTTCTTTTTAGTGCCGAATGATATTGGTGTGTCTGGATATAACAGTTTGTCTTTTCATCTATTGAAGGATATCCGGGGTTACTGCCAAGTTTTGGCATTTTAAATAAAGCTGCTTTAAACATTTGTGTGCAGATTTTGGCATGGACACAAGTTTTAGCTCACTTGTATATGTACAGTGGAGTGGGATTGCTGGATTGTGTGGTAAGACTCTGAGGCCGTTGATAAGAATGTTTTTAGCTTCATGAGAAACAGGCAAACTGAAGGCAGCTGTGCCATTTTGCATTCCCGCCGGCAGAGAATTGGAGTTCCTGTTGCTTCACACCCTTGCCAGCCCTTGGCGATGTCAGTATTTCTGGTGCTGGCTATTCCAGTAGATGTGTTTGTGGTACCACATGGTTTTAATGTGCAATTCCACAATGACTTGTGATGCTGAACATCTTTTTACATGCTTTATTGGCCATTTGTATACCTTCTTTGGTGAGATTTCTGTTCAGACCTGTTCATTTTTCAGTTGGGTCATTAGTTTTTTTGTTGTTGATTTTTAAAGAGTTCTTGGTAGTTTTGGACAACATTCCTGTATCAGGTATATCTCCCAGGCTGTGGCTTGCTTTCTCTTTCTCTTGATCCTCCCTCCTTCCACTTCTAATAATTATCCTCTGGTGTTCCCTGCCATCATTATCGATGTGCCTTTCCATTTTCATCTTGAACTTGTTTGGTTTGCCTGCAATGTTTCATGAGCGTCTTCTTTACAGTTTAGTAGAATTATTGCTTACTTTTCAACCTGTATGTAAATGCATCCTCAAAATCATCAACTCCTGATTACATAATTGCTCAGAAGTATATATAATCTTTTACAAGTACTTTATACGTTGTATTAAATTTAGAATGGGTGAAACGTTTTGTAGTTTATGTAGTGTAGACATTCTAAACTTAATTCCAGTTAATAAGAATAACGAGCATTCAGGGCGGTGTGAAAGTTCTCATAGATAATGATTCTCCCCGTCCTGTGTTGGTGTCAACATCTGTGATTAACAGCGGGGGGAGCACTCACCTGCCTGCCTGCTTCTGTATTTATTGCCTGGAATGCCTGGGTGTGGACCAAGCCCTGCCGAGCCTTGGGGGAGGGTACGTACCCCTGGATAAGAAGGTCGGCAGGCAGCACAAGGCACTGATCGGTTGCCAAGGAGAAGGTGACTTTCCCACCCCCTTTGTGGATAAAGGGGGAGCTGCCCCTCCCCACAAGGCAGGGTTTCCTCTGCGATGAGACATCACATGTGACTCCTGAAGCGTAGACTTGGCCACAACGAAGTGAGGCTGGAAGGGCTGGTGGCCTGGGGGAGGCAGCAGAAGAGAATCTAGACAGATAGCAGGTATCTCTGGAGGGAGGCGGGAGAGCTTGCTGCAGATCCCAGGGGCGGTCAGCACGTGGGCTCTGGGTACAGGGGTTGTGGATCGGAGCCCGGCCCTGCTTCAGGGGGACCCGCAGCCAACAGCCCGGGCCAGGGCAGGGGGCTGTCGTCAGGAGCACTGTGTGAGGCTTAAAGGGCAGAGAGAAGCCAGGCAGGGGACGCTGGGGCCTGGGTGGTTGCCTGGCAGAACCGGAGCTGGACAGAAGCCCGCAGGCCTGCGGAGGGGCAGGAACCACAAGGGACCAGGCAGGTGGGGCGGGGTGGGATGCTGCCCGGGTGGAATTGTTTTGTAAACCACAGGGAGAAAGTAAAGGATGCAACCTCGTTGTCGTAAAACTAGAGAGCGTATACAAGGACAGAAAGAGAAGTCACCCGTGGTGTCGAGCCTCCAGGCTCGCAGTGATCACCCACATGTTTTCAGACTTCTGTCCGGGTTCACTGTGTCTGGAACCCTTGCTCCCCATCTCTGTCACCCTGGTCCCTCCTGGAGCACCTCTGTCACCTGTTGGTCTCACCTGCTCTGGGCCCCCTCCCAGAAGAAATCATGACTTGGTTGGTCTCACCTGCTCTGGGCCCCCTCCCAGAAGAAATCGTGACTTGGTTGGTCTCACCTGCTCTGGGCCCCCTCCCAGAAGAAATCGTGACTCTTGGTAGCAGTTAGTAGCATAACAGGCGATCCGTAAATGTTTCACGAATGAACAAGTGAATGAAGCAGTAACCGTGCATCTTTGAATTTCCATCGCTCTGTATAGGGAGGGCGTTTGGAACCTGCTTCTGCTTTCCAGCCTTTGAACCTCGAAGGCGTCTTTGAGGCGCCCTTTACCTGGATCCATCCAAACCCCTGGTTGCTATTACTGGAGGGCAGAAGGGTTGCAGCGACACCCAGGGAGCCACATCTTTTTATGTTGATTTGTCCCGATTTCCCTAGCATATGTTACTAACAGGTTTGCTTAGTCAAAGGGCATAAGATTTTTAAGGTTTTAAATAAATATTTCCATTTTTTTCTGTAGAAAAAATGCACCAGTTCACTCTTTCACAAGTGATATTTCTACATATTTTCATCTGCATTTGGGTATTGTGTGTGTGTGTACACATACATTTGTTATGTTAGAATTGCATTCTACTGTTTTAAAAACAGACTGTTTATTTCCAGTTTTTAAAAGCATGTTTATTGGCTCCTCCTTGGGTTGTTTTGTGTGGAGTACATGTTTCAGTGTTAGCTCATTTCTCTACTAGTACCTCCGTCACTGTCCTGTTAATCCTCTTTATTTATCAAGCATGTTAACTCTTTGCTTTTATGCTGTTGCTCAGTCGCTAGGTCATGTCAGACTCTTTGAGACCTCATAGAGTGCAGCACACCAGGCTTTCCTGTCCTTCACTATCTCCCGGAGTTTGCTTAAACTCATGTCCATCGAATCGGTGATGCCGTCCACCCGTCTCATTCTCTGTCACCCCTTCTCCTCCTGTCTTCAGTCTTTCCCAGCATCACGGTCTTTTTCAACGAGCCTTTGCCTTTATATATGTTACATTATGTACGTTATTTATTTTTTGACTTCAGCCTTATTTGCAGTAATTTTGGACATTGAGATTAGAATCTTTTTTTAATTTATTTATTTTAATTGGAGGCTAATCACTTTACAGTACTGTGGTGGTTTTTGCCACACACTGACATGAATCAGCCACGGGTGTACATGAGTCCCCCGTCCTGAACCCCCCTCCCACATCCCTCCCCATACCATCCCATCCCTCTGGGTTGTCCCCATGCACCGGCCCGTCGATCCAGCTCTTCATCCACGCATCCTGTGGCTGCCTTGAGAAAATATTTCACGCAGAATGTCAGTCTAGGAGGGCCCGGTCCGCTGGAGGTCCCCCGAGAGGACAGGAACATGCCATTGAAATAAAAGGTCACCCGAGGAGGAGCTGGCTACAAGGCTGGGAGAGGGGAGCCTCCATCCCGGGGACCTGGGCAGGATGTGAAGGGTTGGCTCTAAGGACCACGGGGGGAAGCCCATTGGGCTGGCTCCCATCAGTCGGACTAAGGCTCCACCCTTCCAGCTTCATTTGCATAACCTCGCGGGAACACTGGATTCCTTAACAGTGGTGAGTGGTAGCACCTTTCAGGAAGTAGGTAGGAAAGAAACTAGCCTGAAGCCTGGCTGTCACCTGCTTCCTGCCTCCCACGTCCATTCCGGCTCTGCGCCCTCACGCCCCTCCTCTCCTGGACTGCGTGACAGCCCCCACCCCAGCCAGTTCCCGCTCCAGCCCTGACCCACACTGAAGCCAAAGGCTGCCTTCAGAAAATGCCGATTAGCTTCCGTCAGTGCTTAGCCTAGAATCTTCCACGGCTCCCCACTGCCCGTGTGCCAAAGCCCGTGGCGGGGGTGCTCCTGCACCGCCCGGCCGGGATCCGGCCTCCTGCAGCCTCCCCGAGCTCCCGCCGCCCCACAAAGCGTCTGGGGTTCCCCAGGGCGCTGTGCGCCTGACACCTCACATTCCACGGCCCGTTTCCGCCTCCATCTACCGTCTGTTCTTTCAGACTTCTCATCCTTAAGATGCTGCCCCTGCCGCCCCTGCCCCTTGACACCTCCGTCTTTATCCCAGGCCTGGGTCCCGCCTCTCCCCACCCCATGGCCCATCGCTAAGGCGCATGGCACATTACATGAAGTTTTGCTTGGGCAGGGGGTCGGGGTGAAGGCGCCTGTCTGGCTCTCCTGATGGTCATCGAGTTCCTGGAGGACTGTGGGTTCTTGACTTCTAGCCCTGCTGGAAGCTTTGAGACGAGGTCACGTCTCAGTTGTACAAAGTTTGCCTCATTAAACGCTGTTGCTAATCAGTCCGTCTTGAATTTAAGGTGAGAAGGAACGACTAAGCCACGGCTCCTCAGGAAGACAAAGAAAGCGGCTGAGGGCAGCCAGCCGCTGCTGGAAAGGCCCTGGCTGTCACGGCGATTATTAATACATCGCAGAGACATTTTGGGGATTCCGCCATATTTTGTATGGTTGCCAACAAAATCTTGACAGTTGTATTGTGGTTAATAAATTCATTTAGATTTATAAGCATTGTTTACAGAACCTGTTCGCCTGCTGAAACTCGAACAGCATCTGTTCCTTCTTACTAATTAACTGCTAATTACGAATGAGCTTTGTGTGTTTGTCAGTATCACTGGCTCATGCATTTTGTAAGGAACATTAACAAATTGATTTACATAGTATCAAAGCAATCAAAAGAGTAAACTGAACAGCAAGCCGCTAAAACCCTTCAGCCTGGTTTCTGAATGAAGCAAACTTTTGAGGCTATAAATATCACCATAAATTTCCCTGTTACCTTAATTCCTTAGTAAAGGTAGGGTGCTCAAAAGCCATATCCAGTGAGTAACAGTCGAATTAGCACCCCGCAGCAGGCGGCCCAGAGCGCTGTGGCGGTGACCCAGGGTATCTGTGAGGGACCTGACTGGGGAGAAGAGCCAGAGAAGTGGTCCTCCGGGGACCACGTCCCGTCCCTGTGGGAATCCCCAGGCTGCTACTAAACTCTGGCCTTCAGGTGAGGCTTCACCTCCAGCCAGCGTGCAGCAAGGTCTTGACCAGAGATGTGAACCCGGGGTCTGTCCATCACACTGGTCCTCCCCTGGGAGCCTCAGATCTCAAACTGTGCTCATGCACATCCTGTTCTTAAGAGCAGGCATTTAAAAGTAACGAGTTGAAATGGGCGATTCCAGAAGCTCAGGGCTCATTGATTTTGCAGGGAGATGATGAAGGCAGCCCCCTGCTTCGCTGATAAGACGGGCCTGTTTGCATCCCAACAGCTCCCTTGGGAGTTTCTCTAAAGGGGCCTCCGTGGTAAGAGCTAAGGGGCAGAGAAACAGCCAAGGCGAGAGCGATGTGAGCACAGAGAGGAGGGAAGAGATGAGCTGCAGCAGCAAGCACTGGTTCCCACGGCTTCCTCTCCCCAGATCTCAGGCGCCACTGTACACTGAAGGTCGTGCGTGGGGCAGGCAGAGGGGTAATGTGTTCAAGGGTTTTGAGAATCACTGGGGTTAAATATCGAAAGAGCCTCATTGTTCAGTTGCTAAGTCACGTCCAGCTCTGCGACCCCATGCTGGGAAAGATTGAAGGCAGGAGGAGAACGGGACTACAGAGGATGAGACGGTTGGGTGATATCACCTACTCGATGGACGTGAGTTTGAGCAAGCTCTGGGAGTTGGTGATGGACAGGGAGGCCTGGTGTGCCGCAGTCCATGGGGGCAAAGAGTCAGACACGACTGAGCGACTGAACTGAACTAAGCTGCAGCACACCAGGCCTAACTAGTTAACTTTTTTTAACAGCTACTTATTTTTGGCTCTGCTGGGTCTCCGTTGCTGCACGGACTTCTGTCTGGTTGTAGCAAGCAGGGACTGCACTTCACTGTGGTGCTGGGGCTTCTTGTGGTGGCTTCTCTTGTTTCGGAGCACGAACTCTAGGGCAGGTGAGCTCAATAGCTGTGGTTCCCGGGCTCTGGAGCACAGGCTCGGCAGTTGTGGCAGACGGGCTTAGTCGCTCCACGGCGTGTGAGATCTTCCCGGCCCAGGGCTTGGACCCCCATCCCCTGCACTGACAGGTGGACTGTTAACCAGTAGGCCACCAGGGAAGCCCATTGAGCTTTAAGAGCTCATGGTAATTACGTTTGGGAGGAAGATTCCCCTTTCTCATCAATAAGTGTATTGCTCTTTCAGATAAAGGGAGACTCTTTAAGTGAGCATGAACGTTGTAAGTAGAGAATTCAAGAAGAGTTTAGGGTGGAGTGACCGTTATATCACAAACCTGTAATGTTCGTTTTGCACGTTTGCAACTGATAGCTGAGCCACATGACCAATACTTCAGTAGCACTGCTGGCAGTGAGCAGCCTGCCATAGGTGAGTGTTTACTTCAAAATAATTGCATTAAAAGCCAAAAACATTATTTGCATTAAAAAAAATTATTTGTTCTAACTTTTCATATAGTAGCAGGAGGAATAGGCACTGTGCTTTCTAAAGTATTCATTCCTTCTTGCAATTTTGCCAATGGATAAGTGTTTAGAAAACTTAATGAATTCAATACAGTTTGCTCCAGAATATTAGGCAATCATCAGATTGAATCAGTGGACATGAGTGTGAGCAAATTCTGGGAGATGGTGAAGGACAGGGAAGCCTGGCGTGCTACAGTCCATGGGGTCGCAAAGAGTCAGACGCGACTGAGCGACTGAACGACAACAGATTGGCTGCATATCATTTCAGGTGGCCCTTGCTGACCCATGTATGTGCTGGCCACCATCATTAGTTTTAAAAAGGAAAAAACCTGGTTTGAAGGAGAGCGTCTACACGCTGGGGACTTTCAGGCCAGCAGGAAGCCAGGCTTTTCTGTGTAGCTCCAGGGTGTACAGACTCCAGCACTAAGGACCCGGGGGCCAGAAGAGACCATTTCACGTCCTCCCTCCTCACCTGGGTTCCCACAGATGACATTTAGTCAACAGGACGACTTCTCTTTTGGAATCTCATTGACCAAAGACTTTTCTTGAAAGCATAAATTAGAAGTGAACCCAATGGTTTTGGACTTGCAGTGAAAATCCAGCTTCTAAGACTTTTCGGTTTAATTTTACCATTCAGGAATTTCAGATGTAAAGCCCTTATTTAAGCTCCCTCCAGTGAATGAGGCATTTATTGTTTTGAATGTTGTTGACATGTCAGTATTTAGCAAATTAACCACGTTGGATGTTCTGTGTGACCAAGGTCCAGATGTCAGAAGACACACGCGTGGTATTCCTCTCACCAGGGACTTCCTCTGCATCTAGTATTAAGCAATCTTTTGTGGGAAAAGCTCGTAGACAATAGGAGGGAGTCAAAGTGAAAACACAAAGTGTTCTTTTCCACTTAAATATGGCACGAGGGACTCCGAGAAAACCTCCACACCAGTGGTTTTCCATCTCGGAGATACATCTGTTCGCATCTCTGCATACACATAGATGCTCATGCACACTCCTTCCTTGGAGATCGAGATTCACTTGGTCTGGGTTGAGTCTGATGATATTCTCTAGGTGATTCTCAAGACTGTTCATCAGAGTCACCTGGAAGGCTTACAAACCCGGCGGAACACGGCGTCAGAGGATCCAGACCCCAGGCTTTGTGAATGGGCTCCCGGGGAGGGGAGGTTGGTTTCAAACCAATCTTCCCAGCGATTTCACTTCCACCCCATTGAGGACCACTACTCGAGGGAAGCGCAAGGCAAAGATGGAGGAGGCTGCTGCCACCTCCTCTCCGGGAGCCCTTGGAAAGGGGGGTGTCTGTGCTTTCACACTGAAACGGTTCCTTATTTGCAGATGGTCATCATTTGAAAGAAATTTTTGTAGCTTGATTTCCGCTCAGAAATAGATGTCACCAGCACAGGATGAGAGAAACTTAGAAAGAATTATGAACTTCTTTTTAAAATGAGAAAGTCAATGAAGGGAGGCAGTATAACCAGAAAAGGGGAAAATTAAAATCTGAAATAATTTATGAGCAAAATAATTTTCCAGCTAAGAGTATATTAGCTGTTTATTCAAAATGTGTGAGAGGGATGTTTGTAATCAGATCATACTGTGATCTTCAGGGGACTCACCATCTCCTTGCAACCCAGGGCTGCAGTTTCTCTGCTCCTAGACTTACCGTGGGGTGAGTACCACATAGACACAGAGGAGACGCACCTGTTGATGGCCAGTCTTTGAGGAGACTCAGCCGCTTTCTAGTTGATGGCCTCAGCTGTCATGATGCTATTTAGGAAAGCAGCGGCTTAGAGACACAGCACAGTGACATTTTTCGAGGGAGCAGACCCTGTGTTCTCTGCCATTCTCACCTGCGCCCAGAAACAGAATCATCCCCTCTTTCTCGGTCTTTCTAATCCCTCCCTTGGGAATCCTTGTCATGTGATGGGTCGAAACTCCACATCCATTGGTCCAGGTTTGACATTCAGACATATGCTTCTAAGCAAGAGCCTCCTGGGCTTGAGGAGCTTGTGGCTGTGGGAATCAGAGGAAGAGGATGTGTCTGGGAGATGTTACGGGAGTGGAATGGACAGTACTGATGGCTTGGTTAGATGTGGAGGATGAGGGTTAGATATAGAGGAAGAAGGAACAATGCTGAGATTTTTGGCTTAGTCTGCTTCTTAGAAGTTGGTCCAGTCCCAAGGTGAGAAGCAGAACAGGAGGATGGACCCCAGAAGACAGCAAGTGTAGCTTATACGCCCTGAGTACCCAAAGCAAGCCAACTGGTGAATGTTCTTCTAGATCAGGGAAACCTGGGATGAAGATGTATACTTGGGGGTCATTTAAGACAGAAATGGCAACTGAAGAACAATAAGAGTGATGAGATCAAAGAATTGCACAGAATGGGACTGTGGGGCTGGAATGTCTTCTTAGAAAGATGAATGTTACAAGAATGGGCAAGTGAAAAAGAGCCCATGGGGAAATGAGAAACAACCAGAGCAACGGGAGAAGAACTGAGAGACTGTGGCATCATAGGGGAAAGAGGGTGCAGCTTTTAAAAGGAGAACAAATAGGAAAAGCAGAGTACCCACTGGTTTGGAGGACAGTGAGGTCATTGATGATATCAGTGAGGGACAAGGAGGAAGACAGATTACAGGCCAGTGGTGAAGAATGAGCAGGAGGGGACAGAGTGTAGACAGGACTTCAGGAAGCCTGACTGTGATGGAAAAGAGAAAACTAGATCTAGAAGTTATTGATTGATATGTATGAGTTGGTGAAGGGCAGGGAAGGCTGGCATGCTGCAGTCCATGGGGTCGCAAAGAGTTGGCCGTGATGGAGTGACTGAACTGATTCATATGTGATAATAAACAATGCAGTGATGCACCTCAGTGACTGCCTACCCAGAACTTACCAACAGTCTCACTCCTTAGGAAACTTTTGAATAGACATACATTCATTTTAAATATAGTTACTTATCACTTGGCAACTTATAAACAATTCCCAGTGTTTATCCAGCACTTGCCATGTGCCAGGTGTTGTGATGCAGCTTGGCGTTATGATATGAATGTGTTGACTTTCCTGACAGCCAATTCCAGGTGGTTCTCAGAGTCTGTTCTCTTCTGCTGTTGCTGAAAGAATCAATTACTTCAAGCACACATCCCTCCTCATAGCCTCATCCTGCTGTCATTTCCCCACAGTTTCTTGTTTGCTCACTTGTGTGCCCACCATTTGCTCCTTCCTCAAGAGTATCCAGTGCCTCTTCTGTTATTCTTTGGGGAGCCTCAACCTAGGGGCTTGCTCCTTGGAAAAAAAGCTATGACAAACTTAGACAGCATATTAAAAAGCAGAGACATCACTTTGCCAACAAGTGTCCATATGCCCAAAGCTGTGGTTTTTCTGGTAGTTGTGTGTGGTTGTGAGAGTTGGACCATAAAGAAAGCTGAGCACTGAAGAATTGATGCTTTTGAACTGTGGTATTGGAAGACTCTTGAGAGTCCCTTGGACTGCAAGGAGATCCAACCAGTCCATCCTAAAGGAAATCAGTCCTGAATACTCATTGAAAGGACTGATGCTGAAGCTGAAGCTCCAGTACTTTGGCCACCTGATGGGAAGAACCAACTCACTGGAAAAGACCCTGATGCTGGGAAAGACTGAAGACAGGAGGAGAAGGCAGGGGTGGGGGGAGGCGACAGAGGATGAGATGGTTGGATGACATTACCGACTCAATGGACATGAGTTTGAGTAAACTCCGGGAGTTGGTGATGGACAGAAGGCCTGGCGTGTTGCAGTCCATGGGGTCGCAAAGAGTCGGACATGACAAAAACTGAACAACAACCTAGACTCACCAGGGAGTTAAGAACATAAGGCACAGATTTAGCAGATGTCTCCATATTTAAAATAAATCTGTGGTCCCCACTGCACCATGATGCCTTCTGACCTTGTGCGAGGTACCGCTGTGGCGTATGAGAGACATCCCTGTCTCTCCTCCTCTTCCAGCTTCTGCCCCAGCCTCGTCACAGATGTGCCCACCACTCACATCCCCGGGCATAGGTATGGCCTCATCCCTGTGCCTTTGCAGGCAGCATTTATCCTCCGTCACACCCCCACCTAGCCTGGCCTGCTGCCCAAGTCTGCCGTCAGCCCTGCCTCCCCTCAGAAGCCTTCCTGGCTTTCTTCCCACGGCCTCCGCACAGGAATGGCCTGGTGCTTGGCAGCCTGGGTGCTGACAATGGGTTATCTTATCCACCCCACCCCACCCCCAGTGATTCTTGCCATGGGCAGCAGTTACAGCTTACCACAGGACGCATCCCCAGGACCTGGCGGGGATGCAGCCTGGCTGCTGGGCTCTGTTGGTGAACAGCTAAAAAAGCAGCTTCCAGGACAAAGGCCCTATGTTAGTTCAGGTGGGCCATCTAAGCAGAAACAGAACCGTGTCCTGAACCAAAGCTCCGTCCAGGAGCCTCAGGGGCAGCCCACAGCTGGGCCGTCCTGGCATCTGAGAAGGGTCACAGGGGTGCAGGGCAACCCCAACGCCCAGCCACCTCCTGAGTCAAATCCTGTTTATGGTGATTTCAGAGGCTCCAGAGCCGAATAAGGTGAATGCAAGTAGTTACAGCCGGACAACAGATACACCCGCTGCACTGAACACTCTTCACTAGAACAGTGTGTACACGTGTTAAGTTGCTTCAGTCATATCTGACTCTCTGTGGCCCTGTGGACCACAGTCTGCCAGGCTCCTCTGTCCATGGGATTCTCCAGGCAAGAATACTGGAGTGGGTTGCCATTTCCTCCTCCAGGGGCTCTTCCTGACCCAGGGATCAAACCTATGTTGTTTATGTCTCCTGCATTGGCAGGTGAGTTTTTTTAACCAGTAGCGCCACCTGGGAAGCCCAGAGAAGCAGCATGTGGGGCAGACTTGGCCCACAAGTTTGTCAGGCCCTGCTCACGGCCCTCCACCCTGCTTATCTACAAAGGATCTTCTCTTTCCTGAGCACCTGTGTCCCTATGTCTATCTCAGTGACACTTGTAGACTCACTCAAGCCAGGAGCCTGGGACTCTTCCTGGTCTGGTTGATTGTCCAGCCTCTGCCCTCAGGAGGCCCACCCCGTGCCCCTGGCTCAGCCCTGGTGCCCCTGTGCCCAGGCCTTCAGCTGCTCTTCTAACCAGGTGTTCAGGAGACTTCCCACGTAGGCCCGACAGCTGACCCTAGAGTACCTGTCTGTGGGGTGGCTCTTGGCTAATGTCTGGGGACTTGGATTTCGTGGGGAGGGTCCCACAATCCCTGATCAGTGCAGCTCGCTGTACCTACTGTTTGTCGGACCAGGGTGGTTTGTGCCGAGCAATCGCACTTCTCCAGGAAGCCTGGAATTCGGGTCCACGCCAGGCAGAGGATGCACGGGACCAGCCCTGAGTGCTGAGTCTGGTGAGGGTCCCTGGTGTCTAGCACTTCCCACAAGTCGTCTCAACTCCTGGAGGAAGGAACTGTGTGTGTGCTGTGTGGGTTCACCAGGAGGGCCCCCTGCAGGCCCGTCTCCCCTGGACTCCACCCCGGGTGCCTTTTCCCTCTGCTGATTGCAATCTGGATCCTTTTTGCTATAAGAGTCACAGCTGTGACCACAACCACATGCCCACTCTTGTGGGTCTTCCACCAGGACCCCTGGTACACTGAGTCTGTCAAATTCCATCTCCTCTTTCTGTCCATGTCACTACATGCTCAATCCTACTTTCCTTCACCCTTGCCACGTTTGATTGAGGCCACGTGTTTAGTAAGGTGTGTTTCTGTACAGACGCTGGCGAATTTAAGAGGCATCTTGTTCAACAGTGCACTGGGAGTGGAGGTTGATCTAGGACTCAGAGGAGAAAGGTTTTGAAGAAAGCCATTGGTGATGTGCAGACCCCTGGAAACCTCACAGGATGGAAACGCTTGTCAGAACACCTTCTTAAAAGAGGTGCCCTGGTTCTCTGAAGGGCTGTGGCCTTCCTCTCCCCTTGCCCCACGAAGTTAAAAACTGCAGAGTGGTTGTCATATCCCACGTTGACCACGTTGAACAAGAAGGTCGACAGCTGATCCGGAGTCAGTGGGGGAAGCACACAGGCCGACCGGGGCCCCGAGCCCGGCATGTCTCTAATCTAGAGGGGGGCGGAACCTCTTGGGAAACTCTGGGTTTTAAGAATAAGTCCTTGTAAGGATTGTGGATCTGTTAACAGAATCAGAAACTGAGGAAGAAAAGATAATTCCATTAAAGAAAAAAGAAAAAAAAGCACTCCATTAGAAAGGAAGCCAGCACTGAAAAATCCTGGATCATCAATTCTCTTTTTCTTTTTTTCCCCGCTCTGGAATGTGGCCATTCTGGCCTTTACACTTTCCTCAGATTCAGCATCCTATTTCTGTTCACTTGACTCTCTCTTTTGACTTTCTCCAAAAGTAAAATGATCTGCAGTGAAAATGTTGTTGTTTGATGTATATACTCTTTATAAAATTCATAAGTAATATGAACCTCTTCATAGATTATTTAGCCCGAAGTTCATTCTGCATAGAAACTTACATTTTTGAAAAGACAGGACATGGTTTGAGTGAGTCCAACTGTTTTAACCATATTCATTTAATCTGTCATTCTATCAAACAGATCTTTTCACTAGTTTTGAATAGTCGTGACTTTAGTTCAGCCAGCAGTCCTAAAGAGATGATCCCTACCCTTCTAGTTAGGTTCCAAGACCCTGGCACGTGCCTTTCTGAGTTCCTTTGCCGAGACAGGGACCCTCAGATACCCCTGCGCCTGACCTGTATCTCAGCCTGAACCCTGCCTCCCCAGCGCTCCACTATTTCTTCTCCCAAGGAGGAAAAAATCCCCATGAAGTTATCCTGTTCCTGGCATACATTTCACATCATCAGAATGAGAAACTGGACTTTACTAGATGACCTTTAAAGTTACTTCCTACCTGAGAATAATAAGATCCTACAGTTTCACAGTCCGGTCAGTACGTGAGGGTGGGAGGAGTTAAAGTCTTTAATATCTCAAGTTCCCTAGTGGTCCAGGGGCTAAGACTCCTCGCTCCCAGCGTAGGGGCCCTGGTTCAATTCCCTGGTTGGGGAACCTGATCCTACATGCTGCAACTAAGACCTGGAGCAGCTAAATAAATAATAAAAACTAACCTTTAATATCAATTTCTGGTCATTCCTATAAGACCTGCACATGTCTATTCACCTATCAGAGTTGCCCAGTGGTGTTGAGCCTCTTCAGGGAATGATCTGTCGTCATATTACTCCCCCCAGACACCCAGCACAGCCCCTGGGTGAGAGTCTGCAATTGGTGAGGTTCTGAATAAAGTGAATAAAACCATACTTGTAGGCAGACAGCTTTCTTCTAATACTGGGAGCTGGTTATATTGCATTTTCAGACCTTACAAAAAATAATAATTGCCATCTCAACAAGTTTTTGGATTTAGCAAAAAGGGGGAATAATTCATGCTGAAAATAATATCCATTGATTGTGATGTTCATAGTGAGATCACTACTTATGAGACTAATACTGATTGTGTGATTCACCTGTCAGCTCCTGTTTTCAAAGTTCTTGTGTATTTGGTGTGTTCCAACATAGCCATTCAACAGAGCACACAGATCAACTTTTCCTGATCCTCTCCACAAACCGAGTGAGAAACACACAGTTGCACCTTGATCACTTTTTTCCTCTAACTTCTTCCTTAGCATGTAAATACTTGGACAGTTTCTCTCATTTGGGCTCGTAATGCTTTTCCACTGTTTGAGAGTCACATCCATGGCTGTTTTCTCCTCGCTTCTCGCCGTCCTCTCAGTGTCTGGGGTCCGAAGGAGCAAGGGCTCCCTGCTCGTGCGTGTGCTTCAGAGGTGTCCTGGCCATGTTACTCCTTAAAGCTCTAAGTAAAATGACTTTGCTCAGTGGCGCTCTGTTAAATTGGCTGGTTAATTCTGGTGTTATTTACCCTGTAATTCATTAGTTTCACCCCACCATTGGCAGCTGACAGGCTGTAATTTCACGCCTTGCAATAAAAGATGTCTCGTAATCCGCTTCATTTAGCAGCAAGAGAATTTAATGAAATTAACTGCAGTCCTAATTATGCCAGTGAATACTAAAGACCGCCATCAAGTTTTCTCAGAAAAAAAGGACGAGGTCCACCTCGTGAAGGATTTCGAATATAATTTCCTGGGAAAAGTTGCAAATGTCTTCCTTCTATTGGCCAACAAGGCCCAATTATGACTACACATATGACTGTAATTAACCGCTTTTTCTGAATGTCTCTCCAAGTATTCATCATTTTCAATCAAATTTAAAAGCAGTCCTTCTATCGTAGTGGTGGTGGTGATGTAAACAAGCTGACGTCGCGTTTCCCACCGGTGGTGTTTCCTCCGTGCTGGTCCATGGCATGGATCTGCATCACGTCCCGGGTGCGTAGCAGGTTCACAGCGTGTGGCTGGAGAGGGTTCCCACCGACACCGTGATGACACCCTCCTGCCCCGAGGACACCTGGGGGAGCTGCCCGCTGCAGGTGGTTACCTGTAGGGCTTGGAGTTTCCTGCCTCACCTGGTTCTTTGCCCTGCCCTTCTCCAGGACACAGGGTTTTTCCATGCTTCTTGCTTCAAGTCCCCCGCCACCCCTGGGTGGGAAGAAAATGTGTTCTTGGCACCCAGTGTGACTATCTTCCTGTTGCAGTGGTACACAGGTCATGTCTCTCCCTGAGACACAGTCCTTCTACCTCTCTAGGCTCACCTGTCCTACCTTTCATCTTTGGCTTCTCTACCTTGGTCTCCTTCGCTACTCATCCTCATTAGTGGAGGATACAGAATGGAGAGGAAGCAAGATGCATTAATGCTCCAAGAAGACCCAGGCTTCTCCACGTCCCAGCCGTCACCCAAGGGGCCCACACACCCAGATCCCCTCCTGCCCACGTCTGTGTGCCAGGGCCACTGCCGTCAGCAGCTTCTCTTTGCGATGCAGACACTGCAGCGAGCCTGGGTGGGTTAGAGCATGGTCGAGAAGAAAACATTATGCTGCACAGGGACCCATGAGACAGACACTCCTAGAGGAAGAATCACACGTTCTGCCCTGTGTGTGCGTGCTCAGTCGTGACTGACTCTGTGACCCCACGGACTGCGGCCCCCCCAGGCTCCCCTCTCTGTGGGATTTTCCAGGCAAGAATGCTGGCGTAGGTTGCCCTTTCCTCTTCGAGGGGATCTTCCTTACCCAGGAATGGAACCCTCGTCTCCTGCTTCTTCTGCGTTAGCAGGTGGATTCTGCCAGTGCACCACCTGGGAAACCCCTCTACCCTGTAGAGACAGCAGTTCAAATACAGTCGTGAGAAGTTCTGTTTTCTTTAAATACAGGAGAAACAGCAGTAGCCACAGTTATTAACTGCTACCCTTCTTTCTAATCTTACTTTAAAAATGAGTGACATTCCTCAAATTCTCAAAACGATCACCTGGCTTCCTTGGGCCACAACACCTGTGTCCTGGGCTCCACATCCCAGATGCACACTCACTGTGGTGACGTTACCCTGGCAGCTTTTATTCAGAGGCCACAATAAAATGTGATGGTGAGGCATCTCTTCTTCACTTGTGGTTGCTGGGCGGGCAGCCTTTGACCAGAAACACTTTAGAACCATTTGGGATAGCTGCTGTGTGTTTGCAAAGAGTATATTCAAGTTCACAATCAACCTTCTTGTTCTCACTGTCTCCAGGAGACAGGTGTTGTGCTCTCAGGGACTCAGAAAGATGAGGACTCTACAGCAAGGTTGGGGAGCTCCATGGTCTCACCCCACAGCGCACTCACAGCAAGGCCATCCCAGGGGACCTGTGGTCTTGCAGGTCTGTGTCCATCTGTGGGGACCGCCACCTGTTGCGGGTAGGGGTCCTCCCCTGGGATGTTGGGTCAGTGGCAGTGCTGGTCCCTGACTCAGGGTCTTGCCCTGGGCACGACCTGTGTCACCATGCAGTGTCCCCTCACTGCCCACAACCGATGGGGGCGGCTCCCAGGCAGGGTGTGGACTGCGACGGCATTCACGGGGCTCTCTCACGTCCCGGAGACCTGGTCTCCGGGTGTCCTCCCGGCTGGTCAGCCTTGGGCCCGCCGGCCAGCTTCTCTGGGCTCTCTGAGCACCAGCCTGGTCTGGAACGCTGGTGCCCGTGGTGCTGAGTGCCCGGCAGAACGTCGGTCCTGACTGTGAGCATCCACCGGGAAGGCCCTGCTCTTGCAGTGAGAGGAAGCGAGGCGCCATAGACGCGGGGGTCTGGGCTTGGAGGACGGCAGAAGGGAACACCCGGGCCAGGGCCAACTCAAGGGTGGGGCAGAGGCAGCTCCGCCCCTCCCCTTAAACCAGATGCTCCCATGATGCACCAGGTGGGGGCTAGGGGCGGGGCAGAGGAAGCTCCTCCCCACTCTCCTTAAACCAGATGCTCCCATGATGCACCAGGTGAGGGCTAAGGGAGGGCAGAGGAAGCCCCGCCCCCTATTCTTAAACCGGATGCTCCCATGATGCACCAGAAGGGGCTGTGGAGTCTGTGAGAGGGCCACAGTGGTTTTGGGGTTTTCCGGCCGGGTGTGCTATCTGCCCTGCGTGTCACTTCACCAGCCGTACCCCTCGGTCTCCCCACTTTGGAGCATTAGCAGCTGAGGCCAGGCTGATGGGGGGCAAGGCACAGGGCTCTGTGCCCGGATGTCCGCCCTGGTCCTCCTTGAACACCCAGAAGACCGCCGGGAGGTCACAGCGCGAGAGCCTGTGGACCCGGAAGAGGGGAGTGGGAAGCGCGTCCTGAGGCTTGCCGATCTGAAAGCTGGGTATTCTGGTCGCCTCCTGGGAAGGAAAGAGAGGGGGGCCCACTGTTGGGATGCACGAAGCCCCATCTCGTCAGCGGCGCGCTAGAGGTAATTTTGGCGACGAGCAGTAAGGAAACCTGAAGTATTTCTCTCCCAGACCCTCCCAGCTTATTAAAAGAACTTATAGACATGAAAATACATTAAAGTGGGCAAAGCGGAGAGGGTGAAAGAGATTAACAACCTTCGCTGAATAGAGCCTATTGATGAAGCGGGCCTGTGAGCGGCTGCGGGCTCTGAGACGAGGTGCAAGCCTCTGAAAAGAAGGTCAGGCCTGTCCAGAATTTAGGGGGGCGGGGGTGGGAACTGACATGTAAAAATACGAAGCGCCTGCCGGCCCTCTCCTCCCTCTTCCTGACTGGGGAGGCTTGTTCTGGGAAAGAGGAAACACCGCCCTGCCAGACGATTTCCCAGTTTTACACCCAAATCAAAGGATCCACTTAACATGCAGCGGAGACAGGGGGGCGCGTGTACATCTCGTCTGTTGTCTGGGGTGTCACCTCTTAGTGCGGGTCTCAGCATGGGAGATGGTGCGGCAGAGGGGGCTGGGGCTGGAAAGGGGGGGCGGTGGGTAGGGGGACCGGAATCAGGCCAGGTTGCCACGGGTCAGGGTGCCTTCGGAGATCTTTCCAGGCAATGGGGTGTTAGCAAGTATGAGTGCAAGCAAGCCCGCCCGTGTGTGTCTGTGCGAGAGAAAGTTAGCCGTCAGTCAAGTTTTATCTCTTAATGAATAGAGACTGCTGAAGTAAGGGTTAGGTAATTGAGTTTATAATTAATTAGCCATAACCCTCATCAGATAAAGCAGTTGTGAGGAATTTTTTTTTTTTTATCTCCTTTCTCTCCCCAGGGCCTGCCCTTCTTTGTCCTTGCACTGACAGCCAGCACTTATCTCGGGGCTGCTGCAGCCCGTGCAGGCAGCTTTCCACCCTCTCGGCGGGGGCACAGGGGTGGTCAGCCGGCCCCGCTTTGTGCTGGGAGGCCGGCAATCAGTCCAGCTGTCCGGGCCATGATGAATTAGCGGTGGGAGTGAACACAGAGGTGGACCCCAGATCAGCCCGATAGCTCCCAGGCTGCTTCTGTGTGTCCCGGCTTCAGCGTTGTCTCTGATAGACCCTTGACATCTTCCAACAAAGAGGTTGCGAAGGTAGAGGTGGGGAGATGGATCGTGCCTCCGAAAAGTTGGGCAGCTTACAAAAGACCCCTTAATTTCAACAGCTGGGCAGTTCAGTCCACAAAGGAGGGAAATCAATGAGCGTTTCCTTGAGGACCTTCTTCATTTCTCTCTCCATTTACTGGAGCTCTCTATATGTTCAGAGGACAAGCAATAAATGGTACACATGTAGGCATTAGAATCCAAGAGTGTGTCAAGGAATCTGTCTGTCTTTACAGAGTGTATGGCAGCGGGGGGCTTCCCCTTCTCTATTTCAAGCATAGAAATCTTGTGATAGAGGCACTTTAAGGGAGGAATTTTTTAAGGCCCAAGGTTGTGCCTTTCTTACTGCTTCTGATACTGAATCAGAAAAACCCTGGACTTGCAATGTCAACTTCTTTGTGGTGTTAGTTGTTTCTTTCTCATTAACCCCAAGGCAGGTACAGATAAACCTCTCAGTCCCCCAGGGATGTGGTCCATCTAAGGATTTGCTTTCTTTTCCATCTCCAGTTGCTGCATATTGTAGACAGTCTGGGACACGATTTTGTTTTTCTTTGTTCGCCAGAATAGGTATCGCTTCCCAAGACCCTCTGGTAATTATTTGAGGACTCAAAAAGCCGGAATGTTTTTCCAGACCGTGAGACTGAACCATGATTTTGAATGTTAATGAAAATTTAATCAGACCGAATATATTATTCAACCTCATTTAGGGAGTGAAATATGATAAGTGCGTTTACAAGTGCTGAAATTTGTAGAACAAATGAGTTCATTTTTGTGGGGAGCAAAGTGAGAAACCCATAGGCTGATGTATTGAGATGGGAGAGTAGGATGGTTGTTTGTTTTGGGTTCTGCTAGAAATGTCACCTGCTCTTACAGTTAAGTTGGGAAACAACATTAGTAGCAAAAATGCCAAAGTAAAGGCCCATGATCTTCATCACCTTCCAGTACAGAAATACCAGATGCTGTCATTGGGCTGCACCTAATGACTCCAGTTTTATTTTGTTTTTGTTTTTTTTTTAATGAAGCAAGTATGGTAAATATGCCAGTTCTGGGCTTTCTTTGGGGGAAGGAAAAGGAATTAGATGTGTGGATTCATAGGATGATTAAGACCAAGATGTGGAATCTGAATTACACAGCTGACAAAAGTGGATCCACCCTGTGGAGCATCCACCCACCCAGCCTCCCCTTACCTTCCAGACTTGCTGGGGTCACGTCTAACACCCAGAAAAAAACCCACGAAAATCCCTGTGATCCTATGATTAAGCTTTGGCAACTTCTGTCACAGCTGAACTAGTTTAGGTCCAGTACTTGATCAAGGTCAACAGATATAGAATATTGCACCTAAAAGACCGTGTTTCTTCTCTGCTTCCAACTGAACCGTGTATCATGGTCCGCAAACCACGTGGCCCAGGGCACAGACAATGCATCTTCCTCTTTTTTTTCCCATCCTCTTGGGTAGGACCTGAGGTCGCTCCCTTAAGTGGCATCAGCCAGGCCACCCTGTCACAGTTTTATTTCCCAGGTGGCTATTATGCCCTTCTTCAGAGAGGTGGAGCCAACCGGTTCCTCTGGAACTGCACTGCATCTGCGTATTATCAGTTGACTCTCCAGCCACTGATTGAGATGCGGTCAGTCGTAGCCACAGACAAACTCCGTGGTGGGGAGTCAGATCAGGGCCTAGAAATGTGGGAACAAAAGGCTGTGAGTCCAAGCCAGCCTGGTGCCTGGTGCCTCTACTTTTACCCATCAGTGTCATGGTTTGGGGAGTTTTCTTAGCGTAAGCTTTACTTGCATCATCTGTTGAGCTGTGGCTGTCACCCTGAGTGAAGTTTCAAAAATGGCTAGGACTTACTTCCCTGTTGGCACAGTGGTAAGAATGTACCTGCCAATGCAGAGGACACGGGTTCAATCCCTGGTCCAGGAAGATCCCACATGTCTCCGAGCAGCTAAGCACATGTGCCACGATTACTAAGCACTTGCTCTAGAGTGAGCTGCAACTACTGGCCTAGAGCCTGTCCTCCGCAACAAGAGAAAACACTGCAGTGAGGAGCCCGCTCAGCTCAATGAAGAGTAGCCCCCACTCCCAGCAACTAGAAAAAGACCGAGCAAAAACAACGAAGACCCAGCGCAACCAAAAATAAAAAATTTAGTGACCTTTAGGATAAAATGCAATTTTAAAAAAGGTTAATCCCCTTCTCTTCACATCACCACACTCCATGCCCACTTTTTTTTTTTTTTAATGTAAAAGTTAATGGAGCAAGTTATGAGAGAGAGTTCTTTAGTCTTCCTTGGTTTTGGAGCCAGTGTCCTGGGAAGTTTTGATCCCTGCAAGTTTAGTTCACTTCTGCAGCTGGAGCCCGGGACGTGGGCTGGCTCTTGCGGTGTGACCTGCATCCCAAGAGGATGCTTCAGAGGGGGAGCTTTCAGTTTTTCTCTGTCTGTTACTTCTAAAACCTCAACATCATTTATTTTAAAGTGGGATGACTAATGGATCCTTGCCTGGTTTTGTGAAAGAAAAGCAAAGCAGAAAAGGTTTAAAGGAAGACAAGATGAAGGCCTTCCTTTGTGATGTTCAACTAGACACTATTCTCAGGCGTCCCGCGTAGATCCTGGCCTTGCTGGTGCATGAGCTGCTGTTGCATGTGTCACGCTTGGGATGCAAGGGAAGGGAAGGCCTGGTTAGCAGGTGACAGGAAATGATGATGTGGCTGGACCAGGGGATTCGTGGTAGTGTGGCAGGCATTTCAGACTAATTAGTATATTTATTAAAAGGAAATGTCACCTAAAATCCTAAATTCTCTTTGCTGTCCTCTCTTTAAACGTCTTTTCATACTGTTCATGGGATTCTCCAGCCTCAAGATCAAATTACCAACATTCGTTGGATCATCAAAAAAGTAAGAGAGTTCCAGAAAAACTTCTACTGCTGCTTTATTGATTGCGTCAAAGCCTTTGACAGTATGGATCACAATGAACTATGCAAAATTTTTCAAGAGTTGGCAATACCAGACCACCTTACCTGACTCCTGAGAAATCTGTACGCAGGTCAAGAAGCAGTTAGAACCAGACATGGAACAATAGACTGGTTCCAAATTGGGAAAGGGGTACGTTAAGGTTGTATATTGTCACCCTACTTATTTAACTTACATACAAAGTACATCATGCGAAATGCCAGGTTGGATGAAGCACAAGCTGGAATCAAGATTGCCAGGAGAAATATCAATAACCTCAGATATGCAGATGGTACCACCGTTATGCAGAAAGGGAAGAGCCTCTTGATGAAACTGAAAGAGGAGAGTGCAAAAGCTGGCTTAAAGCTCAACATTCAAAAAACGAAGATTATGGCAACCAGTGCTACCACTTCATGGCCAGTACATGGGGAAACAGTGAGAGACTTTATTTTCTTGGGCTCCAAAATCACTGCAGATGGTGACTGCAGCCGTGAGATTAAAAGATGCTTGCTCCTTGAAAGAAAAGCCATGACCAACGTAGATAGCATATTAAAAAGCAGAAACATTACTTTGCCAACAAAGGTTTATATAGTTAAAGCTATGGTTTTTCCAGTAGACATGTATGGATGTGAGATTTGGACCATAAAAGCTCAGCACCAAAGAATTGATTCTTTTTAACTGTGGTGTTGGAGAAGACTCTTGAGAGTCCCTTGGACAACAAGGAGATCAAACCAGTCAGTCCTAAAGGAAATCAGTCCTGAATATTCATTGAAAGGACTGATGCTGCAGCTGAAGCTCTAATACTTTGGCCACCTGATGCAAAGAACTGACTCATTGGAAAAGACCCTGATGTTGGGAAAGGTTGAAGGTAGAAGGAGAAGGGGATGACAGAGAATGAGATGGTTGGATGGCATTACTGACTCGATGGACATGAGTTTGAGCAAGCTCCAGGAGTTGGTGATAGACAGGGAAGCCTAGCATGCTGCATTCCACAGGGTCACAAAGAGTGGGACCCAACTGAGCGACTGGACTGAACTGATTTAAACATCATCAGTATTTTCTTGACTTAGTTATTAAGTCAGTTACAGATTGAGTTCAAACCTAATTCCAGCCTTATTTTATCTTAGTTTTAAAAGTTTTAAAAGCTGAGTTACACTGAATTAAAAGTGAAGTGATTCCAGATTTAAATATAAATAGAGTGTCTTCCTTCCCTTTAGACTTGTTCCCGAACTTTGGGTTTTTGTAGTACTTAATCACCAAGTTATGTCTGACTTTCTACGAGCCTGTGGACCATAGCCTACCAGGCTCCTCTGTCCATGGAAGTCTCCAGTGGGTTGTCATTTCCTTCTCCAGAGGATCTTCCTGACCCAGGGATCGAACCCGAGTCTCTGGCATTGGCAGGTGGGTTTCTTTACCACTGAGCCAGCCACCTGGCTGCTGTCCATACACGTTGACTCAGACCTCTCTATCTTGACCACATGATGCTGGGAAACCAGGAATTCTGTTGGTACCTGAAGAACTGGACACCTGGGGAGGGAGGAGGCGTCCTTGATCATGCTGCAGAGACATGGGCTTCTTCCCCTTGGTGGGGAGAGTAGGGGATATCTCTGGAGGCACAGAGGCTGCTGCATTCCCGGAAGGCCAGTCTTATCTCGGAAGTACTGACAGTATTTCTAATGTGCATGTTAACCTAGCAACCCTGGGGCTGTGGCTCCTTCCCTGAGGTTTGTCCTCATCCTTGGTGGCTCACCTGAAATGCTCTGGGGAGGGTGTATATGAAAAAGTGCAGCTCGCCTGGTGCCAGCAAGGAGGCAAGGGGGCAGCCCCAAACTGTGGCACCAGGAGGCATCTGGCTATGCCCTCTTTGAGTTCAGGCTCTGTGTGTTCTCATGTTCCATGTGCTGAAGCCCAGGTCTTCTTGTCTCCACATCTAAGCCAGCAGTAGCCTTAGCAGAAGGCCCCCAGATGGTGCTCACATGGGCCACCTTTCAGTCCAGTTATGACCCTGCCCACGTGGTCTGGGGACACAGTGTGCGCCAACAAGGCAGTGACCTTGACCCAGGGCCACGTGTTGGCCCTGTGTACACAGGCTGGAATGAAAATGGGGACTAATCCAGGAGAACCACCAATAAATGTCCCTGCCAGGGTTGTCATTAAATTTCAGCACTTCTCTTATATGTGGATTCTAAAGAAAGCAAAAAATGAGACTCCCACAAAAGGAAATCAGATTTGTGGTTTCCAGAGGAAGGGGGACAGGGAGTTGGAGGAAGGTGGTCAAAAGGTACAAACTTCTAGTTAAGAAGATAAGTAAGTGCCAGTACCGTACTGTCTTGATGCCTGTAACTTTGTGATATAGTCTGCAATCAGAAAGTTTGATTCCTGTAACTCTGATTTTCTTTCTCAAGGTTGCTTTATATCAGAGTCTTTTGTGTTTCCATACAAATTGTAAAAAAAAATTTTGTTCTGGGAAAAATGCCACTGGTACCTTGATGGGGATTGCATTGAATCTATAGATTGCATTTGGTAGTACAGTCATTTTCACAATATCGCTTCTTCCAATCCAGGAACATGATATATCGCTCCATCTGTGTCATCTTTGTTTTTTTTCATCAGTATCTCATACTTTCCTGCATACAGGTCTTTTGTCTCCTTAGGTAGGTTTATTCCTGGGTATTTTATTCTTTTTGTTTCAGTGGTGAATGGGATTACTTCCTTAATTTCTCTTTCTGACTTCTCGTCGTTAGTTTATAGGAATGCAAGGTATTTCTGTGTATTAATTTTGTATCTTGCAACTTTACTAAATTCATTGAATAGCTCTAGAAATAGTAACGATGAACCTATATGCAAAGAAGGAATGGAGAACAGACTTGTGAGCAGAGCTAGGGAAGGAGAGGGTGGGACGAACTGAGAAAGTAGCATTGACAGATACACACCGTCAGGTGTAAAACAGAAAGCTGGTGGGAAGCTGCCGTGTAACACAGGGAGCCCAGCCTGGCGCTCTCTGGTGACTTAGAGGGGTGGGGGTGGGGGGCTAGCGGGGGCGGGGGGCTCGAGAGGAAGGGGACGTATGTATAGTTATGACTGATACGAGTTGTTGTCAGCAGGAGCCCACACATCACTGTAAAGCCATTTTCTCCAATTATGTAAGTACTAGGGATGTGACCGACAGCGTGATGGCTATAGTCAGCACTGCTCTATGGTTTGTAGGCAAGTTGCTGAGAGTGTGAATCCTGAGAGCGCTCGTCGCAAAGAAAAGCTCCCCGCCCCTTTCTCTCTTTTCCTCTTCCTTTTCTTTTTACTGTATGTTTATGAGAAAGTGAATGTTAGCTGAACCTTTTGTGGGAACCATTTCACAGCATCTGTAAATTAACCATAGTCCTATATGCCTTAAACCTACACAGTGATGAGCGTCAGTTATTTCTCAGTAAAACCAGAAGAAAAGTTACTGCAGACAGCACTGGCCACTTGAGGCTAAAGCCCAAAGACCTCTTCTAAGTAAGGGTTAGCTCGTGCCGGCTGGTGTCTGAGCCACTTGGTTCCTGTGGTGTGTTCAAGGACACCGCTGTAGACACACGTAAAGATGTGCATCCTGACCCCACCCTAGTTACTGGTCCCAGAGTCGTTTGTGTGGGAACAGGCGTTCCGTGTGGACTTGCATGTTGGAGCCCACCCGGTTCCGCCCCAGCAGCCTGTAGCTCGGGGGAGAGGCTCAGCTTGTCCCCGGGTTGCTGCTCTTGGGCGTCACATGGGGACCCCAGACGTGGTCCCTCCCCTCTCCTGTCCCTGACCCTCCTGGGCTGCTCGAAACATGGCCGTTGAGGGCCACACCACTTTGGTTGCGGCCATTACTTTTAAAATAGAAACTGCAGAAGTGGATGCCCATGAAAACATGGTTTGCTTGTCACACCCATGTGGTTCATCTCTCCATGTGTTTCCCCTGTGTGTGTGACAGAGGAGCCCCTCTGAGCCAGCAGGCCAGCTTTGGGATGACAGCAAACACATGGCCAGTTGCTGGTAAGGGAAGACTGATAGAAGCATGTTCTGTGTATTCCTGTAACTGATGTCCAAGAATTCAGTGTAAAAGTCACTTGGGAATTGACTGGGTGCGAAGAAAGCACTGAAGGACCCAGAGGTCTCCTGAAGTTCATCCTGAAATGTCCTTTTTGGTCTGTGCCGTGTTTTTGGTTTTAAGTGTTTTGTTTTAAGTGCTTCTAGATGAGCATGGCTACTTTCCACAAGGCTGCCTGGGTGATCTCAGGGAGTTTTTGTTTTTTTCTGGTAGAGTACTGGGTAAATGACAAGACGCCATGATTGTACATCATTTAATTTAGTATTGCCATTTGGGGGAAATGCTTATCTTAATTGTGAAAACCTTCAACTTTGTATAAATTCAAATGGGACATAATTCTAATGATATAGCAATCTTCAAATCCCACCATCACCATAACTACAGAAAGGAAACTGAGGCTGGGCATATAACATTATACATAATTTAATTTTTCTTTAGTTGATAAATTAATGTTCACTACATCACATTTTATCCAAGGTTTTGGAAACATTAGTTAAAACATGAAAAAATAACACTGTAGCATATAAACACAACATCTTTAGAGAAATATGTTTATCAAACTTCTTAGCTGCAAGATTCTGGAGGGCTTTTGTTTAAAATGTAGCAATTTAGAGGGAATTATTTTTAAACTGTATAAAATTAAGAAGGCAGATGGCTTAAGTAGTTAGGGTAACTCTTATCCAGAGATGATAAAAAGTAATGAATATGAATTATTTCACCGTGAGTTATATTTTGTGCACACCATGATCTGTACTCCTTACTTGCTGTGTACATCCGCTTTGTCAAAAGTTATAACGTATCCGTCTACCATGAAAGGTCCCTATAATATGAAGGTGGCTTCCCTCCATGCCTGTGAAATTGATGAGCTGATGAGCGGGGAGAGACTCCCTCATATTTTAATGCCAGCCGTACCAGTCCTCACCCCCAAAGAGCTGGGGCATCAACATTGATGGTAGCAAGGAGTCTTTGCTGCTGTAATTGACAAATAATACCCCTCATAAATACTGCCAGTCTTTTCAATTAGTTTTCATCTAAAATTCGGGCTACAAAATGATGGCCTGTCAACTGACAATAAATGGCAAAAATTAATAAATTGTCTTCTAAATAGAATGGACACTTAAGAAAAATTGGGCAGCCAATTTAGCACAGCATGAAGCGAGGGGAACCTTTTGTACTGATGCCCGGCACTAATGTCGTCCCCATCTTTATTAATGGTCCTCAGCGGCGGCTGACAGTTTTGTTGCTACTGGCAACTTTCTTCATTAAAATTAAAGCCAGCCTCAGATTCCATTAGCCCGTACTCTGGGCACCTTGCATTTTCTTATACATATTGTTTCTTTTATTAACTCCCTCTCCACCCATGAGAAGTTTTCAAAGAACTTAGATGAGATATTTGCCAAGGCCAGAGAACCGTTCTGGTGTCCTTAGGGGAAAATGGCTGTTACTGTGTACTAGAGTCAGCTTCCTAAAACCTACAAGCATCTCTTTATCTTGTCCCTTCCCTTTAAGCAACAGGAGAGCGTGTTTTATCTCCATAAGTGTGTGTGTTCTCCTGCCTTCCAGCTTTCAGATAGAAATGACCAAGGAGCATCAGGCCTCCAACTTCCTCATTTTTCCTGAGCAGTTTTTTGTTTTGTTTGTTTGTTTTTGTTTTTTAAGTTCTGACTTCCCCTTTCTAACTTGTCATTCCCAGCTGACTGTACCTCAGCACAATAGTAGCTTGATGCTCAGAGGGACTTGAATTCGCCAGGAATGCCTTAGAGTTATTTTCCCTGAAGGCATTACTTTTATCTGTAGAACAAATTTCAACCTTTGAAGGAAACAAAGCTTTGCGGAGCAAGTTCTGAACTATTGTCTGGAGATCCGCTGTGTGCCCCTCACAGCAGTTCAAAGACCGAAATGCCTCAGCCCGGGCTCCGAGCCTCTTTCCGCAGCAAGAGGTGACAAATAGCTCGGGATCCAGGGCAGCTCGGGTCCTGCGGGGGACCTCTGCATCCACCCCCAGCAAAGGCCTCGTAGAGTGCCCCTCGAGGGGAGTCAGGCTGAGATCACCAGCCACAGGGCTCCCGCCCCTCCCAAAACAATCTCTTAACTGCTTTCCTATGCCCTTAGTTTGGGGCTAAACCTTCCTCTCCATTGTTTTTCTTCTTTTTCTTCTTTCAACTAGATTTTACATGGAAAGAAAGCCAGACACTTGTGAAAACAATAAAAGGCACTAGGGAAAGACATTTATCAGAAAACCTACTTGGAAAAATTTATCTCTGAGCATCCTGGCAGTTGAGGCAAAAAGGAGAATACAGTACTCTGCTCTGTGAGGAGTCTATGTAAGCCCCGGTCATTTCCTGCAAACCTCTTAACCAACCTGAAATCATGAGTTACCCCTTAACCAACCTGAAATCATTTTGGTTCTCTTGTTTTCTCAAGGAGCAGTTTATGGATTCAATATATGAATGAGCTTTTTCTAACCACTTAGGTTTCCAGTCACCACTGTCTCATCCTACCTTCTACTTTCACATCACAGATAAGTATGAACAGTCGCTAGGATAGTGTTTAACCAAAGAAGAGCTAGCACAGGAAATATCCTGTCTTAGTCTCAACTTTGGATTTTTTTTTTCTTAACATAAGAAGTGACCAGAGATTGCAGGCAATTCATAATTAAAGATTGCATGGCTTTTTGCTTTGCAGAAAATTGCTGCAGCCTATTTTTTTCTAATAAATATTTCTGACATTGTAATAGTGAAGTGAATCAGTCAGATCATTGCAAGCAGGCTCTGCTCTCCAGTCCTCTCTCTGAGTAATCTTAAATAATTAAATGAAGAGCAACATGTCAAATAGTGTTTCAGTTAGTTGGCATTTTAAAAAAAGCATTGATAAGCTAAAATCTAAATGTGCAATTATTTAATATTGTTGAAGGGCCCATAAAGGAACAGGACCAGATCTTTGTAGGCGTGCACAGCCCTCTGAGCCCCAATGGGTTCTTCCCACCATAGGTTCCCCCTCCCCAATATCTGAGCCCAGCAAAGAAACAGTTGTTACTTGATGACTGAACCCACTAATATGTTACAGTAAATGGGGCATGAAATACAATACTTTGTATATAGTATAGACTAAGTGATTCTTGTATTGAAACAACAAGACCATTTTTAACTTGCTGACACAATATTTGCAGTGTTTCATCATTAAATTGTCCTGATTAACAGTCAACTGCTAGAGTGAAACCCTTGGAGTCATTTTTTTCCTAATGTGATGCCTCAGAGGATTGGTTGAACATCACTTTGTCCTCCTTTGTACCTTAAATTTTGATACTTGAGGACTTGGGAGTGAAACAAGGTATCGTCTTTTTTGATAGGATACATTATTCAAGCACTTGGTCTCTGTTCTTGTCATTGGTTCAGCAAGCATTTTTTTTAATTTGTCTATTTGTTGGCTGGTTGGATCTTAGTTGTGTCATGCGGGATCTCTGTGACTGATAACTGTGGTTGTGGCTCTCGGGCATAGTTGCTCTGCCGCCTGTGGGATCTTAGTTCCCTGACCAGGGATCGAACCCGAATCCCCTGTGTTACAAGGGGATTCTTAACTGCTGGACTCCCAGGGAAGTCCCAGGTACAGTCATTTTTTTTTTTTTTAACGACATTTCCTGAAGCACATTTTTGACAGCTGTTGAGAATATTATCCAGAATTTGTGTATTAGTAAGGGGTGGTGGATGTCACTGATTTTACTCCATATTTGGGGTGCACATCTCTCCATCTGTTACACCCACTAAGTTGGAGCAGAAGAGACATCGGTAGAGGATGCTTGGTAAAAAGAAGCACATGCAAGCCACCCCACCCTCACGCTCAGCTCTGACACCACCACGCACTGTGTGTATTCAGCAGAGTGGTCCCTGCTAGCCATCTGGGGGTGCGCATGCTGGCGACTCTCTTCCCTCTCCTTAGCTCCAGGTACGTTCAGACAGATGAACTGACTGCTGTCTGTGAAAAGACCCACTGGTGACCCTGGTGGGCACGCCGGTTCCTGCTCCCCAAGGCAGTGATCCTAGGGATGACCCTTGACTTTCCTTATGCGTATTCACATTTGTAAGCACATGTATCCATTTGATCACAATTTTCAGCAACTTGACCTTTCCTTTGCTGAAACTGAGGGGAAGACATTGGAATCTGGAAAAGTCACACCTGACATCTTAGATGTGAGGCCACGGGCCCATGTGGGAGGGTCACACCTGACATCTTATATGTGAGGCCACGGGCCCCTGTGGGAGGAGGAGAACCATTTTGCACCTTGTGCCCAGGGGGTCTGGGGGTCCTGGGTATCTTCTTGAGCTCACTCGTTTAGACAGAGACTGAGAGCAGGGCTGCCCCCTTCAGCTAGACACCTTGTAAGGAGCACTGGCAGTGAAAACTCAGCACAAGCTTCTCTAGACCACCAGGGACCCTGCCGTCCTGGGTGTTTAGTGGTAACGTTGAGCGCACACCCGGCCCCAGGACGTGGCGGTGACTAGATTAGTTTTTCCAGAAACATGGTCTCTCTGTCTCTGTCGCTCTCTTTTACTGTCTATTCAGTTCACCGTATGGTTCAGTGTCCCATAAGTTGTTGTTGTTGTTGTTTAGTCACTAAGTAAAAGTGAAAAGTGAAAGTCATGTCCAACTCTTGTGACCCCATGGACTGTAACCCACCAGGTTCCTCTGTCCATGAGACTCTCCAGGCAAGAATAGTGAAAGTGAAAGTCACTCGTGTCCAACTCTTTGCAACCCCGTGGACTATACAGTCCATGGGATTCTCCAGGCCAGAATACTGGAGTGGATAGATGTTCCCTTCTCCAGGGGATCTTTCCAACCGAGGAATTGAACCCAGGTCTCCCACATTGCAGGCAGATTCTTTACCAGCTGAGCCACCAGGGAAGCCCAAAAATACTGCAGTGGGTAGTCTATCTCTTCTCCAGCGGATCTTCCTGACCCAGGAATTGAACCAGGGTCTCCTGCCTTGCAGGCGGATTCTTTACCACTGAGCCACCTGGGAAGCCCTTCCAAGAAATTAAGTAGTACTAGTTACAGTTTCCAATCATCACCATTATCATTGGGATGGTAGATAGTCATGAAAGGAAATATTTGTGCTGCTTATAAAAAGATTGCCCGTGGAGTGTTTCTGGAGACCAGGACTCAGCAGTACCAGGGACTGGCTGGCCATGGATTCCCGTTCTGTGCTGGTTCTCACCCACAGTGGAGGCTGCCTGAAGCACCACTACAGAGAGCTAGAGGCTCGCCCTCTGCAGCAAGTGGGCGGCACGGTGGGAGCCTGCCCACCACGTGGGTGCTGCCCTGGTTTAAGTCTTGGCTTAAAATAGAAACATGGCTATTTGCACAAGCTTTCTTCTTTTCTTAACTAGAAACTAAGTGAGTAATCCCTCCCTCTTTTGATTTCTCCAAGAGAAACTCGTGTCCATGTTCGAATTGCCTTCCTCTGCCTGTGCCTGCCTCTTAATTACTGAGTTAGATAGAAGAATGCAGAGGGGCAGGCCATGAGGGCTGTTTCTCTATACCTCCTTGTATCCAGAGTAGCAGTTCACACTTACCGTCTGTACACTAAGACTATGTGTACGGACTTGCTGTCTGACGGGACCCTTTATGAGCCTGCCATTTCTAGTCAGTCTGTATAGTCAAATCTATGGTTTTTCCAGTGTTCACATACGGATGTGAGAGTTGGACCATAACAAAGTCTGAGCACCAAAGAATTGATGCTTTTGAACTGTGGTGCTGGAGAAAACTCTTGAGAGTCCATTGGACAGCAAGGAGATCAAACCAGTCAATCCCAAAGGAAATCAACCCGAATATTCATAGGAAGAGCTGAAGCTGAAGCTCCAATCCTTTGGTCACCTGATGCAAAGAACTGACTCTTTGGAAAAGACCCTAATGCGGGGGAAGATGGAAGGCAGGAGGAGAAGGGAATGACAGGAGATGAGATGGTTGGATGGCATCGTCAACTCAATGGATATGAGGTTGAACAAGCTCCGGGAGGTGGTGAAGGACAGGGAAGCCTGGCGTGCTGCAGTCCACGGGGTCAAAAAGAGTCAGACAGGACTGAGCGACTGAACAGCAGCAATATTTCTAATCAACTTTGCAGTGCAGTGCAGTGCAGTTACCGTGATAGGATCGGAGCCCTGCAAACAAGTGAATGCAGGTCTGGCTTTACTCCTCACTGGTCGTATGAAAGAAAGTGAAAGTCGCTCAGTCCAACTCTTGTGACCTCATGGACTATACAGTCCATGGAATTCTCCAGGCCAGAATACTGGAGTGAGTAGCCTTTCCCTTCTCCAGGGAATCTTCCCAATCCAGGGATCGAACCCAGGTCTCCCGCATTGTAGGCGGATTGTCATATGACCTTACTCAGTTATTTAACCTCCATGAAACGTTTTACCGTCCGTGGTGATGCTTGTATCATACGGTTATGTGTTCATTTGTTCAACAAGCATTTCTTGAAAGTCTGCTGTGTGCCAGGTTATAGGGAACAGCAGTGAGCAGAGCAGGGTGGTGCCTCCCCCAGTGAAGCCCGAGCCCCACAGGGAGGGTCCGATGTGGTCTGGGCAGGCAGCACGATCAGACAGAACGTCAGCTACATAGTCACAGCCTACTTCTGGTATTCACATTACGAGGAGTTAAAAAAGAAAGTGAAGTTAAACTTAATAATACGTTTTGTTTGACCGAGCCTGTCGCAGATAACCTATATAAAGAGTTCTCCTCGTTCACTGCTGAACTCTCAGAACCTGGCGTGTGTCTTACACCTACAGCAGATGTGAGAACTGACCACAGGCAGGGTCTGCGCTTGTCACTCGGGGCTCACAGTGGCCCTGCTGGGCAGAGCAGGTTCTGAGGGTGCTTAAGCTGAGGACGGGGAGGAGGCAGCGTGAGGAGGGGTGTCTCCTGCAGATGGCTCTGCAGAGGTGGGGGTGCCTTGCTTGGCGACAGCTCTCACCAGTCGGGCAGTGCTTCTGGAGGAAGCCTGGTGTAGGTGTGATGAGGAGCTCTGGCCTGAATACGGTAGGAATAGAGTCTCCCGGGGACCCCGGAGAGAGCTGTGCACAGCCGTGGGTGAGGCCTTCTAGGGGAAAGCTTGGAGACAAACCAGCTCTGAGCAGGGGTGGTGTCTGAGTCAGGTGGGCGAGAAATTGGTAGACGGAAAATCCCATGGATGGAGGAGCCTGGTAGGCTACAGTCCATGGGGTCACAAAGAGTCGGACACAGCTGAGTGACTTCACACACACACACAAACACACAGGAGAGATTAGATAGAAGAAGGAACAGAGTGTGTCCCAGGAGAAGACATTTAGAAGTGTTTGTCTGGAGAGAAAAGACCTGTCTCCCTGCAGAAGACTAATACATGGTTGTTCAGCCGCTAAGTCGTGTCTGACTCTGAGACCCCATGAACTGCAGCATGCCAGGTTCCTCTGTCCTTCACTGTATCCTGGAGTTTACTCAGGTTCATGTCCATCCAGTTACTAATGCCGTCCAACCATCTCATCCTCTGTCACCCTCTTCTCCTCCTGCCTTCATCTTTCCCAGCATTAGGGTCTTTTCCAGGGATTTGGCTCTTCGCATCAGGTGGGCAAAGTACTGGAGCTTCAGCTTCAATATCAGTCCTTCCAGTGAATATTCAGGGTTGATTTCCTTTAGGATGGACTGGTTGGATCTCCTTGCTGTCCAAGGAGCTCTGAGGAGTCTTCTCCAGCACCACAGTTGGAAGGCATCAGTTCTTCAGCGCTCAGCCTTCTTTCTGGTCCGACTCTCACATCCATGCGCTACTGGGAAAACCGTAGCTTTGGCTATACATACTTAATGTAGATACGAAATCTACTCATAGCTCACCTGAGGTCGCACACTCCATCTCCACGCCCCCACACACCCCAATCCCACGCACACTAACAAACAGATGCCCTGGGGTGTATAGTATCTGTGCTAGTGACTGGGTTTAGGGACCCTTTGCTTGAATAAAGAAGCAGCCGCAGGTTTTTCTATTTCTAGCGCAGAATTCCCCTTGCCACGTCCATCTCTGTGTAGTGTTTTGGGCAGTGCCCACTGTTGCAAGAAGGGGTCCCTCCACCCCTGGCCTCGTGTCACCAGTCTGGACACTGGGTTGTCTTGGCTTTCAAGTCGGGAGACTGAATTCAATTTGATTTTCTTTAGTGAAAAAAAAAAAAAAAAACAAAACACCTCACCTACTCGGAGCTAGCGGAGTCCATCTCCAGCCTGTGGTTTTGTTTGTGGTTCTTGCCTCCAGGGGTGGTCTGGGTGGGAGGTCGGGACCAGCCCAGGATGGAGCGTGGTGATGGAGCAGTCCTGCTCGGTCATGCACCCTCAGGGCCCCGGACAGCAGTCAGTGTCAAGGGGCGGCCACAGAGACGTCCCCGGGCTGAAGCAGTCATCACAGCTGCCGAAACACCGGCATCAGACGGAGGCAGGGTGAGAGGGAAGGAAAACAAGGCGATCAAGAGATAATGTTAACTGGAAAAATCAAGAAGGGTCCGTCCATCCTGGCAGGAGTAGGTTTTTTCTTCCTGTCTTTTCTTTCAATGTGTTTTTGGTTCTTGTTTTAAATTATTCCAGTATATAATAGGCTCATTGTTGTTATTTTTTTCCTGACCCTGTTAGAAGAATTCATTTGGTTCTTGCTGGGACTTCATATTCAGCCATAATTCAGCCATCATTCACCTGAAGTACACATCTCTTCAGCATTCCTCAGGTCAACGTGGTTTTTTAAAAAGTGGGGTGAAAAAAACCCAACAAACTTTTTTCCCTTCTCTATCATTGTTCTCCATCTTGTTATTCAGTTAACATGGAATTAAATTGGATTCTGTGTCCATCATTATTAAAATGTGAAGTGTGTCGGTCACAAGGCATCCATTCCGGGGCAGTTGGCTGAATAATTCTTTTCTTTATTATCCCAAATTACTGCTGAGCTCTGGAGAGGGGAGCAGTTTAGCCAATTACTGCCATTTGAGCTGGATTTGTGGGTGATTAGCTCCTGGTCGAATCCAGTCCTGGCCGGCGCTTTGAAGCCGCACCGTGTGATTTTCTCAGCGGTGAGGTAGGAATCGGCGGCTAATGACAGGAAGGTCGCGCGGGTGAGCTGACCCGCGCGTGGTGCGGGCTTGGGTTTCGCAAATAGGGCATCCACAATAACAAGTATGTCACTAACCCCGCCGTGCATAATCGGGGCTTTATAGGATTGCTGGAGATGCTGACAGCTCAATTAAAGTGGGACCCTTTGTACCCTGCAACCTGGCAGAATGACAGAAATATTACTAACCAGAAAGGGGAGGGCATCACGAGACGGGGGGTGCTGGTTAGAGATCCCCAATCCTCGCCTGGTCCCTTGGCCCCCTCCCCCACCTCCCTCCGCAGGCTGGAGCAGAGCCGCCCCCGTTTGTGGTTTAGTAGAGCCTCTGGATGGGGGGCTTGGAGGCAGATATCACTATTCCAAAAAATGAGCTCAGCTAAGATGGGCTTCCTGCTGTTTCTATGGAAACACTCTAAACTGGGTGGAAAGTTAAAATGGAGGAGTTGGGGCAAAGCTCGCAGCTCCTGGTCAAGTCAGTCCGTCTCCTTTTACCAACACTGACGTCCAAGCCTCACGTGTATGAGTTTGCTAGAATCTTTTTCCATTTGAGGTGGGTCTGGGGAAGCCAGTTAATTGAGGTTATTTTCTCGCATAGGATGAACTGTTGTTACTGGTTTTCTTCTTGCACTAAAGAATATTTTCTACACCTAGAGCCACAGGCTGTTTTGATCCGCAGTATATGTAGTCTTGTCATTTTTGTCACACTTGCTTTTTCCTTGTTAAACCTCTCATGTGGGTCACTCATCCTGATTTGATTGGAGGGCGTTTTAATTGAGTGTTGGGGTTTTACACCCTCCCCACCTTTTTATTTTTGGTTTCGGGTTTTTTGATGGATTGCTTTGATATATGGAGACATTCTGGGTTTTGGAGGTGTTATATAACTAGGAACATCTATAAATTGGGGTGATTATGTAGGGCTAGCCTGTGCAAGCTCAGAGAGACCTGGTTCCCCATCATTCCCAGTCTGTTGGGGTATGCTGGATCTGAGGTGCCTCACAGACACCCAGGGAACATGGCCTGTTGGGAGTGAAAAGTGAGGCTCCAGTGAGCTGGAATTTGAGAGCTGAAGATGCCGTCTGTCGTGGGGACCTGCAGGGCATGCGTCGTGAGCCCAGGCTGTACCACCCGCTGTGCTTGGCGCTGGCGGACCCCACCACTTCTCTTTGAAGCAGCAACTCGCAACCTGCCTGCCCACCACTCCATTAGTGTTTCAGGGCTGCTGTAACCAAGTACTGTTGCAGAACCCAACTTGGGTCCGCTCTTCCGCAGTGAAGCCAATCTAGGGACACAGGGCTGTGGTGAAGGAAAGTAAGGTTTCCTGCGGAAGCTAAGCAAGGAGTCCAGGCAGCTAGTGCTCAGAAGACCCAAATTCACTGACGGCCTTCAGGGACAGGCGTTTAAAACCAGGGTCGGGGAGGGGTGGTGTGGGGTGTGATCGACCCGTGGACAGTCTTCTGATTGGTTGGTAATGAGGTAATCGGGACTCAGCATCATTAGCCTTCTGGCTGCAACAGGTCTGTGGTCTCCATGCTGTGGGCAGCATCCAGTTAACTTCTCCCACCTGGTCGGGGTTTCATTTCCGCCAAACAGCTGAGAGGACATAGTGCAGAATGCTGTTACCTGTCGCCCCTGAGGAGGAACTGAAGCTCCTGGACTTTGTTTAATGGCTGAAGAATTTGTTATTTTGTCTTGCTTGATAGCTTTCTTTCTGCATTGCTTTTCCCTTCTCTGATTAAATGTATTTAAAACTTTTATTAAGGCTCTTCTACAGACACAGGGCATGCAGAGGACATGTGGTGGGGGGGGAGGTCAGTGCGTGGGGCATCGTCCCGGGGAGTCCCCGATGGGTCCTGCTTGGTTCCAGTCCCACGGACTAGGGGGCTTAAAGAGAGTCATTCATTTTGTCACAGTCCTGAAGCCTGAAAGTCAGAGGTCACGGTGATGCCTTCCTTCCGAGGCCTCTCTCCCTGGTTTGGGGCTGGTTGTCTCTCCCCTGTCTTCACACCAGTTTCACTCTGTGTGTGCTCGTGTCCGAATCTCCTCCCGTAAGGACACCTGTCACATGGGGTCAGGGCCCATCCTAAAGGCCTCATTAACCACAGGCTCTTTAAAGGCCTTGTCACCCAATGCAGTCACGTTCGAGGTACTGGGCTTAGGACTTCAGCATCAGAATCAGGGAGGCTGTAATTCAGCCCAGAACAGCCACTGTCTAAGGGACCAGGTGATGCTTGTTTCAGTAGAGGTTATGGAAGCCCAGAGCCCAGTTTCCATAAGTGTAACGGGGTCTTCCCCAGAAATGGCAAGGAGTAAGGGGAGGATGCAAAATGGGAACTAGGGGGGGGAAAGCAGGATGTGCCAATTTTAAATTAAGTCAGTGGCTGCTGATGGCTTCTGTGTGGTTTCAGGGCCAGAGAGTAAGTGTTTTAGGCTTTGCAAGTCACATCATCTTTCCTGCAACTCCTGAACTGTACGTGCCATGTAAAGCAGCCATATGTAAGGACGGACATGACCACGTTCTGATGAAACTTTATTTACAGAAAAGAGGCGGAAGGTAGAGTTGGCTCACAGGACAGACTTTGCCAGCCCCAGTCCTGCAGGGTTCCCAGAGTGAACAGTCTCTGTGGGGTGCACTGGCCTCGAGATTCCTGTTGAAACAAGAATGAGCCCGAGGCTCAGGTTTTTACATCCAACTGTCCGGACGGGGAATTCGCAGCCTCAGCTCGGTCAGTGTGTAAGTGATGCAGGGATGCGAGCAGAGGAGGGTGCAGACCCCACCCCTGCAACAGACAGTTCCGTGCATGAATTTCCACTCCTTTGGGTCCAGGCATGTATGTTCCTCTAAAGTGTGTATTTGTTATCTGCAAGCGACAGCTTGGCATAATGAGAGAGCAGGAGCAGGATGGATAGAGAGTGAAGTTCTGTTCTGGAAAAGCAGGCTATTGGGGAGACAAGCGGGGAGTGACACCAGATCGGGGGGGCTTCTGCAGGAGCCCCTGATCAGGGAGAAGAATGTCCCTGTCCCTCATATGATCATCTGAACCCTCTGCTTCCCCAGTTTCTAATGATGAAATGTATCTCTCAACCAAATGCGCTTCTCTAGTTTATTTTTAAGTCAACGAAGCACAAGTAGTAGTTGTTGCTGTTGCTCAGTCACTCAGCCGTGCCCGACTCTTTGCGACCCCATAGCCTGCAGGGCGCCAGGCTTCCCTGTCCTTCACCATCTCCCGGAGCTTGCTCACACTCAGGACTGTCGAGTCGGTGATGCCATCCAACCATCTCATCCTCTGTCCTCCCCTTCTCCTCCTGCCCTCAATCTTTCCCAGCATCAGGGTCTTTTCCAGTGAGTCAGTTCTTCACATAGGTGGCCAAAGAATTAGAGCTTGAGCTTCAATGTCATTTCTTCCAGTGGTTTCCTTTAGGATTGATTGATTTGATCTCCTGCTGTCTAAGGCACAAATAGATAAGTTTAATACATTTTATGGGAAAAATCTTGATGAGAGTAAAAGTACTGAATGCAAATGTGAAACTTAAGTGATTGGCAATGGTACTCTTTGACTCTTGTAAAGATGCCAGCTTTCCTCTGTGATATTTTAGAAATTCATAGAAACCTTGAACTGCTATCAGGAGAATCTACTCAAAAGTTCTAAGAATGGGAATCGTCATCACACTGAGACACCCTTAACAGTGTCCCTTACAGAACCAAAGAAGGATGCAAACAGCACTTCTTTTTTTAGAAGCAGCAATATGAAACATTTCTGAACTTGTGTGAATGGATTCAAACCCTGGAAAAACTACCATCTTTTTAAAGTTGATAATTAGGGAGCTGTCGTACACCCTCCAGTGCAGTGGGTTAATTCAATTTATATGACTGCTGAATCACACGCGGACTCTCCTTTGCTTTCAGTCAAATGCCTGTGTGGCCTCCAGTGGCTGTTAAAGCAGATGAGAAATGCTGCCTCTGAGCGAAGATCAGCGCTTCATGGATGTGTCTGCTGATGGTCTGATCTTTCCGTGGCTCAGCCTGGGGCGGGCGGGTCCTCCCTTGCCTCGTAGGACCCTGGCCGTTAAATGTTCTCCTGGTGTCGTGATGCTCTCTGGGCTGGCAGGCACCAAGGCCACTGGTCCCCGCGACTCAAAACAAAGACTGATTTGCCTGCTTAAGACCCCCAGCCTCGAATGCAGTCAGTAAATCTTTGTTGGTAAATAATTGCTATCGAGCAGAGTTTTAATATAAATTTATGAGTGGTGGTTTATCACAGCTTGGGGCTGCAACGGGCACTGAGTGATGGATTTCAGACGCCACTTACATTCATTACATTAACTTTGTAAGTTATTTAAAGCTTGTACACTTAACATTGCTTTTGGCTTTCAGTGACCTCTTGGGACCAGGCAGAGACTACACACAGCTAATAAAGAGATTGCAGCCAAAAAGACAATTCTACCCTTTGCTCCACCGTAGAAAGTGGTCCTTGGGCCAAGAAAGCAAGAAATGCCTGCCTGGAGTCTGATGTTGTGGTTGTAGATCATTTAAAAATCAGCCTTTCTGGGGCATCAAAGAACAAAATGGTAACAATTAGATCAGCATTTGCCATTTCCAGGTAAGAGAAGAGGAATCTGAAATGGGAGGAAGCCCATCAATTTCTTACTGTGCAAACAGGCCAAAGATGTTGAAAGATTTGTAGTTGGTCTGGAGGGTGAAATGATTGACAGGGAGGCGGCATTGCGTCTGGTTTTGAGCACAGACTACTGCTCCTGGCTCTTGTGCCGCAGTGGTTATCTGCTGCCAGGGATTAACTCACATCAGAGTGGTTTAAAGCAGTAGCCATTTTCTGTTGCTCATGATTCTGTGGGTCAGGAATCTGGACCTGGGATGTTGGAGACAGCTCGTCTCTGCCCACAAAATGCCTTCTAGGGCTGGGATGCCCATGGTGATTCCTTCACTTGTATCGGTGTATCAGCAGATGTGGCTCCTGTTGGCAGGGGGTTGATGCTACTGGTCAGTGACAACTGTCCCATACATGAGACCCACATTCTCCCTATGTGGTCTCAGGGTCTCTGCCTCTCTGTGTCTCTGTCTTCCTAGCAATATGGTCCAGTTTCTTTTAAGGATATGCTGGGGCTCCCAAGGGCATAAAAACAGGAGCATGTTAGGCCTCCTTCAGGCTTTGGCCAGAATAATAGCATCACTTCCAGCACATTCTATTGGTTAAATTGAGTCTGGGGTCCTGGGACGACACAGCGAGCTGGGTTTTTGAGGGTCATCTTTGGAGACTGACTGCTTCAGTTGCCCTCGCAGCTGCAAAATACCCTCACCCTGATTCACAGGGTCTCATTCCATATGGCATCAAGCTTCCATCCAAGACTGTCACCCACGTCAGGTATGTATATAGATGAGGCTCCTGGGGTAGAATCCTTTCCATCTGAAGACCAGGTACTCAAGAAATAAGTAATGTTCCACACATGCACACTCACGCGGTGCTGATACACAGGAGAACCGCAGCTGATGCCTTATTCCCAGAAGGAGAGGGACCGGACACCTGTAGCTGTTTCTGGTCCCCAGTTCTGAACCCAGCCGGGCACCCAGTCCTGAACCCAGCCGGGCACCCAGTCCGCCCTGCTCTGGGCAAGGGGAGGTTATGCTCCCAGAGGCATCCTCTTGGGTCCTGGTCTCTGTCTGAGTCGACCTTCCTCCTCCATAACTACTGGCCTGTGTTCATAGCTACGTAGCTTCCTCAGCCTGCTTCCTGCTGTACTTGGGTTGGAAGCCCAGAACCTCTCTTCATTTTGAACCTTCTCTGTGCTCTTTAGTCCAAAGTGGTGTAATTCCTTAAAAAAAACCTCATGGGTGTCTTTTGTATCAAATTACAAATTCTGTCCATTAGACAAAGGCCAACCTACACATCCCTGTCTCTGATCCACAGATCTTCTCTAACATGAAGGGCCTACCTTAAATCTTTCTGAGTTCTCGAGAAAGGGGTCTGAATGACACACCTTGGTGGTGTCTATATTTTAAAATCACATCTCCTGGCATTCAGGGCTTCCCTGGTGGCTCAGATGGTAAAGAATCTACCTGCCATGTGGGAGACCCCGGTTCGATCCCTGGGTCAGAAGATACGCTAGAGAAGGGAATGGCAACCCACTCCAGTATTCTGGCCTGGAGAATCCCATGGACAGAGGAACCTGGAGGGCTACAGTCCATGGGTCGCCAAGAGGACATGAATTAGCTATTAACAATTTCAGTTTTCACTCCTAGCATTCTCTGGATTATATCTTTGATCTGAGGCCAGTTCTTATTCTCAGAGGTTTCTGCTAGAGAAGAAGCTGGGGCTGAGAAAACCGTTTTTCTCATGGTCTGGACCAGCAAGGTTTTGAAATCAGAAGTATTTTTTCTAAGTCTGCTTGAAAATTACCTTGAATTCCTCTTCCTCCTCCCAAACTCAGCTGAGCAGGTAGTGTGTTTGGCATTCTGCTCTTAGCCAGGTCCATCCAGGGGTTCACTGGGCGCCCTGGCTATGCTGCACCTTCCTGCAGGGAGCAGATCTGCTAACTGCCCATCCCACCAGTGCCCACGTCGGCCCCCTTTCTCCAGCCTCAGGGAGCATCTTCCTCACCGTCCTCCCAGCTACTTCGTCCCCCCAGCCTCGATCTGCTGCCTGCTTCCAAGCCAGTGTTACATGTTTTTGACTTTTGTCACTGAAGTGCCAGATGCTACTTCTGTTTTTCTAATCTGTTTGTGCATAGGGCTTCTCTGGTAGCTCAGACGGTAAAGCGTCTGCCTGTAATGCCGGAGACCTGGGTTTGATCCCTGGGTTGGGAAGATCCCCTCAAGGAGGAAATGGCTACCCACTCCAGTACTCTTGCCTGGAAAATTCCATGGACGGAGGAGCCTGGTAGGCTACAGTCCATGGGGTCACAGAGTCAGACACGACTGAGCAGCTTCACTTCTTCATGTGCATAGTACTCTCCTCCAAGACTTGTGTCTGTTAGTGGCTCAGTCGTGTCCGGCTCTTTGTGACCCCATGGACTGTAACTCACCAAGCTCTTCTATCCATGGAATTCTCCAGGCAAGAATACTGGAGTGGGTAGCCATTTCCTCCTCCAGGGGATCTTCTCCAACCCAGGGATCGAATCCAGGTCTCCTACATTGCAGGCAGATTCCTTACCATCTGAGTCACCAGGAAAGCCCAAAACTTAATGATTTGAAAAAAACTGTTATTATTTCTCATAATTCTGTGGCTCAGGACAGTGGACAGAGCACAGTGTGGCTTCTTGGTTGGAGCTCCCCAAAGCAGAAGCTGTCAGAGTTTCTTTAGATTTAAACCCAATGTAGGGAGCATCACTTCACTGCTTCTGGGTAAGTTGAGTCTCAGGCATCCCCCAGTCAGTGTGGGATAATTCACACAGGGGCAGGAATAACACGAAGCCTGGTGCAAATGGGAGTTACCTTGAGATCAGCTACCAAGCTGGCTGTGTGCCCTGGGTAAGCTACATACCCTCTGTATGCCTCAGTGGCCTCGTCTGTAAAATGGGGATAATCAGAGTAATTACCAGCAGGTGGTCATAAGTTTTCGGGGGAGGGGGTGGTTAATTCTTAACTTGAGAGGCTCTTAAAGCAGCATCTGGCTCACAATGAGCCCAATATTGTTTTGAAATAAAATTTTTTAAAAACAGACACATAAGCCATACAGGAGTCAAATAAAACATTAACCATAATTGACATCTACATTGGGGTCGATGGTCAGTGAGAAACAGTCTGAAGCAGGAAATCGTTTTTACATGTACAAAAGTGGCATCTGAAAGATAGACCGAGGATACATTTTGACATTCTGCCGTGCGGTTTTGCCCTGGGTCACGCAGGATCAAAGGGACTTAGGATCAGCAGGACCGTCTACGCTCGCCGAGGGGTCTGCCCGCCCGCGTGTCTCCGGCAGAGCGCCTTCCGGCCTCTGTCATCTTCTAGCTGGTGGGATCACGGCTTCACGTCCTTCAAAAGTTTAAAATGAACTATTTTTAGGTTTTTCCTTTTCCTTGGCGCTTAGAGTAGAAAGTGTGTGAGTTCGGGAAGGCAGAAACACAGGGGGATCCAGTCTAGGGGCTCAGCCAGATGCAGTGAAGGGCTTCCTGGCATGTTTGAGCATTGGGGTTCACTGGTAGAAGTTTGTCCTAAAGGGAGGCGATGGGTTCTCCCCTTTAGCACTTTGGGGGATCCTGACTGTGTTCAGAGGAGAGACAAACCCTGTCAGAGCACTGGAGCCTTTTGCTTCCAAAGGAGTTGGGGGCTAAGACCAGGCTTGGCTGTGTAGCTGTGATATCTTACCGGACCTTTGTAGCAACTAGCCTTGGTCCCTTGAAGTCAGGGTATGCTGGCACAGGCTCTGCTCCAGACTTTCAGACCAACCCCCCCGCCCTTCCGCGCCATCTCTGCTCACCCATGGGCTCCTGCTCGGGCAGCTCAAGGGATCTAGACCAATGGGCCCACTGTCCACAGGGATGCTCAAGCAGGGTGGCCCCAGGCAGGGATCCTGCACAAAAGCTCATCTAGCAGATTCGGGACTGAATGTTTCAACTTTAAGAGCCTCTTGAGATTCTGCTATTCTGTGATTCCCACTTGATACAAATTACTCTTTAAAAAAATCAATGTTTAGAATTAATTTAAGAAAGAAAAAAAAAATAGAAGCAACAGGAAACACGTCTTGAATCCACTGAAGCTGTTTCCTGAGTCTCCTCATTTGAAGTCCAATTGAACCTCTGATTACACGAGTTTGTCCTGCCTGCTGCCTCCGAAGCCCTGACTTCCTACCGTAATTCATCAAAGAGCTCGCCTCCCATCATGTTTTTCAGGATGGGGCTCTCTTCGTTATTTACGGAGAGACCACCGAACGTGCTGGTTTCTCCTGGTGTCGTGGCTGACCTTTACTAAAGGTTCACATGGATATGTGCCCAAGTGGACCCTGACGTCTAGAGCTGTGGGCATTAATCCAGGACTCCGCTTCCAGGAAGTGAAAGGCCGTGGATGGCCGTTGTCTGATAGGGTGGCAGTCCCACGTGGCCCGCTGTGAGTCCAGCGCCTTGGTCCAGACTCCGCTGCTGCCTTCTGCTGACTCTTGGCACCAGGTCACAAGCACAGAGGGGTCTCCGTCTGACCTGCGCGTGTGTTGGGCTCGGCCTGAATTACACGCAGATGGTGTATAATCCATTGGCGACATTCTACAATAAGGAGCTGTCCCGAAAGCTCCAGTTTTTCTTCCTCTCTTGACTCATCATGAGATCTGGAAATGTAGACACAAACTTTTCATTCCCTGCACAGTTCAGGGAGGCCGTTCCTGGAAGGGTGGCCTCACTGGGCCTCGGTGAGCCTCCATCAGGAGATCTGACCTTCTCCCCTCGCAACAGCCCTGACCACCTCTTCCTGGAATTTTTTAGTAGCCTTGAGATGTGCTTCCATAAATTCCTCATCGCGGTCTCCCCTGTCTCAAGGACACTCAGTGTTTAGGACATTCTCAGGGTACTCTTAAGATTCAGCAAACAGAAACCTCTTCCTCTGGGTCCACGTGCAGTAGATTTTAGGGGGCATATTTGAATCTGTTCCTGTTAGAAGGGTGCTTGTCATTTCTTTCACTGTGTGAATATGAAATAGCAGTACCGATCGGCCACCACTCCGCAGGAGTGGAATCAGACCTGAGTGACCTGAGGATCCTGGATGACCCGCTGCTCTTGGGTTGGGGATTTGTGCCGGGAGAGAAGGAGCTGGTGCTTTGGGACTGAAGGCTTTGGGCTGAGTCATGGCGGGGACACTGGTAGGCTCGACCATGGTGGTCATTTCCAGGTCTGAACTTAGCAGCCCGCAGTGCTAACAGCAGGAGTGGAGAGGGCAGGGTGGCTAATCCCATCACTTCCCATCAGCTAACGAGCGCCCTCACCTCTGTGGTCAGAGTTCACGTCCCAACCGAGGGAGCAGTAATAGCAGCAGCCCCTGCCTTGCTGCTGACGGGGGACGAGTGAGCGAGAGAACCAACGATGCTTAGAAACGCGTCAGCGCGTGCTCAGGCCACTTAAAGAAACGTGCGTCTTACCTGGTCCACCTCTGCCCAGACTGGCATCCGGGCGGCCCCGACGTGTGTGTACGTGTGAAGCGAGGAGCCAGGCAGCCACTCAGTCAGTCCCCACCTGGTGTCTGACGGGGGGAATGATAAACCCAGCTGGGGCCAAGACTGAAGGACAGAAATGAGACTCGGAGCACACCAGAGTGGTCTTCAGGTCTGCCAAATTCTGCAGTGTTTGAATAGTGTAGGTAATCAGAGATAATCCTCTGAGGTGAACCACGGGGTTTATGTAAGATTGTAAAGATTCGGATTTTTCTTTAGCAAGATATTGTTTTCCTAGCACCCAACAAATTGCCTAATTTAAGTCCCCAGAAAACTATGATGTCCCCTCTTCACTTGGCCTCCTGGTGAATTGTCCCTTTATTCCCTCAAAAAAGGAGTCTTCATTCCCCTCACCGGGCCGTGCAGGACTTGCTCCTGAAAGTGCCCCGAAGACGGCCTGAGGACTCCTGTGTGTCCCTCTTCATGGAGCCCCGGAGGGGGACCTTCGGCCTGTCTTTCACTTGAGGAAGAGAGGAAAAGCTTTCTGCGGAGGGCCTCCTTGGTGGCCCAGTGGCTGGCTGCACTCCCAGTGCGGGGGGCACAGGTTCGATCCCTGGCCAGGGAACTAGAGCCCACAGCTGCAGCTGAGACCCAGCACAGCCAATTGAATAAATGAATAAAAATAGTAAAATATCTTAAAAAGAAAAGGTTTTCTGAAACACCAGGGCAGCTCTTAGCCAATGATAACACACAGTAACCCTAGCCCCTGGTATTGCTGGAATTCCATCCGAAATGGAGGGTGGGAAAATGTGAGCCTACAGAAGAGCTTGTTTATATGTGTGTGTGTGTGTGTGTGTGTGTACAATGTTTGTGTGTGCATAATTGTATTTGGCTTTTTAAAAATGTGTATAAGTTTATTTATTTGTATGGCTGTGGCGAGTCTTGCTGCTACTCACGGGCTTTCTCTGTTTGCAGCGGGCAGGCTCCTCATGGCGGCGGTGGCTTCTCTGGTTTCGGATCAGGGGTTAGTCTGGGGCACACGGGCTTCAGTGCCTGTGGCACGTGGCATCTAGAGTGTGGGCTCAGTAACTCTGGGTGCGCAGGCTTGCTTTCTCCGTGGCACGTGGGAGCTTCCCAGACCAGGGGTCGAACCTGTGTCCCCTGCATCAGCAGGTGGGCTCTTAACCACTGCTCCACCAGGGAGGTCCCTGTGTCAGACTTCTTAGGCTGTTTTAAAATCATAGAAATCCCACTGGGGAGGGACTTTTAGTGATGTTAAGTGGTTGCTTTTTCATCGCCACTAATTCACTGTCACTAATTGAGACCCCATATACACACTAGTTCTTACTGTGCCCTGAAACCTGTATCACCTCCGATGGTAGCCAACGTTTTTCTGTGGAGCTGGTTCGCTTTGTTGGTCTCAGTGTCCTGTTTGGTTTATATAGGATTAGATTCCAAGAAATCCAGGTCTGCAGCTTTATGTCATGTGCTTATTTAAATAAGAACTTGCAAAAAATGATCTTCCAAAGGTTTACTTGTTAGTTGCCTCAAAGTCTGAAATGTTTTCCCTCAGAAACAATAAATATCGTGGTCAGAGTCCCCAGATGGCTCAGTTCAGTTCAGTTCATTTGCTCAGTCGTGTCTGACTCTTTGCAGCCCCACGGACTGCAGCATGCCACGCCTCCCTGTCCATCATCAACTCCCAGAATTTACTCAAACTCATGTTCATTGGGTCAGTGATGCCATCCAGCCATCTCATTCTCTGTCGTCCCCTTCTCTTGCCTTCAAACTTTCCCAGCATCGGGGTCTTTTCCAATGAGTCAGTTCTTCACATCAGGTGGCCAGGGTATTGCAGTTTCAGCTTTAGCATCAGTCCTTCCAATGAACACCCAGGACTGATCTCCTTTAGGATTGACTGGTTGGATCTCCTTGCAGTCCACGGGACTCTCAAGAGTCTTCTCCAACACCACAGTTCAAAAACATCAATTCTTCAGTGCTTGGCTTTCTTTAATCCATTATATTTGTAAAATTTGACCATAAAAAAACAATGTTATAATACTGGGAAACAATGAACATGAGTTTGAGCGAATTCCAGGAGATGGTGAAAGACAGGGAAGCCTGGCATGCTGCAATCCATGGGGTCACAAATGCAACAGGCTTTTGCAGTCCATGCAAAAAAAAAAAAAAAAGGCCTTCTTGGTTGTTTCTCGTACTTTGGTTCCTGGTTGATAGAATTAGGAGGCGAATGGGGCTGGTAAAAGTTCTTGGGAGGCCTCACCTCCTTAGGGTGTCAGACTCTGTCTCAGACTGACCGTTTTCCGTCTGCCTCCATCTGGGTGAATTAACCCGCGTTAGTCTTGGTCTTACTCGGCCATACTGATGACCGCGGACTTCTGCTTGCCTTGGCTGTGCTGGCTGTCGTCGCGGCACACGGGCAGGCTTCTCTCGCTGTGGGCACAGGCTCCAGAGCACGGGCTCAGCAGTCCAGTTTGCTGGCTTCTCTGGTTCTGGTGCACACAGGCTCAGTTGCTCCAAGGCATGTGGAATCTTAGTTCCCCGACCAGGTATCAAACCCGCGTCCCTGCTTTGGAAGGCAGATTCTTAACCACCGGACCCCAGGGAAGCCCTGATCACATTAATAAGTGAGCAGCAAGAGGAAGAGCAAGGAGGGAGGTTCTCCTGATCCCCTTTGTTTCTGTGGACGAGAGTTAGACGAATCCAGATGTGCAAGCGCAAGTTTAAAACTGACTTGACTAGGAGGGCGTGGGGCTTCCCTGGTGGCTCAGATGGTAAAGAATCTGCCTGCAATGCAGGAGACCTGGGTTCGTTTCTTGGGTCATGAAGATTCTCTGGAGAAGGGAATAGCAACCCACTCCAGTATTCGTGCCTAGAGAATCCCATGGGCAGAGGAGCCCGGCGGGCCACAGTCCATGGTCACACACAGTCAGACACGGCTGAAGCAACTCGGAACGCATGCGTGCAGGAGGGCCTGAAGCCCCAGCAGGGAGAGAGAAAGTGCAGACTCAGGTGCTGGGCCTGGCAGAGCTCAAGGTTTTCTTCACTCAAGAAAGCCTAGAAATGAGACAGAAGGTTTGCTGGGAATTGGCAGTAAAAACAAGAGCAAATTCTCATCAGTCATCTAAGGAAGACTGGATTAAATATACTTGTGTGTCGGTTTCAAGTGTTGAATGGTTTTTAAGAAGCTCTAATATGATTTCATTAAAAATGGATTAAAGTAAATTATACACAGTTCATCTGTTAAATGCCATTGCTAAGTTTGCAAATGGAATTTCATTTTTAATAAATTAAGATCTGAAGTGAAAAACTGTAAGATAAAATGTTCTTATTTGTAAATATCGTAAAGGAAGAATATGGTTAGTGTCTTATTTTTAGAAAAGGAAATTTATAATCCTTTTTAATACCTTTAGGAGCTCCATGTGCTTACAGCTTAGTTACAGGAAAAGGTGTGATGTATCACATCACAATGGTTTGTATTATATTGGTTGAAGAAATGACACATCTTAGCACTTGTTAATGTCACAATATTAAGTTCTGCACTCATATACACAAAAGGAAATTGGTTGAATGTATATATATTTTTTGGAAAAGAAAGGGGAAAACTGAATGACCAAGCCAAAAATAAGTGTCATTTCCATTTTAAGATGGCAAAGGGAAAATGGAAGTTTAACAATTTAAAAGTTACCTATGTGCCTACTCTTTTTTAAAAATGTTCGCAGGACTTGATGGTTTATGTTAATTTCCGCCTGTTTTCTTTTTCACTTGTAGGGCATGCTGCTGAAGCGCAGTGGCAAATCCTTAAACAAGGAATGGAAGAAGAAGTACGTCACCCTGTGTGACAACGGTGTGCTGACCTACCACCCGAGCTTACATGTGAGTGTTGCTCCCTTGGAGAAGTTAGCAGGTACTGGGCTGTGGGGCACAGAGGGGTCCATGCACAGTCAAGCCTTTCAGCTCTGTTGGAGGTTAAAGTAGTGTTTTATTTTGTTTTAAATTATTCCTTTTTCTAATTAGTAAAATTTATTTTTAAACCAAAATTAATATTTTATAATATTATGAATTTTACATCTTATTATAATACTAACAGAATGAAAGGTACTTTCTTAATAGAGCATTCCTTTAATAGTATGTAGTCTTCCTCTTTCCCAAATTAAAAGATTTTGCCTTAAATTCTATTTTGATATTATCTGTCAGTGTTCTTTTAGCTAATTTTTTTTTAACAGAATAACCCTTTATTTCCAGTCTATATGGTGTTCTTAGAGTAGTTCTTTTTTTTTTTTTTGCTTTGCTTTTTCTTTTTAAGTAAAGTAGTATTTTAAATGAGAGTAAAAGACAGGAGCAAATAGTCAAAGAGAAAAAAGAAATCTATCTGAAAATCTAGACTAAAAGGAAACAACTACAGCAAGTCTACATACAAACAAGCTCCATTCTGAGAGTGAAATCACAAGCTCAGGTTGTTCGTGAGTCCAACAGAGTTAGCTCAGGCACCCAGCTGACACGATTGACCTACAGTACTGCACGCTAATAAGTTCATGGGCTTCCCAGGTGGCTCTGGTGGTAAAGAATCTGCCGGCTGATGCAGGAGACGCAAGAGACGCTTGTTCAGTTTGGGTTGGGCAGATCCCATGGAATAGGAAATGGCAACCCACTCCAGGATTCTTGCCTGGGAAATTCCAGGTTCAGAGAAACCTGGCAGGCTACAGGCCATGGGGTCACAAAGAGTCGGACACGACTGAGCACCATAGGTTTATAATACTTTTCTCCAAAACATACATAAAAAACACAATGAAAAAAGCATTTTTAATCCTACAGTACAGTACCTTGGAAAGCACAGTAACACAGAACAACAGCTGGTGCTTCTCAGTAGTACCAGCGACATCAAGCTGCTCCCACGCTTGCTCCCAGACGTCCTGGGCCTGAAATAAAGATGCTGCGCTGCTGTCCTCTCTACAGTACCGCGCAGTAAGGTACACAAAAGCGCAACCACTTGTAGGGGACGCACGCGTGTGACAACGGACACCAGACACGTGAGTGAGGAACGTGACTGCACATGTGAACACCCAGTCCAACCTTAGAAAGTCTGAAACTGGAGGGTTCTCTTGTAGGGAACCCACTGCGCATTGAAACCCAGGGTCAGCCTGAGCCTCTGAGTACAGCAAAACCAAGGGTTGAATGTAACTCGTGCATCAGAGTCAGTTTTTATTGTCCGCTAAGAACGCATGCCAGTTTGTAAGGCAGGTTCGTTTCCTCTGTGTAATGACATCTCTTATCCTGGTGATTTATATAAGGTAGAGGAAAAGACACGTGATTTCATTATTGGGAGAAATGTAGACATCCTACCCATGGGGAGCTCTTTAGGAAAGCTTTGGTAAAACCTGAAGACAGTCGTCACGGCTCTCCCAGACAGCACATTCCATGAACCCTGCATGACGTTGATCTGCCTTCACGTAGGTATATGTGTAGATTAGAATATATATAGTATTAGGTGGTCATTTGACTACATCACTGTTAAGCACAACAACGTTAAGCTTTTAATTTTAAGTACTTTTTGAAAATTGCGCTGTGATTAATGAGAAGCTAAAGATAAACATACTGAAGAAAATGTACTTCTCCCAGATACCCCCTAAGAAACGTGAGTGCTGACATTTTGAGGTGTATCCTCCTAGCCGTGTCTACAGTCTATGCCTTTTCCTTCCACTGGCCTGCAGACCCCTCGTGCACACGGCGTGTTCCCTGCTCTGCTAGACGATGCCAGATTTCAGGCCCCTGCCCATGTCAGCAAGCACGCCTGTATGCCACCATCTTAATAGTTACGTAACATTCCTCCTGCACACGTCCCCCAGTGGACTGAACCGACACTTGGCGAGCCGACTTACTTTCTCAGTGATGTTTACCGTTGTGAGTCACTCTGATCAGCGTCCTTGTTTGACACCTCTGTGCCCACATCTGTGTCCTGCAGACACATTCCCAACCATAGCCTTCCTGAGTTGAAGAGGGTATGCTTCTATGGGCTCTGGGTATGGAATGCCAAATTCCAGGAAAGACTGTATCAGTTCATCTCCTCTGGCTTTTTCCCCCGCTGTACTCTCAGAAACATTTACCTTTGTTAAAAAGAAAACACCTTTTCAATAGGATAAATAGCAAATGGTATCCTCACTGTGTGACTTGCTGGCTGGAGTGAATTTGCTTCCAGGGCTTCCCTGGTGGCTCAGCTGGTAAAGAATCTGCCCACAGTGGGGGAGACCTGGGTTTGATCCCTGGGTTGGGAAGATCCCCTGGAGAAGGGAAAGGCTACCCACTCCAGTATTCTGGCCTGGAGAATTCCATGGACTGTATAGTCCATGGGGTTGCAAAGAGTCGGACACGACTGATTGACTTCCACTTTGACTTTCATAGTCCTTGCAGGTGCCTGGAGTGACTGTGTTCTAGTCCTAAGTTGTCAGGAGCTACTGATCACCAGCGACTGAGTTAGCCCGACATTCTTTGGTTCCGAACAGGAAGAGGAATTACCTTTTGGAAAGCCTTTGCAATAGGACCGGTAACAGATGGTATCCTCACCCTGTCATTTGTTGGCTGGGGTGAACTATCCTTTTCACTCTGGTCTTCCAGCAGGGGCTTCCCCTTTCTGAACTGGGCTCAAAAGCAAGCGTGTCTTTAGGCCCCTCTGCATGTTCCTTCTGTTGGTGGGGAAGCTTTTCACGCTTCACCAGTAGGTAGGCTTTTGAGATATACACTTCTTCTTGGAGTGAGGAGACTCCTTGTGCTGATTTATTGGGATTATTTGGGACGTAGAGTCAGGCTGCTTCCCCAGTGGCCTAAACCAGAGACTTAACACTATCCCGCGGGGCCTGCCTGTGACTATCATACCCCCATCTGGGACTTTGGGGTTCTTTCTCCAAAGCTGCTCCATCAACGGGGAGTTGCCCTTTCCCGGGCATAGTTCTTCCTAAAAACCCCATCAGAGAACAGAACCTAATTATGGACCCGTTTACTGTGTTCCTTGGAGGGAGATGTGCAATCACAGTCTCCTTGCTGGCCTCACTGACCTGTAGAAAGTGAGGTCCGATGGGTGATGCCTCTCCAGTCACATTCCAGTCTCCTGCTGAGCCCCTCAGAGGGGCCTTGGCTGCTTCTTGCCAAGGGGAAAGGATGGTGGCAACAGGAGATGGTTCTGGAATGTTCCTGCGGGAGGGCCGATACTCCCTTACTTTTCATCTCTACCTCTTGATGATACGGTTGCCATCCGTTCTTCAGAAGTTCTCCCACACAGGATGCTTCTCGTGATGGTCCTCAGTGCCCTGTTTTCTTTTTTTTTCCTGTGTATGCATGGATATTATTGGAATATAGCAAAGGAGCAGAGTGGGGCTTTATAATTGTACGGCAGGCAAGAGCCATCGTCATATTAAAGTGCAATTCGGTTAATGCGGGTTTCCTGGGAGCTGCAGTTACTGATGCAGGTAGACAGTTCCCTAAGGAAGTGGCTTAATCTAGTGGTGACTTTGAATTACTAGACCACACAGAGATGTCATGACTTTCATTGTAATCCTTCGTGGAGTCTGTTTTCACAACCAAACTTTGGCTGGACATTTAGAGGGCTGTGAGTTTCAGGTATATTTCTTGGCAGGTACCTGGAATGTTCTAGTCTAAGGTGTTGGGAACCACAGATGCCCAGTATGACTTCCCCAGGGGCTCAGTAGCAAAGAATCCGCCTGCAGTGCCGGAGATGCAGGAAACGTAGGTTCAATCCCTGGTTCAGAAAGATCCCCTGGAGGAGGGCATGGCAACCCACTCCAGTATTCTTGCCTGGAGAATCCCATGGACAGAGGAGCCTGGTGGGCTACAGTCCATGGGGTCACAAAGAGTCAGGCATGACTGAGCAACTGAACCCACACAACAGGCTCAGTTAGTCCTGTGCGTTCTTTGGTCCCAAATGGGAAGATGTACCAAGGGTATGTCCAAGGGCAGAATCCTGACTTCCCTTAATAAAAAATTGGGGAGCATTCAGATGTAACGCTAATTTAGGTCCCAAAGGTCTACATCGTGGAGAATGGCCCAGTTATTCTAGTCTGGAAAACCTCAAAAGGGGATGGAACCGAATGATCTCAGATACCAGTCACACTGTAACACTGGCTTCTAAAGTAAGATGTGTTATGGCAGAAAGACCACTAAGTTCATTGGCCACGTGTGCTGAATGCCTAAGTGGTTCAGTATAGGGGAACTCTTGCCCAAGTTGGTAGCTTCCGATTCCATACTGTCCGTCATCCCCCTCCTACTGGTCACAGAGCAGGGGACATACATTGCTCTCAAATAGCAGATCCTACAACCCGTTACTCTGCTGGGAGTCACAGGAAAGAACCTGGCTTAACAGTACATTTTCAGACAGTTTTCTACAGAGGTTGTGGTTGTCCTTGATGGACTACCCGTGCCAGGTACCCTGTACCCTCCTAACTTTTGATGATGAGATGGTTTATATATCAGAAAGGAAGCTGGCATGCTTTTATGAGGGCAGAATTTCAATCAGGTAATTAATACTCCGATAATAGGGAGGTTGGGGGTCGAGAGCAATTAGGCTTAAGATGCATCAAACGTAGGATTCAAACAGATGTTAGGCGGGCCTGCAGCAGCCCCAGCAACCCCTTCAAAACCTGCATTTTCCCGTTGCCCTGGCGCTCTCTTCCTGCTGGGACATTTTATTTCCTGTGCCCACATGCACTGCTCAGGGCTCCATCAGCCTGGACTCTGACTCCACCGCTGGTCACCTCGGACGTGATGCCCTGTGAAACCCAAGAATCTGGGGCGCTTTGCCTACGAGGAAGATGAGAGCAAGCGTAAAGGACTGAATCTAGTCGTATGGAAAACGACCAGCGTGCTAGGTTGTCATACTGCAGTCAAATGCATCACCTGCAGGGTGTGGCCTGCCTCGGAGAGCGGGGTCTGCAAGGCTGGACGCCCCCTTATCTGATCTGAGCTGATCTAGGCAGCTCCTGTGTTAGCCAGTTTAAAGTCACAGTGCTCCACAGCAAGAGATGTCACCGCATTGAGAAGCCTGAGCACCACGGCTAGAGAGCAGCCTCTACTCGCCTCAACTGGAGAAAGCCCGAGCAGAGCAGCGAAGACCCAGGACAGCCAAAAATAAAAATAAATAAAATTTTAAAAACAAATGAAGCCCCGGATGACCACACTGACCAGTGATGCTGGACAGGGCCGCCCCACATGCCCTTCCTGCCCCCGCCTTGCCGTATTGCCCTCCCATCGGCTTCCCGGGCTGCCGGAGATGGTGGTTTGCTCAGACATCTGCTTGGACGAGATACTCCAGCAGCATTCGGTTCTACCTTTAACTGACTTTGGGTGCTCTGGAAGCAGGAAGCTGACCGTTTCCTAAATTTGCTAAAAAAAAAAAAAAAAAAAAAATCCACACAGCTCTTGTATTTTTAAAATGTCTTCATTGGATGCCCTTAAAAAAAAAAAAAAAACTCCCAGAAGAGGTCATTTGTATCCTCGAGGAAAACAGATATGGTTTCCTTATTTCACAGGTGTCCGTGGAAGCGTTTATGAAAAGATCATCCTTTGGACAAGTTTCAGTCCCAGCAGGTGTCTCACACAGGTTTATTGTTGCTGTTGTTCAATCATGTCCAACTCTTTGCGACCCCATGAATCTCAGCACTCCAGGCCTCCCTGTCCATCACTAACTCCCAGAGTTTGCTCAAACGCATGTCCATTGAGTCGGTGATGCCATCCAACCGTCTCATCCTCTGCTGCCCCCTTCTTTTGCCCTCAGTCTTTCCCAGCATCATGGTCTTAATCTAATGAGTCAGTTCTTCGCATCAGGTAGCCAAAGTATTGGAGCTGCAGCTTCAGCATCAGTCCTTGCAATGAACACTCAGGGTTAATTTCCTTTAGTACCGACTGGTTTGATCTCCTTGCAGTCCAGGGGACTCTCACAGGTTGGTGGGGTAGAAAACAAACCCAGCCTTTGGACGAAACAAGCAGTGGGTGCCTGACCCCAGCTGTGCACCCGCTTGTGGAAGCCTAGCAGAGCAACATGCTCTTGGAAACCTTGTCTTCAGAAACACAGCTGTGAAACCGGGGATCCTCAGCTTTGCAGCAGGCAGTGGGTCTGGGATGAGGCCGACCAGCCTACCAAGTGCTCGGGATGGGTCAGCTGCCAGGGAAGCTCCTGCCGATGGCCTCCCTGGATGGCCGGACCCCGTCATAACTCATGTACCCGAGATGACTAGCTCAGGGCCTCGGGTGGTGGCCCCATGACATCGCCCCCAACCAGTCACCGTGGCTTCAGTTTCCCCTTCCTCCATCAGATCCTCTCCCAACCACATCTTCTTCCCAAGAAGTCTGCCGAGACTTGTCTCTCTGTGTCTCACCCCGAGACGCATCCTACAACAGATTATTTAAGAGCCCCAAATCCTTCGTCCCTCTGACACACAGCTCGGCCTTATTCTGGAACTTATTCAGCACAGGCGTCCCTGAACCTTCCCTGACCTCAGCTAGACGTCGTTGAAGGAAGCCTTTTTACCCCGGGCATGTTTCCTGTTGTTGAAAACCCAAAACAGTCCTCCTAGGGAGAAGAAGAGACCCTTTCCGAGCAGTGGAATAGAATCGCCAACACATGGCCAGGTCATAGGAGTGATCGTCTGGGAATTAGAGGGAAAACTGACCAAACATAGATCCTACCCTGATGGAAACTGTTCCCTACAAGTTGATACCAGCGATACCTCTGGACCCCAGATTTGTTGACTCTGCGCTCCGGGGAGTCTCAACCCTACCCTTCGCCCACTGCGACACCCCCTGGCCTGCTCTGCCCTTCCCCAGAGGCTCGGGAGCTGTCGGCAGTGGCTGGCTTGGCCTGCCAGGGTCCACCTCCCTCCTGCAGCGTAGGTAGAGAGGGGGAGATGTGAACACAGGCGGGAGAGGGAATGGTGGATTTCATCCTAGGGCTTCCTAAAGATCGGTGGTTCCCGCACTGCGGGGTGGTTGCTTCAGGGGCGAGGGCAGGGGCAGGGTGGGGAGGGCTGTGGGAGCCCGCACGCCCATGGCGTTGCCTCCATAACTGACTGCGCGCACCCCTGGCCTGTGGCGGAACCTCTCGTGAAGCATCAGCTCCCGCATCCTTCCCCTTCTGCACGGGGTCAGGCTCTGCTGCTTCTCAGCGTGCCTTTTAAGGTAGACCCTGAGAAACTGGCAAGACAGCATCTGCCTGGGAAACCCAGAGAGAGAGTCCGTTCACTCCAGGGGATGTGTGGTGGTATTGTCTTCTTAAGATCACTTGAGTCTCTTCAGAGTGTGTGTGTCCAAAAATGCCACCAAGAACTCTTAGCAAATGGAGGCTCCTGGAGTCAGTCGGAGCCCCCCACCCCAAGATTGATGCTGGTGGGTGGGATGAGTCTCATGATAAGACAAAAAACTGGGTTCAGAAAACAAAACAGTTGATTTGATTCCTCTTTCTTTCTCAAGAGTGCTGTTATTAAATAGAACCTAGAATGATGCTGTTATTAAATGGAACCTAGAACACAGTTTAGATAGCACGTGAGGAACTCAGCCAAGGTAACGAAGCTGCTTTGGCTTTGTAGGCACTCGGAGTAGATTGTCTGACTGCCCTGGCTTTCCCTAAGATGCGGGATGTTCGGTGCCAAAACGCAGGAAGCCCCAGGGAACTGGGACAGGTTGGTCACCTGCCCTTCAGGACTGACCAGCTTCACTGCTCCTTCATCTACACGTGGCATTTTGCACAGATAACCCTTAAAACATAAATAAGACTGAAATAGTAAAAAGCAAGCTGTTGACTTCTGCTGCAGCCCCATGGTCTGTATATTTTTTTTCATGATTTCATTATTATGTATTTATTGTTAAAGATGAAAATTCAGATACAGAAAGGAAAAAAGGCAAATAATTTTTTTCTTTCTTAAAAATTATTTTAATTTGAGGATAATTGCTTTACAATACTGTGATGATTTTTGCCATACATCAACAAAAATCCACCATGGGTACACATGTGTCCCCCGTCCTGAACCCCCGCCACCTCCCTCCCCACTGTATCCCTCTGGGTTGTCCCAGAGCACTGGCTTTGGGTTCTCTGCTTCATGCATTAAACTTGTACTGGTCATCCATTTTACATATGGTAATGTATATGTATCAATGCTATTCTCTCAAATCATGTATTTTTTTGATTCTCTGAAGACCTATGTAACTATAAGACCTTTAACAACCCCTAAGTGCTTGACCTTCTTGGAGGAGACACGTCTGAGCATCCCGAGGTTTCCTGACACTTGGCTGGTTTGTGGTCTGGGTGGGTGAAGGGCAGCCGGTTCCGAGAGCCTTGGATTCGCTCTCTGTGGACTTGAACGTGAGCCCTTAGGGAGACCTAGATGGAAAAGTGGAGGGGATAATGAGAAAGAACTTGGACCCTCGGGGCCGCACAGTTCAGCACGGCCACCCATTCATCTTCCCTGTCGAGGGAGCTGCCGTCGAGGGCGCGGCTGAAATAACTGCTGACAAAGCTGTGTGCGCGGGCATCCCTAAGTGGACCCGCAAGAGTTCACTCGGGGCTGCAGGTCGAGCCAAGGACTCGACGGGGCCCTGACCGGGAAGGTTCTCCCGGCTTCCCGCTGAGCACGGGTGGCTGGCTGACACAGCTGACCAACACATACTTGAGGTGCTCACAGTTTTGAAATCCTCCTTCCTGGATTTCCTTCTCGTTCCATATGCTGCCCGAGTGAGAAGCCACTGGAGTGTGGTCACTTGCCCCTGCCCTGCGGAACTGGACGCTTCCTTCTCATAGCACCTTCCTTCTTAATCAAGTGGCTTAGACGTTCCATTTCCACGCAGCCTTAGCTTCTGTATGCCATTGACATTTCTTTGTTTTCTCCCCCTCAATAGACTCAGACTCTGAATTATCATCAGAATGCTGATTTCAACAAGTTTCTAGTTTCAAAATCATGGTGGGGGGGGGGGTGAAATCTACCTTTTTTTTTTTCATGGATGCCAAAGTAACAAAAAGATGTGAGATGCCTTCCAGAGCACACATTCTTCTCAAAAGAAATATTTCAAGGTAAAAAGGAAGATAACCTTTTGTTGTAAGAGGAGCAACTCTTGCCCGTACCCCCTGCTGGTAACTGTCATTTAAAATAACAGAATCCTTGGAATTCTCTGGCGGTCCCGTGGTTAGGACTTCGCACTTCCACTGCTGAGGACCCGGGTTTGATCTCTGGTTGGGAACGAAGATCTACAAGCCACATGGCATGATCAAAAATAAAGTAGATAAAATGACCCATCTTTGCATAAAATCAGATTTTACTGGATGATTGAGGATTCACAGAGAATCCCTTTGGCCAGCTGCACGCCCATGAAGGTGGACCCCCATCTCTTGAGGTGGAGAATTGAGTTACACTTGGAAGAACTCTGCCTTGGTCTCCCCAGAATGTTGCAGAAGCCAGACTGCAAGGCTGGACAGACAGAATCCACGCCCAGATTTCCAGAGGTAGAAACTCTGAGTCATGGAGGACTGCTAACCCCGAGAAGACAGGCCTCCCTTTCTTCCTGGGAAGACGATGTTGGCGTGTCCTGGCCGTATGGTGCTGCAGCATTCCGCCTGCTTCATCCTGCGATGGACGCTTACGGGGTCCTGCTGCCCCTGAATAAGCCGTGGTGCCAGAAGCTGCCCTGGGTCTGTACACGCCTCTCCAGTCTGGCTTCATTCCCGCCTGATGTCCATCGTGCAGGTGGACCTTCCTGCCCATCCTCCACGTGAGGTGCTCCCTGGCTCCTCCTGAGGACTGTGCCCTGTGCCGCGTCTGCCTAGGGCTCGTGTGGGCTCAGCACGCAGGCCACCGCCACAGAGGGGTCTCGTGGCCGCGCGCAGGGCCACACCGGGGCTTCACGTCGAGCTTTTGCTCCCAGACGGCCTGGGTTCCAAACCCATGCTTGGCAATCCTGGCTCTGCCTTAAAAATCCTGGTGAGATTGGAACGGAGGAAACCACCCACATTACATAGCCTAGATGCCCCCCCCCCCCAAAAGGTAGATTAGCTTTATGTCAGGGTCGGGAGAGAATCCACACACAGGGACGTGATACGGATGCCACCGAGTCTTAGCCCGGTACTGGAACCCCCAGGTGGCCCTAGTGGGAAAGAACCCGCCTGCCAGTGCACGAGATGCCAGAGACTCAGGTTTGATCCCTGGGTCAGGAAGATCCCCTGGAGGAGGGCATGGCAACCCACTCCAGTATTCCTGTCTGGAGAATCCCATGGTCAGAGGAGCCTGGCGGGCTGCAGTCCATGGGGTCACAAAGAGTCGGACATGACTGAGGGAGTAGCTTTCACTTCACTTACACACATACCAAAAAATTTACCTTCTTTGCCTTTTTAAGCTTATAGTTCGGGAGTGAGAAGGCTACTCATCATGCTGTACAGCAGTCACCTCCATCCATCTCTGGGGTGTTTTCATCTTTTTGTAAAACTGACATTCTGCCCCTATTGAACACTAACTCTGAATTCTCACTCCCCTGGCCCCTGGCAGCCACCTTCTGTTTTTTGATTCTATGAATTTGACTATCCCGAGTACCTCGTATCAGTAGAATCACGTAGGATTTGTCCTTTTGTGGCTGGGCTTTCACTTAGTCTCCTGCCTTCAAGGTTCATCTAGGGTGTAGCCTTTCTCTCCTTCTTAAGGCTGACTAATAATCCACTGTATATACATACAGTACCGTTGGGTGTGTACAGCCCACAACTCAGCCAACTGCAGATCAAAAATAGCTGGGGGAAAAATCCAGAGTTCCAGAAAGCAAAGCTTGAATTTCTCACACGCTAGCAACTATTTACATAGCATTTATATCATATTAGGTATTAGGAATAGTCTAGAGATGATTTACAGGAAGATAAAGGTTACAGGGGCTTCCCTGGTGGCTCAGATGATAAAGAATCCACCTACAATGCAGGAGACCTGGGTCTGATCCCTGGGTTGGCACGATCCCCCGGAGGAGGGCATGGCAACCCACTCCAGTATTCTCGCTTGGAGAATCCCATGGACAGAGGAGCCTGGTGACTACAGCCCATGGGGTCGCAAAGAGTTGGACACGACAGAGTGACTAAGCACAGCAATCTGTATAAGTTATATGCAGATACTCTGCCATTTTATTTAAGGGCCTTGAGCATCTGTGGGTTTTGTTATTGGGAGTCCTGGAACCAGTCCCCAGTATGCACACCACATTCTGTGTGTCCATTCATTTGTGGGTCGACACTTGGCTTCCTTCCCTCCTTGGCTACTGTGAATGTTGTTGTTCAGTTGCTGAGTCATGTCTGGCTCTTTGTGACCCATGCACTGCAGGCACGCCAGGCTTCCCTGCCGTTCACTATCTCCCGTGAGTTTGCTTAAACGCATGTCCACTGAGTCTGTGATGCTCTCTCCCCATCTCATCCTCTGCCACCACTTCTGCCTTTTGCCTTCAGCCTTTCCCAGCATCAGGGTCTTCTCCAGTGAGTCCACTCTTCACATCAGGTAGCCAAAGTATTGGAGTTTGATAGGTGTACAGATACCTCTTTGGAGCTTGAAGTTTTAATGTTAAAAACTGCAAGGTGGGAGAACTGTTGAGAATAGCTGAATTTAAAGATGCCAGACATTAACCAAGGCCCTGGTTGAGGAATACCAGAGAAACTGGCTGGGCCCTTCATGAACAAGGAGGGTTCTGGAGTCCTAATAGCCTGCATGATGGCCTGGAACCCACGTGGTATGAAAACACCCACAAAGCCCTGTGCGCGTGGGCTCTCTGTGTTTGCCGAATGCCCTCCGAAGGTGAGGGAAGCTTCCTCTCTCTGTTCTTTGGGTAGTCTAGGAAATACTTCTGGCATTCATTCGAGTTTTAGATAGTATGAGAAATCATTTCTCCGATTAGTATGAGAAATCATTTCTCCTGTGTATCAGGCTTTCAGACCCATGGAATGACACTATCACAGTAGAATAAATATTTTCAAGAAATATCTACAACTATTGTTGGCAAGAGTGACCACTGAAAAACTCATACCTTTTACACTTACACAAAAATGTTAGATTCTTTATCAAAGTCTGCTCTAAGAAATTCCTCGTTTATTTATATAGCCCTCAGGGTTTGAAAGTGTTTAGATTTACAGGGGGAAAAAAATGGCCAAAAAGCTGGCTTACCATGGTACACATTGTCTTGATGTTGAGAACAGAGTGACCGTAAGTAGCCCAAGATCAGAGAAATTCTTCCTGTCTCTATAGAAATTAAGCTATCAGATAGGGTAGATCCTGCCTAACATATTTTTTTCTACATCAAAAAACTCTTCTGCCTTCTTGCTTTAAAAAAAAAAAGTATATATATATGTTTTTATAATAGCTTGTGAGTTTGAGTAAAGCTTCTAGAGGAATCCATGGGACATTGCCTCATCAGTACACAGCATATTTCATCCTTATACCCAATCTGCAGGGCTTCCCAGGGGCTGCAGTGGTAAAGAATCTGCCTGCTAATGCAGGAGATGCGGGTTCAATCCCTGAGTCGGGAAGATCACCTGGAGGATGAAATGGCAACCCACTCCAGTATTCCTGCCTGGAGAATCCCATGGACAGAGGAGCCTGGCGGGCTACAGTCAGCGGGGTTGCAAAAGAGCTGGATACATCTTAGCAAGTAAAACAACAACAGCAACAGCTCGCTCTGTTTTCCACTGGGACCCTGTGAGGGTTACTAATTGTGGCTGGAAATCCTTACCAAAGGTAGATAAATCAAATGCATCCATTTTCTTCACTGGCAGCAAGTCGCTGTGGAGAACTCTCAGTGGGAGAGCTCAGACGTGAGGGACAGCTCGGGAATGTTCTCTCCCTGCTGCCGAGAGATGGGGTTTCGTCATTAGACTTCATAAATGTGTGCTGCTCCGGTTCTAACCCGGTTGCCGGCCGGTTGCTAAGGTGTTGGGAGGAAGGGAGCGATGCAGACTCAGAGGATGGCTTCTTCTCAGGTGTGCCCGTGGCCCCAAATGGAAACCAATCAAGGTGCGATTTATGTTCATTAAGTGCTTGTCAAAACTGAAAAATTTTCTAATCAACAGCAATCTAGCGGCGTCCCCGTCGATGGCTGGGAGTGCCGCCTCTGCCGCAGCGGCTATTTGCCTGTTACAACTCTAGGCTAAGAATCCGCTGATGATTACATTAGGCTAAGCTGCGAAGTAAATGAACCGCATCTTATTTAGGTGCCACGAGCTTCAGTGTAGCCCTGCCCCGCAGGGCACTTGATAGCGTTTTATGGCTTTAAAATTAGTGTAGCTTCCCATTGGCTGCAGGGCGCTTGCCTGTTATGCCTTTGAACTCAATAAGCAAGGGGAAGGGGGCCTTTTGTTTTTCTCCCGTATTTTTCTCCCTTGCATTTTTAGCAATTTTGTTTTGCATCTTTTCCAGACGGCGTTTTGCAATAAAAATGTCTGACTACCCTCTACATGTCTCCCCCACCCCATGACTCCCCCCCACAAAAAAAAAGAAAGGAAAGAAAAAAGGAGAAAGGGAAGAAAAAGTAGAAAATGTCATGCATTTGCAGAGGACAGTTTCTTTCCCCTATCCTGCTAAGTGAAAAATAGCATTGCAAGTCACCGCCAATGGCTTATTGTGTTGGAATGGCTACCTCCAGTGGGGATAACACCTATACTTCTGGAAATGCCCACATAAAATCACAGGGCAAATATTTCAGTATTTTTATTAGACATGAGCAGTATGAGCCAACATTTATTAAGGGCTTTGGGATTCTTTCAAGCTATTTATGTATTATCTCAGTTAATCATGACAACAATTGCTTGAAGCAAGAATTATTATCCTTATTTTTAAATATGAGAAATCAGAACCCGGGATGATGAAACAGTCCACAAACCCTAACAGACAGAGAGCCTCCCAGGCACTGTTACTCTGAGGCCATCCTCTGGCCTGGAGAAGCTCTGTCTTCTGCAGAGAGTCTTAATTTAGAAAACCAGAGAACCATATTAGTCAGTGAATTGACCGCTCTTCATTTGAAATGAATCTGATTATATTAGTGTAAACCACCTTGGTAGGCAGTAAATAGCATTAGGAAAACAGAATCACTCCCAAAACGATGCATCAGGGAGGCAAAAAAGCATTTTTTTTTCTAGACAGTCCTAGTCAAAGTTTTGAAATTAGAAGAAATTTTGTGTTGGGCAAAAACTGAAGTGGGAATTTTTCTGTCCTTGTTGGGTTAAAACGTAGAAGAAGATAGCTATCATTAGTGTCCTTGGAAGATAACTGTGTGTGCTTTTTCTGTCTTTAAAAAATCTATTTCTTTAAGTGCTTCACATTCTAGCAAATGCATCCCAAGGAATCTGGAGTTTTAAAAAGGTTCAGATAGATCTAATTATCATTATGGTGAATATTCCTACATAACTCAGACTTTGTCAGATCTAAGTACGGGTCCAGTTGTTTCAAGCCATATTTAATTATAAAAATACTCATAGAGCCAGGAATGGCGCTGGCTCCTTGAAGTTCACTGCAGTGAACTTTCACTCATGCTTGCCTCTGGAAGAGACCTGCATATCCAACACATTCATTTTGTAAGGCTCGGTTTGAGCATGCATGGGTTACAACTGGGTAATATTCAATTTAACTTAAAATGAGAAAAATCTGTCTTGCAGTGTAAAGCTCAATATACAAGGTCAATCAAGACAGAGACAATCAAGAAGCACAAAGATTATATTCAGAATTCATTGTGGAAGTTTTCTATTTTGATTTAGTATGTTATATTAACCTGTTTCCCAGGTGGTTCAGCGGTAAAGAATCCACCTTCCAATACAGGAGACGGAGAGACGTGGGTTCAGTCCCTGGGTCAGCAAGATCCCTGGGAGGAGGAAATGGCAACCCTCCCCAGTATTCTTGCCTGGGAAATACTAAGGACAGAGAAGCCTGGCGGGCCACAGTCCATGGGGCCACAGAGATTCAGACACAGCTGTGCAACCGAGCATGCGTGCGTATTAACCTGCGACCCGAGCTTATGTTGGGCTTGACCCCAACATGGACTTGGGCGCTGACAGCTTGTGCTCTGGGGAGGTTTACCCCAGGGTGTCGAGCTCCCCTTGATATGGGAAGGGTGCCACCACTCGCCTGACGCTTCACCAGCCTTCTCTGCTGATGGGTCGTAGGTTAATGACCCGGGCGCAGTGAAGCCTTTGTTCAGAGTCAGGCGTCGTCAGCTTTGCCTCTGCCTCAGTCGCTGTGAGACATCCAGTCTGCTGGCTGCCTTCTCCCGGCAGCGGCCACAGGTCACATGGCTATGCACTGGTCAAGTGGTCGCTCCGAAGCAGCTCCAGAAGTGAGACTCTGGAATTCTCTTGGCCGTCTTGGGAAACCAAATTGATTCTCCCAAGGCTTTCTCTTTGAAGCTGCCTCCTACCTTGCTGTTGTAACTGTGGTCCTGTGGAAATAAGGAGAAATTGTCCTCTTTGAGGTGTGTGAGCTGAATGGATGTGATCGGAAGATTTCTCGAAGTATTACAATATCTTCATGGTATCTTCAGGGTGTCACTCTCCTCTGTGCCGGTGACTGTCTGTGAGGCTATTGTTTATTATTCACATGTGTCGGACTTGAGCGTTTGCTGCTCTCTTTGAAGGGATGGTATTATGTGTGTCTTTATAGAGGAATTTCCTTAGAAAATAGCATTAAGCAGAGTTTTGGAATGGCAGGGCATCTGACAGTGGCTTCTCTTACATACCTTTTTTTTCGAGCCCAGAAGTAAAAGTTTTTAAAAATAAGATTTATACAGACTTCTGTTCCTCTTGAAACTGGACATGCGTGAAGTGTTGTGAAAATGGGGAAGACTGAGTTATTCCTCTCCTCCAGGAGAAGACAGACAGGTTGCTGACCATGTCTAGTACCTGCTCGTCCCCCAGTTGGGTGCATAAAATCACACACACCCAGCCCTTGGCTGGTTTGTGAACATTAAGCTGGACTCATGGTTCTAGGGCCCTTATACTCTCTTAAAAATCGAGGAATCTGAATGAGTTTTTGTTTCTGTGGATTATATCTATTGATGTTTGTCATGGAGAAATTAGAACAGAAAAAGTTTGACATTCTAGAATTCATTTAAAATAATAATAACCCACCTATTACATACTATCCCACACACACTGTTTAGGAAAAAGATATTTTCCAAAACAAAAGGAAATTGTGAGCAGAGCAGTATTGTTTTCCTTTTTTCAAAGCGCTTTTAAAGTATGTGAAAAAAAAACTCTCATAAAGATATTTAGTTGGAAGAGGGAGGAGTTCGTTTTTTTTAAATGTTATGTGCTTTTAAAATTTTCTGTTTTTGAAGCATAGTTGATTTACAGTGGTGTGTTAATTTCTCCTCTGCAGCACAGTGATTCAGCGATTCATGTATACATTCTTTTTCATATTCTCTTCCATATTGTCTATTATATGATAGTGAATATAGGTCCCTGTGCTGTGGAGTAGCATCTTGTTGCGTATCCCTCCTATGTATAACAGTTTGAATCTGCTAACCCCAAACTCCCAGTCCCTCCTTCTCCCGCCCCCTCCCACCCCTGGCAACATCAAGCCTGTGCTCTTTGGCTGTGAGTCTGTTTCCTAGATGAGGTCATTCGTGTCATGTTTTAGATTTCTGTATATAAATGACGTCATGTGATATTTGTCTTTCTCTGTCTGGCTTACTTCACTCAGTATGGTAATCTCTGGGTTCGTCCATGTTGCTGCTAGAGGCGTTATTTCCTTCTTTCTTGTGGCTGAGTAGCAGTCTTTTGTCTGTGTGTCCCACTTTATCCATTCATCTGTCAGTGCACTTTCACGTTGTTTCCATGTTGTGGCTGTTGTCAGTAGCGCTACAGTGAACACTGGGGTGGTGCATTTGTCTTTTTGAATTATAATTTTGTCTGGATATTTGGGCTTCCCAGGTGACGCAGTCATAAAGAATCTGCCTGCCAATGCAGGAGACACAGGAGATGGGGGTTTGATCCTTGGGCCAGGAGGATCCCCTGGAGTAGGAATTAGCAGCCCACTTCACTATTCTTTCCTGAGAAATTCCATGGACAGAGGAGCCTCGCAGGCTACAGTCCACGGGATCACAAAGAGTCAGACATGATCGAGTGACTAGGAGTGGGATTGTTGGAACACATAGCAACTCTAGCTTTCTGGGGAACCTCTGTCCTTTTCCATACTGCTGCACCAATTTATATTCCCACCAACAGTGTAGGAGGGTTGAGGGAGGAGCACTTTAATAGCCATTTCAGATTGTGGGTCTTCTCAGATACTCCACCAAAACTCGACACGTGACAGTTTCTTAAAGCTTAGGAATTCAATGAATTTTCCCTTCCTTGCTGATTTAAAATTCAATGACCTGTCTTGCACTTTGAATGAACTTGTATCCACGCATGTGACATTCAGCACCAGTCATTTGAGAAAGCTTGTTTGACTGAGATAGACAGATTTCCAAATGGCAATACAGTTCTTCAAGTTGTTCACTTGCTAAGCCATGTCTGACTCTTTACAACCCCATGGACTGCAGCACACCAGGCTTCCCTGTCCTTCACTATCTCCCAGAGCTTGCACAAACTCATGTCCATTGAGTCAGTGATGCCATTCAACCATCTCATCCTCTGTCACCACCTCTCCTCCTGCCTTCAGTCTTTGGCATCAGGGTCTTTTCCAATGAATCGGTTCTTCACATCAGGTGGCCAAAGGATTGGAGCTTCAGCTTCAGCATCAGTCCTTACAGTGAATATTCAGGGTTGATTCCCTTTGGGATTGACTGGTTTGATCTCCTTGTGGTCCAAGGGACTCTCAAGAGTCTTCTCCAGCACTGCCACAGTTCAAACGCATCAATTCTTCAACACTCAGCCTTCTTTATGATCCAACACTCACATCTGTACATGACTACTGGAAAAACTATAGCTTTGACCACACAGACCTTTGTCAGCAAAGTGATGTCTCTGCCTATTAATACACTGTCTAGGTTTCTCCTAGCTTTTATTCCAAGGAGCAAGCGTCTTTTAAATCAACCAGTTTCCATTTCTCCCCATCTACTTGCCTTGAAGTGATGGGACTGGATGCCATGATCTTAATTTTTTGAGTGTTGAGTTTTAAGCCAACTTTTTCACCCTCCTCTTTCACCTTCTTCAAGAGGCTCTTTAGTTCCTCTCCGATTTCTGCCATGAGGGTGGTGTCATCTGAATATCTGAGATTGTTGATCTTTCTCCTGGCAGTCTTGATTCCAGCTTGTGATTCATCCAGCCTGGCACCTCTCATGATGTACTCTGCATATAAGTCAAATAAGCAGGGTGACAATATGCAGCCTTGATGTACTCCTTTCCCAATTTTTAACCGGTCTGTTGTTTCATGTCTGGTTCTAACTGTTGCTTCTTGACCTGCATACAGGTTTCTCAGGAAGCAGGTCAGGTGGTCTGGTATTTCCATCTGTTTGATAATTTTTCACAGTTTCCTGTGATCCACAGTCAAAGGCTTTAATGTAGCCAATGAATCAGAAGTAAATGTTTTTCTGGCACTCTCTTGCTTTTTTGATGATCCATGGATGTTGGCAATTTGGTCTCTAGTCCCTCTGCCTTTTCTAAATCAGGGTCTTGTAATACCACCCAAATCACATTCATTAATATCACCACCAGTCTTGTCAGAAAAAAGTCTGGGTATTTGGAAGGTATCAATCTCATGGTGAGAGTTACAAGTTTCAAGTTTTCACATCATCACTAGAAAGCTCAAATTCTATCACTGTTCACAAATACTGTCAGCTGCTTTCTTTGCAGTACTTACTTTGTTCATTTTCAAGAAAATATCTGCCAAGCACCCAAGACTGAATCACCACAGTTAGTGTCTGACATAGTCCTTCTTTCAAGTAGAAGTGTTGCCCCAGCAAACAAGTGACAAATTTAGCTTGTGAATGAAACACTTCGGGAAGAGCATTCCTGCTTTCAAAGTGCAGCAGAAGCCCTGGAGTGTACTTGCCGTGGCACCACCCGAGAAATTTAAAGGCTCAGGGGTTACAGTTGCTTTTAATCGGTAGGTTTTGGTTTCTTAAGAACATCCTTGGATGGAACTGATTTTTGTTTTTATTTTGAAAGCATAGGAATCAGTAAAATAAAGACAATGTGCAAAGCACAACCTGTTTACCATGGTCTTGCTCCATGCTGAGAAGTCATCAGTATTTATTACTCACACCGCTTTTGCACCATCAAAGCAAATTTCAACACAGGGAAAAAAGCAAACGATGTCTTGGGGTTGTTTTGAAAATAGTGTTGAACTTGTGAATTCCCTGATAGGGTGTTGAAGACCACACTTGGAGGATTGCTGAACTTAGATTATGCAAGGAGAAAATGCTTGATTAGATTAGCCATGACACAAAGACCAAAGCAAAGCATTGGTCTGTCCTAACGGTTATCTCACTTAGACAACATGCTAGATAGTAATAGAAAATTGTAAATTTCTCAACATTTTATGTACAGTTAGGAACCAGAACTTACTGAGAAAACCTAATTGGAACACAGACTCCTGTAATTTTTTCCATCATGTAATTATGGAAACGAATAGTCTTAATACCTTTAAAAAGTATATGTGAAATTGGAGTGATGTTGATTGCATTTCAGAGCTATGCGTTTTATTCTGATGATCTAAGTTTGAGATGCCAATCACATCATGGATGCATTTGGGTTTCGCTCTGAGATCTTGTTAAACTGCTTTTTGGTACCCTATGAACACATGAGGCAAACCATCTTTCACCAGACAGCCAAAGGTAACAAAGGGATGGGAAGCAGTGAGAATCAATATAGTAAGAGTATTTTTAGGGACTATTGATGGATTGCTGTATTTTGAACTTAACTTCAAGGGCCAAATGCCCCCAAGCTGACTAAGATGAACTCACCATTTACTGAGAACTGTAGGCCATCACACACATAGAGGACTCTGGGATGGCCAAGACGAGACTCACACACTGTTCCCTTGGCTGCATGGGGAAAACTCCCAGAAGGTGGTTTGGTTTTTTTTTTTTTTTTTTGATAGGGACTTAACACCAGTTTCCTGGCTGGAACTTAGTGCTCTTCAGTGATGACCTTCCTGTCCTGGAAAGTTGTAACCATGAGATAGGACAAAACCGTTACCGCGGCGCGTTCATTAACGCTCCAGTCAGGAGGGATCTGGTACACCCACCGCGGTGCTCAGGGCTCCGCACCGTCTCCAGAGGCGGCCCGAGGAAGGTGGGAGCCACGTGGAGCCACGCTGCCGTCAGCAAGCTGGAAGCTGCGGGTCCCTGACACGTTCTCAGTTGCTAGCAGGTTCCCTCACTGTACCTCATTTGCATCTGGGACATCAATTAGCATGTTTGTTGAGGCTAATTGAATGAAACTCAATCATAGCTCTTAATTGCTTGACTATGTGAAAAGAAATCACATTAATGCAGCTAATTAAGTGTACGGCAATAGATGCAACATAATTAGGAGGAAAATGTAAAAAACAAGGGATGGCAAAGGTGCGGGAGCCGGGTGGCAGGGGGGCGCCAGGCGCGGTTACCGAGCTCCATCCACCCGGTTGGGGATGGGTCCCTCCGCTCCGGCGCCTGCTTGCAAAAAATAATCCAGGCGACGAGCACGGACAACTTGAGAAGAAAAATGCAAATAGGTTTGCAATTACTACTTTTTCAAGCTGTTGAGGGGCAGGAGATGGCACCTCTGCGGGGCTGGGCTCTTGAGTGGGCCCCAGGGACTTGTTAAGTGCTGTTTAAAAGTACTTGGCTTTGAATTACCCTCATGCCTTGTTAAAGGGTTTTTTCCCCTTTTATCCTCGATCAGCATTTTTCTACCAGGAACACGGGAAGCGATGTATCTGGAACATTTGCATATCAAAATCAAGCTCGCAGGCTTTATTTCACCCTGCGAGGTCCCTACTTTGGACCACTGTGCGCCACGTCCCACTTCTAAAGAGGCGACATTATTTAGAGGTTGTAGCTTCAATTCCTCAAGTCCCAAGCTGGGGCCAGATGAAAAGGGTAATTCTTTCAAAACCAGAAAACTCCCGTGTGGTTTCTCTTGGGAGAAGCTAGAAGCCACTGATTCAGGTATCCACCTGTTTCTGAAAACACCAAGCTGAAAGACTTGTGTGGACTAGGAAATGCATCTTGTAAAGGTTTTAGCAATGTTCGAGGCTTGAAATTTAGGAACTGCCAAACTTACCCTCTGAATTTCTTAAGAACTAATTCTTCTGTGCTTTGAAGTGCCTAACCCAGGCAGGAAAAACAGATTCCCTCAGCCCGTGCTGAGCCAAAGATAAATGGGCCCCTTCGCCGCATTCAGATCTGGAGAGCTGGCACTTGGTACATTTCTATAATAATTTTAAGTAAAATATCCTGGTTATTGTATGTTAAAACATGCCTATTAAAAAGGAGGCCGTGCTGAGGCTTAGTCACTCTCTGATTAGGCTCATTTCAGAGCCCATAAGCCATAAATGCTCAATTACACTCCTGTTATTGTATTTTAATTTGTTAAGAATTGGCATTAAAGAAGAAAGTTATAGCAAGTTGATATTTTTAAAGGAGTAACTATGCAAGAAGGAATTCATTATTTACAAGTCCTAACTTTGGTTTTGAAACTTGAGGCTTGCCCCTCTTCAGTAGGTATCAAGGGAAGTAAATGCAAACTGCTTGAGAACAACCTTTTTTTTCACAATGCCCTTGACCCTTGGTCCTGTGCTGACTGAAGGTCACTTCTTCCATGTGTTTTTTGTTCGCCATCCTCTTGATGAGCTGCATCACGAGACCTCGGTGTTTCCTCCCGTCTGCCTTACCCTTCAGCCTAATTTAAGGATAACCACTTTCTTTCTATCCTTTGTCCTCATCCCTTTGAAGTCACAATTTTTTCATAGCAAATAATATTTGTGGTAGATGTCGGGGGTGGGGGGGGGCAGGTTCTAGCAGTTTCTAAGCATCTTAACTTTCAAGGGGAGTCTTTAGTCTGCTCCCAGTTGGACACAGCATCTCCCTTCCTGAAACCCACGATGACTCTCCTTCCAACATGCCCATGGCCAACCCTGGCAGATGTCCCCCCCCCACCAAGAGATGGGAGATGACATGCCCAGTTGGTCCAGCCCCAGGGGCATCAGCGCCTATGGCCCGGCTTCCCCGACTGACAGCGTCCAAGCCGGTGCAGGTGCTTCCATCCGGATGGTTTATCATCACTGAGGAAGGCCCAGCCTCGCCCCTCCCTGGAGGAGCTGGTCTGAGATCACCCCCGCTGTGGTGCAGCCCCTGATCCTTTTTCTGTCTACAGTCCCACGTTCCTCCTGAGCCCAGCTGTGGCTTTTGGAGCTTCTGTTCTATGCTAAGAATTGGCCGTGTGAGGTCTGTCCTTGGGCGGTCGCCTGTGACCCCGTTGCATCTTCTCTTGCTGGGCTGGTGCTTGCCGAACCTTCTGGGGTTCTGTATTCTCATCACAGGCTCCCCTCGTGTGATGGAGTTTCTCTTCCAGCACTTCCTCCTCCTGTGTTGAGAATTCTCCCAGCCCCTTTCCTGAGTTTGGGGTGGCCCCCATGTGGCCATGACTCTCAACTGCATAATTCCAGGGGGAGGTGTAACGCTTAGCTGGTCCTCCCTTCTGCATATGGCTGAGAGAGGACGGCTCTGTCTGTCCTGACAACTCAGTTTGGGTTCTTTCCCTGTGTTGGAATCTTGGACTTTGGATTCTTTCTTGGGCCATAATTTCTATCAGAAAACTTCCTACTTTTGGATAGACCAGTCCCTGCTTCTCAGCTGATTCACCTCCTGAAATATTGACCTTGTCTTGCAATTAAAAGAAGCCAGTGGGGTCCTTCTCTTGGCTTCCCTAGTACATTGTGTCTCCTCTCGAGCGTCCGTCACACACCTTGACCGACTTTCCTGGTCCCTCAGACTGTGCAGTTTGCTGCTAGACCATCACCTTCTCTCCCTGCATCTACTGACCCTGTTGACCGGCAGCTATAAGGAAACAGCTCGCTGCTCCCGTCTCCCTGGGTCCCTTGCAGCCCACATACTGGCTCCTTTGGTAGTTCTTCTAAAATTAGATTGACTTGAACTTGATTGCTTATACTAAATACACATGTATTGGTTTTTCTTTGATATCATAAAACGAATGCCCCCAGGATTCTCTGCCAGACTTGCCAGGTGGCACTGGTGGTAAATAGAACCCGCCTGCCAGTGCGGGAGACATAAGAGACATGGGTTCAATCCCTGGGTCGGGAAGATCCCTTGGAAGAGGAAGCGGCAACCCCACTCCAGTATTCTGGCCTGGAGAATCCCATGGACAGCGGAGCCTGGCGGGCTACAGTCCATGGGGTCGCACAGAGTTGGATACGACTGAAGCGACTTGGCAAACACACACAAAGGAAGGAATCTGCCTGCCAAGGAAGGAATCTGTTCATTTCCTTCCCTGATTAGTCTTAAAACACTTGAAATATTATTTACCCAACAGTGATTTAGATAGACTGCATCATTTCTCAGTGTGTGATGTTGGTTTAATGATATGTCTGCAGAGACAAGGGGGCTTATTGCCCATAAAAATGCATGAAAAGATCAATAAGTCCTACTGTGCCGAGAGACCCCTCACCCTGGCTCTCAGTCGCCATCTCCTCTCTCCCCGTCCATCAGCTGACTCCTAAGTGTTGTTTTCCTCCACATGGAGTTGGATGACGGCCCAGAGAACTCACTGTGTACCTAGACTTCTCTTTAGTTTCATGATAACTGCTAGTCATTCACCTCCAAGACAGACAGAAAGACACTGCTTCTGAGTACAGTGAATCCCTTGAAGAAACCTCATACTGAATATAAATGATGTGCTTTCTGTTTGAACATCCAGCTCTTGTACATCCACCAGGGACCTCCATGTTTTTTCAGCACCCTACCACTGACCCCTCAGACATCTTCCTGAACAAAACACTTGGCCTCTTAGAGTGTTTACCTGAGTTCCCAGCAGACAACTTCAGTCTTAGCTAGACATTCTGGGGTGTCGCCATCAGAGACAAAAAGGTTATTACAAAATAGTTCCTACTCCATGGAATTTTCCCTGCAACTCACAGGAAGAGCCCAGGCTCCTCACGTGCCATCTGATAAGTATCAACTCACAGAGTAGGATTTCATGTCTGTATTTATTTTCTTTATCCTCCTGCATAGAAGCGTCTACTGCGTCTCCTCTATCTCCAGGGCTGGGCTAGTTCAGGACACAGAGGCAGAGCTGGTTTCAGTGTAATGATGACGCCAGCAGGACAAGACAGATCAAAGCCTCCTTATTTTTTAAAGCGCTCACCACCGAGGAAGGGTCATAGGATGACGACTCATGATGTCTCATAGAACCTTTTGTCCTAGATTGTAGAAGGTCTCCCTTTTAATCTCTCTTGGATGTTTAACGTTTTGAACAGGATTACATGCAGAATGTTCACGGTAAAGAGATTGATCTTCTGAGAACCACTGTGAAAGTCCCAGGGAAGAGGCCCCCCCGAGCCACGTCGGCCTGCGCACCCATCTCCAGCCCGAAAACCAACGGCCTGTCCAAGGACATGAGCAGCTTGCACATTTCACCAAATTCAGGTAAGCTCACAGCCGACCTGCCGAAGAGATCCGGCCCGACTCCAGCAATGGGTGGCCCCGATGTGGGAGACAGTGCTGAGCTTCTCGGGTTAAGTGGAGGCTTCGCCCATTAGGCTGTAGGCTGAGGGACACACTCTCATGTCTTCGTGGGTGCTTGTTCCCCCTACACCCTTGGGTCCCAGGACTGCCCACAAGCAAACTGGGGCTCTTTGAGTCACAGATGCATGGACCCCTAGGCTTTTCCGGGGCTGGGCGGTTGAAAGTTGCATCTTACACGTGATGGAGGATTTAAGGGCCCTCTGAAAAACATCAATTCACTGTTAGAGTGTCATGGATTAGTCCTAACTAATTTGTCGTAAATGTGTATAGAAAAATGGAAATACCAGTTTGGAGCAAGATTTAAAGGAAACCATTGGACCTGCACAAAATTTCAGACTCTCTTGGTTTTGTATTGTCACTGTTATGTCTTCTTCAACACAGCTCTGGTTTTTTGCATTCTCTTTTAAAGGAGAATTTGTCTTTCGTTCATCGTCAGAGAAAATCAGTGTTTCAGTGTTTCTCAAAATAGATGTGTTGAGAAATTCCCAGCCTCGGGGTGCAACGCAAGCCCTTCAGGGTATTGTGGTTCATTGTTGTTTAAGAGTCTTGGCCAACCATGCTCTGGCTTTTGCCTTCCGTGATTTCTTATCAGGGGAAGGGTGGTGAGAAGAACTTAAAGTCTTCCTACCCACAAACTCGGACTCCTCCAACAAATGGAATCCCTTCACAGATTTCAGTCATTTCCTTTCTTATCTGCAGCTTACATCCGATTTTCTCAAAATAGATTTCTGTGCTGTAGTCATTCCTAACGTGTGTCCCTGACTCTTAAACACGCTGCCTTTTTTCCTTTCTGAAATGCTAAATGCTTTTAAAGAGGAATGATGCTGACCCCATCATTCCACGGTGTGAATGACATTGTTGGCAAAAGGAGGCTAATAAAAAGGAGATAGAATTTGGGGTCCGCCAGCCTGTGTTCTACCGCCAGTTGCTGCGAGGTGCTGGGTAGGTAACTGCGCTTTCCGTGAGGCTGATCCGGCCTGGCCTGCCTCCGTCACAGAGGTGTGATGGCAGGTACTGCGGAAACTCACAAACACCACACAAATGTCAGCTGTTGTTACTAATCAAAGTAAAACTGGGCTTTCTCGTAACAGAGACATTAGTTCACTCCAGGAAGCAGATAAGGTTACCCTATGGGATCTCCTGGCCTACTGACCTTCCTTTCAAGAGATATATGAATTTTGCCTTTCAGGATGGTGTGCTAACTTTATGGGAAGAGAGAAAAGTGCCCAAGAAAAAAAGTTTTTCTATAGTGAATAAAAAGCTGATGTCATCATTAATCTTTTTGTTGTTGTTGTTCAAAAAGTACTTATTGAGTATCTGTCCCATGCCAGGGATTGTGCATTGTGTGAATCCCAAGTTCCTGACCTCCAGAATTTCTATGCAAGGCAGTCACCCTTTCAACAACTTTCCACTTCCCCTTCTAACCATCATGCCACGTCTCTCCATTTATTTATCCAAATCAACAAGCATGTATGAAGTTTCTAATGCGTGCTGGTCACTGTCCTGCACTCTGGGGGAGCAAAAATACGAGGTGTTATCCCTGCCTTCCGGAATCTCAGCCTCTGGGTGGTGGGAGAGATGCGTAGATGAATCAGTGCAGTCCCAAAGTCGGGGCAGGTAAGGGGGTGTGAAGGCCCAAGGTGATGCGCTTGGCTGCACCCCAGGAGGTGGGACAAGGCTTCCAGGGAATGTCCATGGGTGTGGGAAGAAAGGGTGGGAACTTACCAGGCAAGTAGGATGAGGAAAGAGTCCTGACAATTTGAAGTCGTGTGGGCTATGTGAGATTTGGGGTTTGAACGTCATCTTGCGATTTGTGCTCTTTGGAGCTTAACCGCCACTTCCTGTCCTAAGGAAAATGTCTTGTTTGTTAACAAACAGAAAACACACCAAAGCCATTATAAACCTTATCACATCTGCAGGAGATGTTATGTCGTGGGCCTCAGCCAAGGGATGGAGTTCGCAATGTCCAGTTGCCTTCTCTTTAAGAGTCTTGCTGTTGGGTGACTGGGAGGCACAAACGAAATCCTTTTTCCATGGTCGCACCCTTGGTTTATTACAACCGGGTAATCAGCCTACACTGGGTGCATTGCCATTCAGGGAGCCCGGTAGATTTTCCATCCTTCTTGGAATACAGGTAGAGACTTGAACAGTGCAAGTTCAGTGCATGAAGCAGGGCACCCAAAGCCAGTGCTCTGGGACAACCCAGAGGGATAGGGTGCGGAGGCGGGCAGGTGGGGGATTCAAGATTGGGGGCAGGGGGGACACATATATGCCCGTGGTCGACTCATGTTGATGTATGGCAAAAACCGTCACGGTATTGTCATTATCCTCCAATTAAAATAAATTAATTAAAAACAAAAACAAGTAGGGACTCAAAAGTGGGAATATGACATCCGCCGGAGCCCAGCACCACTTAGGGGAAGGAGGCCCCTCCTGGCCACAGGGCTCCCGGCTGTGTGGGGCCCTCAGCTAAGCCCTGGACAGTGTCATCAGCGGGGGTCCAGCAAGAGTGATTTCTGCCCTGTTGTTCATAGAACTGTCTCATAGGAAGAATTCCAACCCAGCAAACTTAATTCAAAGTAAATCATTGCTGCTTTTAAGAAATGGATTTTTTTTTAGCTGAAAGATAGGCATTAGTTATTTTAGAGCAACTTGACAAAGAACTTACCACACTACTTAACCTCATCTTTCACTGTCAACTCATTAGAATTCTGCCATTTTGGTCTAGAACCCTGGATTAACTGATGTTTCTTTTTAGCTTTTTTGTTTGTTTGTTTCTATTCATTTTCTATATTCATGTTATTGAATCAGATTGATGTTTTATGCCTTCCCTTCTAGTAACTTTTACATTCACATAGGCCTGACCTGATATACACTTATTCTGAAGTCTTTGTGCATAACTTACTAATGTCTTAGAATAAAAGCCTGTAGTTGAAGTGACTCAGTAAACAGATATAAACATTTACAAAATTCTTGTTACACATTTCCAAATTCATTTCTAAAGAGGTTTTATATAAAATAAACTGTCTATAAAGTGAGTGCTCATTTCACTTTTACTCACTTTTAGAGTCTATGCTAATCTCACAAGCAATAAAAAATATTTCACGCCTCACTTATTTGGTTTCCTTCGGTTCGTGCTGAGGTTGAACATCACTATGTCTTTCGGCCATCTGTGTTTCTCATCTTGTATTGTTTAGATGTCTCCTTTGCCTGTTGCTGCACTAGGCACTTGTCTTTTGCTTATTGACATGTAAGATCTCTTTGTATATTAAGGATATTAACATTCTGTAATATATTTTGCAGATACTTCCCCAGTTTACTGTTTGCTTTTTTGATTTTATGGTCTTATTTACATATAGAGGTTCTCCCCCTTTGGTATATAATAAAATCATAGGACGTGTACTCCTATAGTTTCTATTTTAGGTATTTAGAAAGCCTTCAATAATCCCGAAATAAGATCATAAATCACACATATATATTTCAGAACTTTATAATTTTACTGTTGTTCCTTTTCCCTTTTTTATATTTAACCTCTAATTTGTTTTAGTCTATTATGTGTAATAGGAAACCTAGTTAAACTTTTTATTCAAATACATAACTAATTCTTCTTTCTCTCTTTGTTATTTCCTTTTGCTATTTATTGACTCTGTTTGTCTCCTTTCTTGTGCAACTAACTCATTTAATCAAATTAATTACGTTTCTGGGCTTAAAAATTTATTCCATTGACCTACTTTCTCCACATTGTGTGGATTTCCTCCACTGCCTTAGATTCATGGCTCGATTTATACCTGGTAATATAACCTATAACATAGTTTCTTATTACTCTTTGATTTTATAGTTTTTCTTGGTTATTGCCACCCATTTATTTTTTTTCCAATAAACTTCAGAATAACTTGAAACCTTCTCTTCCCCCTAAAAATAATCTCATTGTGACTCTAATTGTCATGCTGTTAATCTATGAATTAGTAGTAGAGGAACTGACATCTTAGCTATATTGAGTTTCTTATTCTAACACATTTCTTTCCCATTTATTCAAACTTACTATATACCCCTCTGTATGTTAATTTATTCTATTACTGTTAGGATATACCAGATTACTGTTAATCCATTCTATTACTTTATAATTTTTGGTGAAATGTGAAAGTTATATTTGGGGGGGTGTCTATTATATCATCTAATTGGTAAGAAATAAGAAAGCTCTGAAATTTTGTATTTTTTATATCCAGCCATCTTAACTCTTTCTTAGTTGAAATAATTATCCAGATGTTCTCTTAGTTTTCTAGTGTGCAGTCATGATGCATTCCACGTTTCAAGTCTCATGATGCCTAACTGTGTCGATGTTGACTTTTAGATTGTCTCAACAAGTGTGATGATTTGGGCAGTGTATTGCTCTACCTCCTGTACCATCCCCTTACCATCCTCACTGAGCCTGCTGCCTGCCCAGCCCTGATTAGTGCTCTGGAGTTCCAGGGGGTGGAACAAGACCCTCCCTCCAAGGGCTGTACACGCCAGTGGGGGCTGGAGGAGTCAGACGATAAACACACAAATAAGACCACTGAAGCTGGTGGGTCTAAAAGGGGCAATGGGATAGAAAATTACTTGGGGGCAGGGTGAGTCTTATGCTATTCCTAGTACTGGGGAGTGGTTTGCCAGTATGTAATGCTGACTACATATCAGACATTGAAATGCTGGAAATCTGATGATTTTAACATCACGTTTTGCCAGGGGGTTGGGAAGGAGGAGGAAAAACACATTGTCATACCTGCATACTGCGGACCCAGCCTGGGTCTCATTTTGGGACTTGCGAGTTAACCAGAGCAGAAGGGCTGCAGTGAAGATGGGGAGGCTCCCGACTCCACTGCAAGAGGAAATTACAACTTACTATCAGGGCTTCCCAGGTAGCTCTGTGATAAAGAATCTGCCTGCCAAGCAGGAGACACAGGTTCAATTCCTGGGTCAGGAAGATGTACTGGAGAAGGAAATGGCAACCCACTTCAGCTATTCTTGCCTAGGAAATCTCATGGACAGAGGAGCCTGGCAGACTGCAGTCGCAGAAGAGTCAGACACGACTGAGTGACTGAGCAGCAACAAGTACTATCATCAGAAAGATTTAAGAGGTTGCTTCTTGTATTCACAAAATGAAGCAAACAGAAGAATATATGAAAAACCTGAGGAGAAATTAAGGGGGAAAATTGCAAAAATAAAAATGTCAGTAAATGGATTACAAACTATAAAGAACATGGCTAAAGATACTGCTGGCAATCAAGATATAACAGAACAAAGGATGCTGGAGAGAACCAAGAAAATGCCAGTGTCTTCCCATTTGAAGAGTCAAGTATCAAGTTGGATGGGAGAGTAAGCTCTGTCAACATGGACAAGTTCCCCAAAGCATCCAAGTTAAGGAAAGACTGAGGTTAACCTATCAAGGAAGAAAACTCTTATAGACCTTGGCCTTCTCAAGAGCAACACCTTGTATTTGTTACATGGACAAATCATTTTGAATTTAGAAGCTTATGTAGAGTCAAACTATTATCAATCAAGTGTGAAGGCAGAAAGAAAACATTTTTGGATAACATACATGGATATAGGACATTTCCCTCTCAATGAATTTTTGAAAAAATTACTTCAGCATCCACTCCAAGAAGAAGAAGGAGAATCCAGAAGATATTTATTGATTCAGACCTGGTTAAATTCCCCCTTCCCCATCACATCGTTCCCTTCCTCCAAGATCACTTTCTCAGGATGCCCCGGGCAGCATCTGCCTTTTCCATTCTTTTTATTTATTTGTTTTCAGTTTTAGCTGTGCTGGATCTTTGATGGTTTGTGTGGGCTTTGATGGTTTGCGGGGGGTACTCTCTGTTGCAGTGCACAGGCTCCTCGTGGCTGTAGCTTCCCTTGTTGTGGAGCGGGCTTCAGTAGTTGCAGCTTATGGGCTCGGCAGTTGCGACTGGTGGGCTCTAGAGCACTGGCTCAGTAATTGTGGCTCACTAGCTTAGTTGCTCCGCAGCAAGTGGGATATTCCCGGACCAGGGATCGAACCCACGTCCCCTGCATTGACATATGGATTCCCATCCACCACACCACCAGGGAAGTCCTACATTGCCATTCTAAGGGAACCCATCAGAAGTCACATTTTAGAGAATCTACGTGTCATTTCAGGGATGCTTCCAGAGAAGGTGGAAGGGCTTCCACTTCCCTGGTGGCTCAGACGGTAAAGCGTCTGCCTACAACGTGGGAGACTCAGGTTCAATCCCTGGGTCGGGAAGATCCTCTGGAGAAAGAAATGGCAACCCACTCCAGTACTCTTGCCTGGAACATTCCATAGACGGAGGAGCCTTTTAAGCTACAGTCCATGGGGTTGTAAAGAGTTGGACACGACTGAGCCACTAAACTTTCTGAAAAGAACTTTTCCAGAGAAGGTGGTCAAACGTCCAGAAATACTTTCTGACATGAGTTTTGGGCCAGGTTGGTAGAACTGTATCCACATATGACAGAATACAGAGTTATGTCAGCTCTGACAGTTATTTTGACATTTCAATAGAAAGCAGGAAAACGTAAGGGCCAACAGTGCAGGCTTGGGAGTCACTAAACTGAATGCTGCCTCCCCCATCGTAGGACCTTCTGCAGGTGTCTCTAAAGCCCCAGCTTCTCATCTCGAAAATGGGAGAACAGTGCCTACCTCCATCCCTTTAAAGATAACACAACCTGTGCCTTTCCAAGCCTGACTCTTCAGCACTGGCTTAGGAATCCATCATGATAGTCCTGCTCATCACCAGGGAAGAAAAGGAAGAGAGTTGAGAAATTAGGTCTTTGAATTCATTTTGCAGGTGCCATTTAGCAGTTGGGTAGACTTAGTGGCTTAGACTTACTAAACCCCTGCCCCCCACCCCCCAGCTCCGCCCACGATGGCAGCAGGAGATGTCCCCATCAGGACGTCCCCGAATCTCCACGGGGCCCCCTGCTCTGGTTCCGTGTGTCCACCTCTCTCTATTCCCGTCCTCCCCAGCTCCTGATTGCAGCGTTCCATCTCAAGATGACAGCTGTCTTGTGGTCCCCAAAGTGCGTCTTTTGTTGGCTATTTGTGGGTGTGTTTTCATCCTCACCAGACTGATGCTGGGACCTCTGTGAAAGGGGGGGAAACCTTTCCCCTCCCTTCTCCACCTCCCCCCCACGCAGGCACCCAGCGGTTTCGCAATAGGAAAGCCATCCCCGAGGGTCGAGCTGATTTTTTTCCTGGGGTGGGGGGGAGGCAAGGATCTCAACGTGTTTTGCGGACTGAACCGCCGTTGACATCGAAAGTCTCAACCATGCTGTTTTCCTCCACACTTCAGTAATCAGGACATCCAGCAAACCCATAAAAAACCAAACTAATAGCATGAATATTCAGTGACCTAGAATACTAATTATTGTCATGAATATTAATGTGATCGGACTTGCTTTTTCCTCTCCTCTTTCTCTCCCGTCCTCTTTCTCCCTCTCTCCCTCTCCTCTCTCTCTCTTTTTTTTTTTTTTCCACTTAGCCGGCTCTAAAGATGGGTCATAATGAGAGCATTTAAGAGGGAGCGCGCTCTCCGCCGTGACAGGGACTGGGGTAATAAGGAGAGCTTGATTAACGCGGAGCACTTGGGGGAGAGATGAGAGGCTTCACGTGGGCCTGATCGGGGGAGGCAATGAGACACCGGCGGCTCTGTTGCTGCTCCCGGAGATTAATGAGGCCTAAGAGTGCATTAGGAACAGTGACAAAGGTTTGATCTAATGGGCTCAGTCATTTTTCCTTTGAGTGACAGACGCACAGAAGTAATTGGCTGTGCAGAATGGCAGCTCATTGGCGGTACTTAAGGATACATTATCCCCGTTGTGTGGCCCGCAGAGGCTGTTTATCAAAACTGCTCACACTGCAGACGCCGAATCGCTAAGCTGCTGCTACAGTGGTAATAGCTATTAAAAAAAAAAAAATCACGCAACATCAAAACTGGATCCGTGGTTGTCTCGTAGAAACAAAAGTTTTTCTTTGTTTAGTTTCAGATGGTCTAGGAGACATGGTAATAACTCCAGAGCCTGTTCCGTGAGCCGGATGAGCGATCCCCTCCCGGTGGTCACGTCTCAGGCTTGTTAGGACTTCAGAGCCTGGCTTCTCACCCCATCCCTGCCTTGGTCACCCGATTATCACCCACACCCTGGGTTCTGTTTACAGCATGAACCCGCCGGTACATAAATTGGACGCGTCGGCTAAACTCCTGTAACTTGGCGGAACGCTTGCAGACGCTTGCCTTCTTGGTTGAGAATTAATTTGCTCGAGAATACCCCCCAAGTCAGCATCACATGGTGAGGTCTGCTTGCATAAACCAGGTTTCAGTGGGCTAGGTTTTGGTGGCTAAGTACTAATTCATTATTTTTAGGTTAAAAATGTCTCGTGGGGTTTCTCTAAGACTAGAATTTGAGAAAGTTGGTGACATCTGAAGTGAAATGACTCAAGCTATTATTTAATTCAGCGTCTTCTGCTCTTAGGAGAAATGCCTTCTTACTGTTAGTTGTTTCTCTGTTTATACGTTTTCCCCACTGAGGTTTAGGCAAATGTGTGCTATATGGTTTGCGGCATTAAACTGTAAACTCTTTGAGATGTAGACCACTATTTCTCTTCCTTTGTTTTCCTCTCCTAATGTCATGACCTGGCAATTATTTTTGCATGAAGTAAATATTCTTGGATATCACCCGTCATGTGAGATGTAAGTGATAAATATTGAGGGTAACTATTGTCGACTTTTAGATAACAGTTCCTCCATTGCAGTATTCTGTGGTTCAGACCATTGGGGTACAGTTCATGTAGAAATCAAAGCCACACCTTCCAGTTTAAGGAAACCATCTTCAGTCATTTAAACTCCAAATGGAGTGTTCCTTTCTGTAAGAACTGGCAAAAGCAAGTTAATTCTTGATGAGCTTTGTTATAAACATACGAGGGATGTTGGCAATACTAAGTTGTACATCTCTATGGGAACAGATATTCCAATAAGTAAATAAAAGTTGCTGTAGAGACTTTCTCCCCTCTCAAAAATGTGTGTGTTCGGTGGAGAATAGGATTTCAGCCGTTGATACGATGCTTTCATGATCAGCAAAATAGTCAGCATGGAAGGGCTATAGGAAAAGGGCTAGGGGAGGCAGAGCTCTGAGACAGACGTCAGTACATGACCCACGGTCTTCAGGAAGGCTGGCCAGGGCCTTGGCTGGGACCAGGGCCTCAGGTTAGAGCCTTTCTGTGCCAGAGTCAAGTCCATGGTTGGCCTACTTGCTACGTAACCATTCCCACATTGGCAGAGGAGAACCAAGTCGTCCTCATGTTTTACCAGCCCCGAACCTTGTGGCCTGGCAGTTCAAGTAACCACGCCTGCAGAGACCTTGCCTCTCTCTGGAATATTCCTAGTGAGGAGGCAACCCCAAAATGTCCTTGACTCACAAGCAAGCAGCCCCCTCACATCCTCACAGTTGCAAACATGGGGTCCCTCAGCGTCCTCACTGCTCACAGACAGGGTCTCCATTCAGTCCTAAGAGACGATTCTGTGAGACCTGCAGAGGAGAGGAGGAAGTCCAGGTGGACAGGCCTGCGCGTGGGGCTGTGGTATGGGCATCACGGCCACCTCCATGAAAGGGCTTATAAGATGCAGTGAGAGCCAGACACCTGCCCTCAAACAGTGCGCTGCTCAGTCACAGGGAATTTTGTGCAAAACATACCTATTGCATATATCAGATGGAGAAGGAAGAACATGTTAGAGAAGGGACTGAACAATTAAACTAAGTTCTTGAGGGCATAGAGTCAAATAAGGAACTAGAAGACAAGATATGAGAATCTTGGACTTTGTATTTTATAAAACATTATTGAACTGAGTCATTGGAAAAGACCCTGATGCTGGGAAAGATTGAAGATGGCAGGAGAAGGGGATGGATGAGATGGTTGGGTGACATCAGCAACTTGAAGGACATGAGTTTGAGTAAACTCCGGGAGTTGGTGATGGACAGGGAAGCCTGGCGTACTCCAGGCCATGGTGTTGCAAAGAGTTGGACACAAGTGAGCAACTGAACTGACTGTGTGAGTGTTAAATTCATGTTTTATTACTTAAAAGAAAATCCTTAGTGTTAACCTCCTTTTGTGTAATGTTGTCATACCTCATTATAACCACTGCATATAAACTTGTTCATGGAACCTGTATTGAGAAATGGCTTGTGGCTAAGGAAGCATCATGTAAATAAGCACAAGTGGTGGTTGCTCTCCGTCAGCATCTTCAGAATGCGTAGTTGCCACGTGTTCATCACTCACATATAAACAGGCAGGATGAGAAGTGCCAGTGTCATCGGCAAGAATAAATGCCACACCACTCATCTGGAAGACGCAGGCTTTGTCTTTGAAGTAAATACTTAAAGCCGTTTCCAGTTATTAGCACTTACCTTCTGATGGGCTTAAGGGTGTCATCCTAAATCGTAGCAGACATCAAATTCTATCCGTCCCCAAGGTGGTGCGGCGTCCCAGCGACGGGATGTAAGTGGGATGGGCCATGGATGCTCCAGCTCGCCTGTCCTCACCGTGAGGTCCTCTCTTTCATCCTTTGCTTGCATTAGCCCCGAGCACGTGATTTCTTCTCTTTCTGTCTTTCACTTTATCTGCTCTACTTCTGATGACTTCGGCATTACCTCTGCTGGGGAGACTCAGAGTGAGAAGAGTGTTGTCAAGTTGGCCCAAGGCTAAACACTGTACTGGTCTGTATGCAGGAGCAGGGGTTCAAGAAACACTGTCCAGTGAGTGAGTGCTTGGGCTCATGGGAAGTGTTCACTAGAACAGCGAAACACAGATACAAGGCAAACAATCTGACAACTTACACACGCCAGAACGCCACCACACAGGAAACAGGAGTAGAATATCCAGACTTTTTAGATATTAAAGTCAAACACAAATTAGCAGTGTCACCATTTTTGCTGAAAAAAATTAAACTGTAGGGAAAAGGAAAACTCACCATTGGCAAAATGAATAACAACTACCATCTTCAGAAGCTTAGCAGTTGACAAAGTGCTTTATATAATTTGGTCCTTGTATTATTAACCTCAGGGGGCTGTTATTATTATCTCATCATTATGATCATCATCGTTACTGTTGTGTCCATTTTACATATTATGACCTGACTTGTTTGTTCAGGTTCCATCTTCTTTTAGCCCACTCAGTTCAGTTCAGTTCAGTTGCTCAGTCGTGTCCGACTCTTCGCGACCCCATGAATTGCAGCACGCCAGGCCTCCCTGTCCATCACCAACTCCTGGAGTTTACTCAAACTCATGTCCATCGAGTTGGTGATGCCATCCAGCCATCTCATCCTCTGTTGTCCCCTTCTCCTCCTGCCCCCAATCCCTCCCAGCACCAGGGTCTTTTCAAATGAGTCAACTCTTCGCATGAGGTGGCCAAAGTATTGGGGTTTCAGCTTCAGCATCAGTCCTTCCAATGAACACCCAGGACTGATCTTTAGAATGGAATGGATGGATCTCCTTGCAGTCCAAGGGACTCTCAAGAGTCTTCTCCAACACCACGCTGGTCATTAAGAAAATTAATTCATAGCATATATCATGAGTCAGAAAGATGTTAATGCTGTTTGACCCAATCATTAATATAACTCTTCTAGGATATCAGCCTAAGGAATTGTCTAAAAGTAGATGTCCCTTGCAATATTGTTTATAGTAATGAGAAATTTCAAACAGTCAAAACAATGCAGAGGTAAGAAAATGGCAGGTTATCTCCATTAATGGCAGGTTATCTCCATTCATGGCAAGTTATCTCCATTAAATCCTAAGATGTTATAAATCTAAAATTATTATGAAGGTTTTGGAACAATAAGGAGAAATGCATGGGAAGTTATATTAAAGAAGTGTAATAGAATATTACATCTTTTCTGTGATCATAACTAAAAAATATGTGCATGTCCAACAATGAGTTGACCTATTGGATGCGATTCTGGTAGACTTCTAATTTACATTATCTGCATATCTGTATAACCTTGCAAAATAAGTATAAGTAATTCCTACAGCAAAGCATACTCCCATTTTTTTCCCCCTTGGCATCATCTTTAGAACAGGGAGAAATTGGTATAAAATGAGCTATTTCCACATTTTAGGAAATAACCATGGACTGTCTTAATTCCAGGATTTTCAATTCTGGGCATGGCCACAATATTTTATTTAGTAGTAATTAGATTTGTCATTACCCGAGTCTGGACTCTGTACATTCTTTTTTCTCCAGTAAGCATACTGCAGAAGATATGTAACCAAAAAATAAACAAAATACATAGCATTCTGAGAAACACAAGATTCCTATCTCAGTGGTAAATGTGTTGAACTGTGCTCTTTTACAAAACAACTGTCACATAGTGCTGAGTCCTGAACGCCTGCATCTTTAAGAAAAGCTACTGAAGGTGTCCTTGGGAAAAAAAATATCCTCTTAGCCTGAAATCCTGGTTGCCAAAAGGAGGGCAGATTTCCAATGCAAATAGTGAGGCGAATGGGCCCTCCTCACAGGCACTTAAATCATTTGTATCTCACTTTTTATGGTAGTGTTGTGAATTATATTATTTTTGGGTTTATAATTAGAGGACAGAACAGATGGCGAAGGCCTAGTTTGAAGTGATGTAGCCGTTAGGAAGGCCTCCACTGTCCCGACCTGATTCCAGCCAACCTGGTTTTCCCTCCCATGCTCAGAGCGGGCTGGGCCGTAGTCATAGGTTTACATGGTAACCTTGAACTCTTGAGTTTTTTTAATAAGATTTGAAGCCACATAGGAATGAAAAAAAGGCCTCCAAGAGCAGTCTGTATTTCAAAGGGTGAGACCTCCAAGGGAAAGAGTGAGTGCCTATCAATCTTTTTCCTATAATTATGATTATTTTAAAAAATTACAAAGTCCCACAACAGAAATAAAGGTCTATTTCATACTCACGCACTCACAGAATCCTCTTTGGGTTTTTCTTCTCCACTCTCAGACTGCATGAAACTTCATTATCACCATCACCAAGAGTTTCTGCCCTTTTCCAGGCTGACTCACCAGTAAGCCAAATGCCAAGTATTGTTTTCCCAGTTGAAGCATTGGTAGGAAGGATCAAATCTCATTATTGAAGATAAACCAAAATCAGGACATGCAGTGAGCAGAATTCTGTATTAAAGAAAAAAGATTGTTGATGAATCTCTATTTGAATGCTATGAAAAGCCTTATTTCAGGGTATTTTTTTTTTTAATCAGGACAGGCTATTTTAATGTAATAAGCCTATAGCTTAAAAGAGGAATTCTGTCTTTGATGTCATTTGGCGAATGAAAACATTCTTGTTCAATAGAAAACCAGCATCTTTTTCATGCTTGTGTGAGATCAGGCAACATACTGATATTCATTCAGCTATAAATGCCATATTCACTTTGAAATGCAAATTGTTTAAAGAAAAATAGCATATGGTGGAGGTAAGTACCTTTTCAAATCAACTCTCACACTTTAGGGATGTAAGTAAAGCTAAAATTATTCTTGGGGAAGAATCTGGTGCTTTTGACACATGGAAGCTTGCACTAATCAGCCGGCCCAGTGGGCACACACATCTCCATATCAAGGGGCTGGCGTGAGGCTCCCTGGATTAGCATCGTAATGCAGCCACCCCTGCCCATCAAGGCCAGCGGCCAGATGATCCAGAGAAGGGGTCTTTGAGGAAGCAGGCTTCTGAGTTCAGCGTGGACCAGGAAGTCGACCATGTCTGTCGTGATAATGCAGACCCTAGGGGGGAACACTGAGACGATACCAAAGTGGTCCCTTTGTGCCTCCCTTCCTCTGGATGCCAGCGTCCCGTACTTCGTAGGGCTGGACCACTCTTAGGGACTTAACGCTGGTGAAACTGTCTCCTTGCTCCTTGATGACTTTTTCTCATGCTTCCTGATCTGACCTCTGCATTCACAAACCATTCAAAAGAGTTTTTTCTTTTCTTTTTTTAAGAGTTTTTTTTGAGGTGGGGTGGGGGGCACTAAATGATATTGATATATACAGTGAAGTCACTCAGTCGTGTCCGACTCTTTGCGATCCCATGGACTATAGCCTACCAGGCTCCTCCATCCATGGGATTTTCCAGGCAAGTGTACTGGAGTGGGTTGCCATTTCTTTCTCCAGAATATACACTTAGAAAGCACAAACTCCTAAGTTCTAGCTAAGTGTATGGGGCTTCCCTTGTGGCTCAGCAGTAAGGAATCCACCTGCAGTGCAGGAGACACAGAGATGTGGGTTCCATCCCTGGGTTGGGAAGATCCCCTGGAGAAGGAAATGGCAACCCACTCCAGTATTCTTGCCTGGGAAACCCAATGGACAGAGGAGCCTGGTGGGCTACTGTCCTTGAGGGTCACAAAGAGTCAGACACGACTGAGCAACTAAACAACAATGTGGGTGACGAGCATGGAGGTCAAGTTGCAGCAGGTGGCCGGCAGCCCAGGAAGCCCCCTGGGTCCCATCCCTCCACTGCCTGCATCTCCCCCTACTCACACATGAAGAGGGGGGGGCCTCGTCTCATATCCTGCTCTACAGTTGGGTTTGCCTGTTGGGTTTGCCCCGTTGTATGGTTGTGTGGGGACCAGGACTGGTGGTGCCCTGGGCTTTGTCTTCTGTGGGCCCACATCCTGTCTGATGTCTGTCCTGCGGTGGCCCATGTCACAGTCCACTCCATCTTACTGGTGAGGATCTCCCATGAGATCCCCGTGGTGGATGGATGGACATTTCAGCTGTTTCTAGTGTGGAACTATTCTGAATAATTCTGTCATGTACATTCTTATACATGTTGTTCTGGTGGATTGTTGGTGCATGTCTGTGTGATTTTTTTTATCCTTTTAAGTGTGTTTAAAATTTTTTATTGAAGTACAATGTTATTATGCAAGTTACAGGGATAGTGAGTCACAATTTTAAAGGTTATACTCCATTTAGAATGATAAACTATTGGCTATATTCCCCATGTTGTACAAGCTTATTTTATACCTAATAGTTTTTGTCCCTACCCCTTCCCTCTCCCCACTGGTAACAGCTCCTTTGTTGCCCATGTGTCTGCTGCTTTGTTATACTCACTTTGTTGTGGCTTTTAGGTGCCACGTGTGCATGATATCATGCAGTATTTGTCTTTCTCTGTCTGGCTTATCTTACTCAGCCTAACGCCCTCCAAGTCCATCCATCTTGCTGCAAATGGCAGAATTTCATTCTTTCATATGCCTGTCACTTCAGTCGTGTCTGACTCTTTGTGACCCCATGGACTGTAGCCCGCCAGGCTCCTCTGTCCATGGAATTTTCCAAGCAAGAATACTGGAGTGGGTTGCCATTTCCTCCTCCAGGAGATCTGCCCAACCCAGGGATCGAACCTGCATCTTTTGCATCTCCTGCCTTGGCAGACGGGTTCTTTACCACTAGCGCCTCACAGGAGGATTTGCTCTGGGGTTCAGCTCCTGAGGGGGCCCCCAAGGAACCAAACTGGAGTCTCTGGAGTGAAGAAACTCCCAGTTGGCACTAGTGGTAAAGAACCCGCCTCCTTTGCAGGAGATGCAGGTTAGATCCCTGGGTCAGGAAGATCCCTTGGAGAAGGGAATGGCAACCCACTCCAGTATTCTTGCCTGGAGAATCCCCATGAGGAACCTGGCAGGCTACAACCCATGGGGTCGCAAAGAGTCAGACATGACTGAGCATGTAGGGATAAGAAGATCCTCGCCAGCTGGCAGGCCCTTGGCATGTGCTTGCCTAAGGATTCCACACAGCTGTTTTGGGTCTCATACAGATTCTGCAATCAGACACCAGGACCACACAGCCTTTACAGGAATTTCTTCACTCCAGAGACCCCAGTTTGGTTCCTTGGGGGCCCCCTCAGGATCTGAACCCCAGGGCGGTCCACCAGCAGCATAATGTGCTAAAAACGTCATTCAACAAGCAGCTGGAAGTTGAAAAACCACTTGTACAATCAGCGTCATCACATAGTTTTTCATTAGCATGTACATTTGTAATGAATCCACCCCTTCGCTTTCCTATGGTAGATGTTTGACCTTAAGACGAAGAGCTTATCATCCTAAGATTAGCCCTTTATTGAATGTCTCCATTTGAACGTTTCCTGTTTCCCTGATCTGGAGTTGAGGTTGACCTCGGCATCTGAGTGTGTGTGGACACTTATTCCTGGAGTCTGGTACCGAGTAGTCAGGGATAGACACACTTAGATCATCCCATCCACCTTTTGATGGAAGCAAATGTGTCAGGAGGGTTTGTGGCTGGTTGTCCTCGGAGCCACACCCCAGACAGAATGAACAAAGGAAAAGTCACCTAATCAATTAATCAGCCCAAAGACGGATAGATGGTGAACTTATTCTTGGCTTTTCAGGTGTTTTGGCCTTGTGTGCCTAAAGGTAGTATGAAATGAGATTTTGTGGATAAATCCCACACTTGATGGGCTTCCCTGGTATCTCACACGGTAATGAATCCACCTGCAGTGCAGGAGACCTGCATTCCATCCCTGGGTCAGGAAGATCCCCTGGAGAAGGAAATAGCAACCCACTCTAGTATTCTTGCCTGGAGAATTCCATGGACACAGGAGCTTGGTGGGCTTCTGTAGGTCCATGGGGTCACAAGGAGTTGGACATGACTGAGTACACACAGGCCCACCCTTGATAAGGACTTGTCAGAGATACAGGTGGGCACTGAAGGGAGGATGGAAGCATCGCCTTAACATTCTCACCAAACAGCAGGCATCCCTGTGGGCAGCCCAGCCTGGGGTGGGGGGGGCTGGCTCAGAGTGGGGTCACAGCCCACATGCATCTTATCCCTGTGCTTTTCCTCCTGTTTGCTTTCTTTTTCTTTCATCCACCATAAAAATGTTAGCATTTTTTTTCTTGGCCACATGCCCAGCATGTGGGGATCTTGGTTCCCCGACCAGGGAGTCCAACCTGCAACCCCCCTGCATTGGAAGCTTGGAGTCTTCACCACTGGACCCCCCCAGGGAAGTCCCAAAAATGTTAGTGTTTTTCTGAGTTCTGCTGATGAAACCAGAAAAGGCCTCAGCGCCTCGGGAGAGGTTGTGAGCCCCTCTTAAATGGTGGGTGCATGAGACGGGCGTCCCCACAGGGAAGAGAAGGCTGAGGACCACACCTTTTTGGTCAGAAGGGTTTCTTTACAAGGGGACGGAGGTGTGGGCAGAGGGACGCCAAGGCGTAGTGCAGGTGGCAGGACCACCTGCACCCACCTGCACCAGCAGGACCACCCCGGACCCAAAGGGAGAAGAGGGGGGTGACCCCCAGCGAGCCTCCAGCACAGGGACCCCCAGGCACCTGCTCAGGGAGGGAGCCAAGACATGTGCACCCCCACTTCACACTCCAGTATTCCCACCTGGTCCAGCCGAGCAGGGAGCCAGAGGTACCCGAGCTGATGGATGCTGCCCCGTGGGTGTCCTCCCCAAGAAGGGAGAAGGTGCGAACAGAAGGTGGTGGAAGACTCAGGTATCAGCGCAGGGGAGACCCTGCCGAGCTGCCCGAGGGGAGCACCCACTCAGCTCCTGTTACAGTGCCCCGTTGTGCAGGGATCTGGCCGAAGTGCACCCAAGGACAGCTCCCTAAGTGATGGCAGGTGGAGAAGACCCCGAGGAGCGTGTGCAGTGGTTCTTCGCAGTGCCTTGCTGAGCCTGGGTGCCCCATCCTTGTGAGATGCCACACATCTGGCCCCCTGCTGCCCCTGGAGCAGGTGCCAGCGCTGGTTTTGATGCTATCATTCAGGACGTGAGACTTTCCATGTTCTTGGGGCTCGAGCAAGTCCTAGAATCAGAACATCCGAGCCAGGAGGCAGACGGGAAGCTGGCTGGCTGAGGACCCCCGAAGCTTGGCCGAGGAGCCAGGGCAGGTGCACTTCTCAAGAGCATCTCTGATCTCGGTGGTCCTTGGTGCTGAAGAGCTTCCGCTGTAGTTTTTATTTCCCTTGCAATATTCGAGATGCACCCACTTTTCACAGCAGCATATAGTTGGCATCGTTTTTTAAGGTAGAAATATATTTTTAAAAGCAGGATCTTTCCACTTCTTTAATCGCTTCGTGCAATGACAGTGAGGGCCTTGTTTGTGGCAGGGCCCTGGTTTCCACCTCTTGCTGCTCACCAGGACCACCAAAGTTATTCTGAAAAATGTGTGTTCCCTCGAGTTCTACCCGCCAGACTATTGGAAGCAAAATTTGAATTTTTTTTTGCAGTTGCTATTTTTAAAAAAGCTCCATGGGTAATTGGCCAGATTTGGGGACTACTAGTATGCTCTATCAAAGAAGGCAATGGCACCCCACTCCAGTACTCTTGCCTGGAAAATCCCATGGACAGAGGAGCCTGGTAGGCTGCAGTCCATGGGGTCACTAAGAGTTGGACACGACTAAGCAACTTCACTTTCACTTTTCACTTTCATACATTGGAGAAGGAAATGGCAACCCACTCCAGTGTTCTTGCCTGGAGAATCCCAGGGGTGGGGGAGCCTGGTGGGCTACCATCTATGGGGTCGCACAGAATCAGACACAACTCAAGCGACTTAGCAGCAGCAGCAGTATGCTCTATGTATTTAAAATCGTGGGCTATGAAAACCTTTTATGGAAACAATTTAGAACTTAATTGGTTCTAAACTAAAAAAAACAAAAACAAAATGGGAGAAATGTTTAAAAAAAACAAACGCTTAATGCCCTGAAAGAGCTCCTTATAGATCCAGCGAACTCTCTAGTAGCAAGGTGTGATTGGCTGAGCTTTAGAGAAAGGCGCTTAATTATATTTTTGGGTCTGAAATTGTGGTGACAATAATTCACTCTGATGTTGAGCAACTGATTCAAATCATTAGGTATAAAATGGACCCATTTTTCACTACACTGCATGCTGTGAAGTTGCCAAGATTATTTTCCCTCTGTGTAGCCTCTTTTCAAGGTGAAGAGTAAACTTACCTGGTTTAAGAGCCTGACTCTGCCACCCATGTCGCATCTAGGAACTCTGATTTGTGTTGATAATAAAGTATGGCTGTCCCATGAGAATAACTTTCTGGCAGCAGACAGTGGAATCCTATTGGCGATGGTTTCGCTTGCACCGATACGTCTACGCAGCAGGACTCCTCCAGGATCCACCTTGTCTCGCTGGCCTGCTGGAATATCCTTGTTTAGCCGCTCAGCCGTGTCCAGCTCCTTGCGACCCCTTGGACTGTAGCCCGCCAGGCTCTTCTGTCCGTGGAATTCGCCAGGCAAGATACTGGAGTGGGTTCCTTCTCCCGGGGATCTTCCTGACCCAGGGATCGATCTGAGGCTTCTGCATTGGCAGGTGGATTCTTTACCCTTGCGGCCCCAGGGAGGCCCCGCCGGGAGTAGTTTTTTCTTTTTTTCCCCAAAAGTGGGTCTCCTGTCTTCACCGCGGCTCCGTCTAGAGAGGGCGGTCTTGCCTTGGCGCGCGGTGGCTGCAGCCACCTGAAGACTTGGGTTCCTCCGTCGAGCACCGTGAGGCTTGCTTCTCCCTGCTTTCCTCCGGAGCGTCGTTGCTTCCGGCGTTGCCGCTCCTCTCCGTGAACCCGGAGGCCGGGTGCGCGCGGCGTCAGGTCCGCGGCGCGCAGGCGCGTAGCCCCTAGACTAACTGCCGGCTTCGGGTGGGCACTGCGCGCTGGCGTTCACCTGACTTGTTTGTTCCTAGGGAATGTCACTAGTGCGCCTGGGTCCCAGATGGCGAGCGGCGTCAGCCTGGGCTCCTTCAACAGTCGAGCGGACGGCGTGCAGCAGCGGTCCTACTCTGTCTCCAGTGCCGACCAGTGGAGCGAGGCTACGGTCATTGCAAACTCAGCCGTCAGCAGTGGTAAGAGAGAGGCACGGCCCCGCGCGCCCGCGGCCGCCTCGCGGTCCTCGGTTGTAAACCAGGGGCTGGACGCGGCGCTCTGCTGTGAGCGCGGCCGCCCTGCCGACGGCGTGCAGCCCGCCGTCCACCTGTGGAGCAGTTGTGTCCTCGATCGGCAGCCTCACCCACGTCATCCCGTGTCCCGCTCTAGTGGAGGGACGCGGTGGAGGTTCGCCGCACTTGACAGATTGGGAAACTGAGGCTTTAGGAGAGGCTGTGCCCCTGCTCACACGTCCCTCCACGAGGTGGCCTTCATGTTCCAGCATTAACGTGGAACCACTGTAGGTGGTTAGGCTTCACTTTTTTGGCATGAAATCAAAACACATAATTCTTCCTGCTTAGCCATTGGCCCAGGTTCCTGGTATATCCTCTTAAGTTTGGGAGAGTCTTCCCCCTTGCTTTTTTGTTCTTTTTTCCAAGTGTGGACATCTTTTTGGGAAGCAAATGTGCTCCCGGGAAACCGTCTTGACATATGTGTGAGTGCATGAATTATGCAGCATCGAGGCCCCGCTTACCGCAACATGCTTTGCCTGTGGCATTTTTGTCTGTGGCCTGTTCACCGGTATTTAAAGGAATTCCCACTGTAGTGCGTCATCTATCAGACAGGGTTTTAGAGTAATTTTAGCATAATTTGTTCTAATTAAAAGATTGAGCATCAGGTCTTCCCTGTAGACCCAGCAGCTGCTGCCGCAGGACGTGTACTTTGGGTAAACAGCTTCCTTGTCGCCAGTTACCCCCACACTCCTCCGTCAGCCACCGCCAAGCAGAGGCCTTAAGGAGTGGCATCTCCAGGCCCAGGAGGGGAAGCGGGGTCTGGGAAGGCAGCACCAAAGGATGCTGTGATCTCGCAGGCCTGGGGTGTACACACGGCCTCACCCAGGGCCCAGCACCCCACTCCCCGCTCCTTCCTCAGACAAAACGAGATGCTTCCGTGGAGGGCAAACCTCTGCCTCCAGCCTCTTCAGGGGCCGGGCGTTTCACTTCTTGTCTGGTATCATGACAGTACCTCCAGAAATTCAATGATGGGGTTGAAATCGTCATACATTAGCCGCCTGCAGTTTATTCCCTTGTAAGGTGACCCATGTGCGTTCACAGTCATCGGGGCCCCAGAAGGCCCAGCGTTTCAGCAGACGGGGCTGTATTTCCAGCAGAGACCCTCCCCGCTCCACCTGCCGACCGGACGGCCTTGGCGGGCGACCTCCGTGATCTTAGCTTCAGATGGGTGTGTTCTTCCCGCCCTTGTGTGGTCCTTAGGTGTGCAGGGCTCCGAATGCCTGTGGCTTCTGTCCCAGAAGATGTGCTGTTGTTGCCACGGTCACTTTTTTTTTTTTTTGGAGGGGCAAGTAGTCCACCTACTCGTTGTTTTAATCGCTAAGTCGTGTTTGACTGTCTGCAGCCCCATGGACTATATCCCGCCAGGCTCCCCTGTCCATGGGGTTTGCCAGGCCAGAATACTGGCGTGGGTTGCCCTTTCCTTCTCCATCACACACTTATTTGCATTGCCCAGTTCTCTGCAGCGTGTCCATTTTTCAGTTAGCATTGTCGCTGTCCGAGCAGGTTTATGCCGTCGCCGTCTTTCTGAGAAGGCGCGCTCTCGTTTGAGGGTAGGAGGAGCTGACCTGGGCCTCCTCGGCCCGGTGCACACACCGCCCTGGCCCCGCCTTGCCCAGCAGCTGCCCCCGGCCAGAGCTTTCCTTGTCTGTTGAGAATTGTTGAGCACCCAGTGCAGCCTGACTAGGGCAGCAGCCTTTGGGCTTGGTTCTTTATGTGCCATAAGAGTTATGTTTGGGGAGTATAACTATGTAATAATATAGAAGAACAAGTTTCACCCCAAGTGTTGGCCTCCTACACACTCAGAATATTTTTTTAGGAAAAACATTGGAACCAGCATATGAACTTAAAATCCATTCTTTACAAATTCTCCGTTTGCACAGAGACTCGCTAAGGGGGCTTCCCTGGAGCTCCGGTGCTTAAGACTCTGTCCTTCCAATGCAGGAGGCACGGGTTCGATCTCTGGTCAGGGAACTAAGATCCCACATACTGCAAAGTGCAGCCCACCCCCCCCCCCCAAAAAAAAAACCACCTTACTAGCTAACTCTCCCTCTACCCAGTAGTTCTTTGCCTCTGGTCACAGGTGTGAGCCAAAGCAACCCTGCAACTTCTGTCTCATCAGAGACTCCCCGATTTCTAGACCCTTGATTTGGTTGGAAGCCTCTTCCCACGGAAGGTGATTGCCTTGGTCTGTATAGTTCAGTGCAGTTCAGTTCAGTCACTCAGTCGTGTCTGACTCTTTGAGAATCCATGGACCACAGCACTCCAGGCTTCCCTGTCCATCACCAACTCCCGGAGTCTACTCAAACTCATCTCCATTGAGTCGGTAATGCCATCCAACCATCTCATCGTCTGTACAGGCATCTTTATAAAGTACCTGTACGACTGAGGTCACCTCTGGATGCATGCTGTTTATAAATTTACCAAGCGATTTCTCACACGCTAATGCCCGGCTGCCCATTGTTCTTTCATGTAGCATGTTTGTGAAAGACTAGTGAGGCCTCCTGCTGCCCCAGAGCATGGAGCACGGACATAGGAAGTGAGTGAGCAGTGTGAGTCTGCAGCGGGGTATGGGTGGGGAGAGCACGGCTGAAACTGCACAGGTGGTTTACAGATGAGACAGTTAATCTCAGAAAACTTCCCAAAGAGAATCAAACTTGAGCAGTGTTCAGGAACCAGATGGATTCCCTGTGTGTGCAAAACTGCAGAGGGAGGTTCTAAACATGACGGCAGTTTGGACCAAGACTTGGAGAGGAGGAAAGGGGAGCATGGGACAGCTGAGGGGCCACACGGAAGTGCAAACGTGAGCAGCATTTCAAGAACCAGGTGTTGGGTGGAATGCAGCAAAATGAGGACAGGCAGGAAGAGGAGAGATGAGTGATCAGTTCAGTTCAGTTGCTCAGTCGTGTCTGACTCCTTGCAACCCCATGAACCGCAGCACGCCAGGCCTCCCTGTCCATCACCAACTCCCAAAGTTTACTCAAACTCATGTCCATTGAGTCAGTGATGCCATCCAACCATCTCATTCTCTGTCATCCCCTTCTCCTCCTGCCCTCAGTCTTTCCCAGCATCAGGGTCTTTTCCAGTGAGTCAATTCTTTGCATCAAGTGGCCAAAGTATTGGAGTTTCAGCTTCAGCATCAGTCCTTCCAATGAACACCCAGGACTGATCTCCTTTAGGATGGACTGGTTGGATCTCCTTGCAGTCCAAGGGACTCTCAAGAGTCTTCTCCAATACCACAGTTCAAAAGCATCAGTTCTTTGGCACTCAGCTTTCTTTATAGTCCAACTCTCACATCCATATATGACCACTGGAAAAGCCATAGCTTTGACTAGATGGGCCTTTTTGGCAAAGTAGTATCTCTGCTTTTTAATATGCTGTCTAGGTTGGTCATAACTTTCCTTCCAAGGGGTAAGCATCTTTTAATTTCACGGCTGCAGTCACCATCTGCAGTGATTTTGGAGCCCCTCAAAAATAAAGTCTGTCACTGTTTCCATTGTTTCCCCATCTATTTGAGATGAATGATAAGGGGTCAAAATTGCAACATTAGGATTTCCCTGGTGGCCCAGTGGTTAAGAATCCACCTGCCAATACCGGGGACACGGGTTTCATCCCTGGTCTGGAAAGAGTTCACATGCTGCAGAGCAACTGAGCCCCGGAGCCGCAGCTTCTGAGCCTGTGTGCCTGTACTCCACAACCGAGAGCCACTGCAGTGAGAAGCCCTCGAACCACAACCAGGGAGTAGCCCCCCTCACTGCAAGGAGAGAAAGCCCACCGCAGGGAGACAAGGACCCAGCCCAGACAAATAAATAAATAAATTTTTTAAATTGCAGAGTTAATTAGCATCTTGTTTAAAACTTAGAGCTGACATTTCAAGTAGCAAAGATCCAGAGAGACAACAGAATGTTTCACAGAAGTAAGGGTCCTGCAGTTTCACACGGATTTTCCTTCACATCTGTATTTCCTAAGGACGGATGGCTGTGTCACGCCCGAGATATGACTGAAGAGAGACACAGCAGTCATGATAGAAAGAGCTGATGTTATTGAGGCCCTCGTGTGGACCGTCATGTCTGCTCACCGTGGAGTGGGCGCTGCTCTTGGCTCCATTTCCAGGCGGGGAGGCCCTGGTACGAGAAGAGCTCAGTATCGCTTATGCAAAGTCACCTCCTGGTGAAGCTGCCGTGTGAACCCAGGCGGCCTGATTCCCAGGCCTCAGACTCTCTGCATCAGCACTTCTCAGATAGGCTGCCGAGACCCGTGACGGCAACATCCCCCGGAAACTGGTTAGAAATACAGATTCTTAAGTCCCATCCCAGTCCCGTGCATGGCTGCTAAGTCACTTCAGTCATGTCCAATTCTTTGAGACCCTATGAACTGTAGCCCACCAGGCTCCTCTGTCCCAGGGATTCTCCAGGCAAGGATACTGGAGTGGGGTTGCCATATCCTCCTCCAGGGGATCTTCCCAGACCCACTGAATCTAAAATTCAGGGGTGGCGCCCAGCAGGATCTGTGCTAACAGACCCTCCATGGAATGATGCTGTGGGCTAAAGTGTGACAACCATCGCTCGAGATCCTTGCTTCTCAAAGTGTGGTCCACGGACTAAGTGGTATCTGACAGCCCCTGGAAGTTGGCTAGAATCGCAGAGTCCCAGGCTCCAGCTAGGCTTCCTGGTTCGGAGCACATGTTGTCAAGAATTCTAGGCGACTGGGGCCCACTTGCATCCAGAGTAACATCCCGGCTTCCCTCTCGATGGTACCGTCCTGCCATACGCCAAGCAATTGTTAATAAAAACCAGGGCACAGGATCCGACGGCTGACTTCAAGAAAACACAGTTATGAATGGATTTCAGGACCTCAACTTGGCATCCGCATTCCCTGCCACGCTTGGAAAATAACCACAAAAGAAACAGTGATTAAGAGCTCTCTGTCATGTTTTTTCTCTAAGTCCCAGTGAAATACCAACACAACCCTTTTTTTTAAATTAATCATCTTTTTCCCCCGTGTCCCTGGTTTGGATGTCAGAGTCATAGAAAAGCTTACCCAGTGGTAGCCGCAGGAATAGGGGCAGGGGGACGGCAGCAGCTTTTGAATCCGAGTGCCTATGTGTTGGTGAATATGCCTTCTTATTATCCCACGTTTTTATTGTACATAATAATACGTAACGTGGGGGTTCCATTTTCCTCTACCCCATCGTCCACTCTAAATTAAGACTTTGGCTCCAGAGAACTTTGTCAAGTCTTCCCCTTTGGACCCACAGGTACCCTGGGGTTTTCTGCCTTTCAGGCAGCTGTGAGCAAACTCCTAATTACCTAGATGACTTTGTGGTGTGCAAAACCACAAAACAGGAGGTCCTGGTTAAATTAAGTGGGGTGGGGGGAGGAGAAAGAAGAACCCATTCCGTGAGATGGAATGCCCCACTGCTTTATGACTATTACTGTGCTAAGGTTTTACATTTAAGTACCTGAGGTTTAAAATTAAATGTCTAATATAATTTGGCGTTGCTAACGTGAGACCCACAGCTGCCCCGAGAGGAAATGCAGACAGCTCGGCTCAGGGTTTCAAATTGCTGTCTGCCGGCTCGCAGTCAGCGCGGAGGGTTGGGACCCACTCCCACTCAGCGCCACATGCGGCTCCGAGTAATTTTTTAAATGCAGAAACATATTCATCTTGAGCTTCGGCGTTGAGAAAGGCTGCTCCGGTAGTACATGAAAAATTAATTTTTTTACATTTTTCCTCACTCTCCTAAGTGTTTGACAGAAGTAATTTTTGCAGCAAGAGAGAATAAAAACTGGCGGCTGTAAATTCCTGTCCTAGAACCTGTTGTGTAGATTCTTTATGGACCCAGAATTGATCTACATGTCAGACCCTGTTGTGGTTTAAACTGTTTATCACCGTAATGGCAGGAGTGAGCCCGTGAACACCAACTTATAATGCTGGGTGAAAGAAATTGGTGCTCGCAGTCAATGAAGGGGCAGCTCGGCTTTATTGATAGATTCAGAGCAATTATCTCTGCAATAACTATTGGCTGAGGAGTCTCTGGAATCTCGTTGGAAGTCTGGAATTTTTTTTTTTTTTGGATTAATCATTTTCTGTGTAGGTCATTTTGTCCAGAAGTGTTAGCCAATAGTTAGCTTGACTGTGGGTAGCCGGGGACCCTCGGGGGGTTGTCTGTGGCATACTTGGTGGTCTTACCTTGCTCCGAGGCAAAATGCACTTAGAGGGGTGTCCCACCTGTGCTGACGGCCTGAGCCAATGCCGTGAGCCACGTGCACCGCCTGCAAGTGTCCCTGAGTGTCTCGTCGGCAAGCCCGCAGGCCTGCCAGCAGCTCCTGCCAGCGCCAGCCGTGGCGCCGGTTCCTTCTCCCGGCTGTCAGGCTGTTCCGCTGGCTCCAGCCCATCCCCAATTGCTTCACTCCAACACTTAATCTCCTGCCACCGGCAGTATTGCATTGCTTCAACTGCTGCTTGAACATTTCACTTCAGCCTGCCTGCGCCAGGCCACTGTCTGACCTCATCAGCCCCACCTATAAGAGCCACACCCATCTTGCAGGCTTCCATGTGGAAGGTGTGTAGTGACTACTCCCTTCACGCCATGTGACCACACATTTTCCCACCTGAATCTGTGGTTATTGGACAGCCAGTTCTGAATCTGAAGCAAAAATTTGCATATTTGCAAACTTTCAATTTTTTTTTTTTTTCATCATGGACTTTTTTTTTAACAGAACTTTAGGCTCCCTGGGTGGCACAGTTGGTGAAGAATCTGCCTGCTGATGCAGGATACACTAGAAATGTGGGTTTGATCCCTGGGTGGGGAAGATCCCCTGGGGAAGGAAATGGCAACCCACTCCAGTATTCTTGCCTGGAAAATTCCCATGGACAGAGGAACCTGGCGGGCTACAGTCCATGGGGTCACAAAGAGTCAGACGTGGCTCAGCACGCACACACCGTGAGAAACACACATTTCCGCTCTGGCCCATGTGTCCTGCACTCCCTTTGGTCTCTCCCTCCCCGCAGAGCCAGCTCCAGGAGGGACAGGCAACCCTGAATTCATGATTACAGAGAGCGTGCCATAAACCTGAGTTCTGGGGACGTTCTCTGTCCGTTCATTGACTTTAGTTTCCACAACGTGAGCACTCTTTTACTCTCCTTGACTTCTGTGCTGGCAATTTTAGCGTGTGACCAGCAGGGGGCGGTAGTGAATGACAGTACCGCTCTCACCTGGGAGTCTGTGGAACTATAGCCGGCTTCCCAGGTTGCTCAGCAGTAAAGAATCCCTATGCCAGTGCAGGAGATGGGGGTGGGGCTTCTAACCCTGGGTCAGAAAGATCCCCCTGGAGGAGGAAATAGTGACCCACTCCAGTATTCTTGCCTGGGGAATCCCAATGGACACAGGAGCCTGACGAGCTACACACCATGGAATCATGGAGTCGGACATGACTTAGCAACGGAGCGAGGGCACAATAGTTGATTTACAATGTTGTGTTATTTTCAGGTCTTTAGCACAGTTATACATATATATCTATTCTTGTCCATATTCCTTTCCATTATAGATTATTACAAGATAGCAAATATAGTTCCCTGGGCTATACAATAGTTCCTTTTTATTTATTCTATATGTAGTATGTATCTGTTAATCCCAAATTCCTAATTTATACTCTTCCCTTTCCCCTTTATTAACTCTAAGTTTATTTTCTTCCTCTGTGAGCCTGTCTCTGTTTTGTAAATTAGTTCATTTGTATCAATTTTTTTTCAGATTTCACATGTAAGTGATATCCTACGATATTTGTCTCTATCTGGCTGACTTCCCTTAGTTTGATGATTTCCAGATCCATCCATGTTGCTGCAAATGGTATTATTTCATTGTTTTTATGGCTGAGTAGTATTCCATATACATACCACATCTTTGACCATTCGTCTGTCAGTGGACATTTAGGTTGCTTCCTTGTCTTGGCTATTGTGAAGAGTGCTGCTGTGAACACTGGGGTGCATTTATCTTTTCAAATTAGAGTTTTCTCCAGATATATTCTCCTAGGAGGGGGATTGCTGGATCCTATGTTAGCTGTATTTTTAATTTTTAAGGAACCTCCATAATGTTCTTCATAGTGAAAGTGAAAGTTGCTCAGTTGTGTCCAACTCTTTGTGACCCCATGGACTACACAGTCCATGGGATTCTCCAGGCCAGTATACTGGAGTGGGTATCCTTTCCCTTCTCCAGGGGATCTTCCCAACCCAGGAATCAAACCCGGGGTCTTCTGCAATGCAGGTGGATTCTTCACCAGCTGAGCCGTCAGGGAAGCCCTGTTCTTCAACAGTGACTGCACCAACTCACATGCCCCCAGCGGCATTAGGAGGGTTCCCTTATTTCAACACCCTCTCCAGCGTTTATCATTTGTAGACTTGTTGATGTTGGCCATTCTGACCTGTGTGAAGGGATACATCACTGTCGTTTTGATTTGTGCTTCTCTTGACGTCAGCACTGTTGAGCATCTTCCGTGTGCCTGTGGGCCATCTTACCCGGAGCGGCCCCTCTGCGTCTGGTGCCTGCCGTCTAATGCCCACTTCCTGAGAGTCATTATCGCTGTTTGATAAGTGAGGTTCGAAAAGGCCTCGAAACTTAAGACTGCACTCGTTTCATAGCCAGAATTCAAACCCAGGGCTTTCCGATTCCAAAGCGTATAGTTTTGCCCTCTGCTATTTGCTTAAAAGAGAAGTGATTTCTTCGTATTGAAACAAAGTATCATAAAAATTGTTTATCTTTTCATAGGCTTGCTAGTTCTAAGGGAAGACACGCAGACATTTTCCCTCTCTCACTGATCCTGAACTTTGCCTTTCTCATCATTTCTCCCAAATCTTGGCTGGCATTCAGAAGCCATCCCCTGGGGGTTGTCATCAACCCTCCGCTCCGCTCAGTATTAAAGGGCCCGCGGGCTCTCATCTCGGAGTTGGGCAGTCCCAGGCTCAGCCGCCGCAGTCTATTCCCCCCACCAGGCTGGTCGGCCTAATTAAAGGAATGACCCCAGTTTCCTTCTGCTCGCAGAACCCGCTTCCCTTTCTCTGCGTGGGACCGAGGAGAAAGCAGAAGCTTCCTAGGGTATCTGGCCACAGGGGGGAAAGGTGTATTTTTTTTCCTCCCAATCAGAACATTGTTACTTTGTACTTCGCCAGCTCAGTTTTTTCCTAACAGCTATTTCTAGCAGCAGGTGCTGGCCCCGGGAAACGCTGCCCCCAATATCAGACACAGCAGAAGACTCCGAACCTGCAGGCCAGCAATTCTCGAGTTGCCTGGCAAACGTCTGAAAATCATTTTAAACAGATGGCCGAAAAGAATGTTCTTGCCTGTCGCCATGGTGCCTGGTCCCAATCTTTGGGCCCCTCTGGCCCTCAGTATCTTCATCTAGACTGGAGGTTCTCAACCAAGGGTGATTGTTGTGTGTCCTTCCCCTGGGGATATTTGGCAGTGTCTGGAGACAGTTTAGGTTGTCGCAGCTGAGGGAGTTGGAGGGGTTTGCCTCTGGAATCCAGGGGGGTAGAAAGCAGAGAAGCTGGTGAACACGGGGCAGCTCCCCCAAGGCAGAGAACCATCCTGTTCAAAGTCGGGAGCACCGAGGGCAGGAAACCCTGGATTTGACTGCGGAGACTTGGGCTCCCTGGGCCCTCCCAGCCACCAGCTAATGCTTCCCAAAGGCAAGGGAGGCTGTTTCCTTTCTTGAGAGAATGACTGCATCCAACCCATGGCAGTGCCTCGTCCACAGCGAGACTTTCGACTCCACTTCCCAGAACACCCCTCAAGACCGAAGGCAGGACATGTGGCTGGCCGCTACGGTGATCCTGCCACCACCGCCAGTGATGCCGTCACGTGGCATCTGTCCAGCACCCCCTGCCTGCCAGGCACGAGGACCCCAGGGTGGGCAGGGGCGGAGGGCTAGCGCCATCCCCACTTTGGTGAGAAAACAGAAATAGCAGGAGGCTGGATCCATCTCAGGCCGTGCCTTAACCTCCACCCACTGTGCTTTTCTATGTACCACCCGCCCCCGGGAACACTGCCTGAAGGAGACCCAGGGTGGCCCGGGCTGTCTGCGGGCCTGTGTTGAGAGCACGTGGCTGACACACGTTTGCAGGCGTCATCTCAGTGTCCTCCCTACTCAGAGGCCACGAGGTGGGTCAGGCCACAAAGCGCAGCTGAGGGAAAGAGGTTCGGCATTCAGGCTCAGCACACCAGCTGTGCACATGCTGAATGGGAACCCAGCGTCTGGGAACCCAGACCCAGGCGTAGCTTGTCTCCTGAGATGCTGAGACTTCCTCTGCTTCCCTGGTGGCTCAGCAGTAGAGAATCTGCCTGCAGGAGACGCGGGTTCAATCCCTGGGTCAGAAAGATCCCCTGGAGAAGAGAATGGCAACTCACTCCAGTCTTCTTGCTGGAGAAAGCCACGGACAGAGGAGCGTGGTGGGCTACAGTCCATGAAGTCCCAAAGAGTCGGACATGACTGAGCGATTAGCACTTTCACTCTCACTCTTCCCTAGGAGATGAGAGGCCTCTTCCATGGGGCCGTGTTTCCAGAAGGTCACTGGCAAATGGGGAGGTGTTCACAGCAGTGGATAGGGGTATTTGGAAAAGGCTCTGGAACCCCCATCAGAGAAAGAGGGATGGAGGGATTGGGAGGCGGGAGGGGCTCTGGAGCCCGGGGAGGGGTCCTTGGTCCTCCTCTGGAGGGTGCTTTTCAAAGTACTGCCTCTGGGGCCAGGGAGGGGGGCTGATTTGAGCCTGGGTGTCCCCAGGGGGCCTCTCAGGTGCAGCTGGGGTTAAGATCCACTCCTCTGGAGCTGGAGGGCGGGGGAGTGAACAGCACAGGCAAACAGTGGTCAAAGTAACAAAGCAGGAACCTTACTCTGTGTACATCCGGAGAACCAGACTCAGAACAGCAGGTCCAAGTTGCAGGGAAGATTTGTGACTTTTTTTTTTTTAAAGTTTGTATTGGAGTAGAGTTGATTTACAAAGTTGTGTTAGTTTCAAATGTACAGCAGAATGATTCAGTTACACATGTAGACACACATACTCCTGTTTAATTCTTTTCCCATAGAGGCCATTACAGAGTATTGAAAAGACACACATTACTATATGTAAAATAGGCAACTAATAAGGCCCTACTGTATAGCACAGGAATTGTGACATTTTTACACAGTTCAGTTCAGTTCAGTTGCTCAGTGGTGTCTGACTCTTCGCGACCCCATGAACCGCAGCCCTCCAGGCCTCCCTGTCCATCACCAACTCCCGGAGTTTGCCCAAACTCATGTCCATTGAGCTGTGATGCCATCCAGTCATCTCATCCTCTGTCATCCCTTCTCCTCTTGCCCTCAATCTTTCCCAGCATCAGGGTCTTTTCAAATGAATCAGCTCTTCGTATCAGGTGGCCAAAATATTGGAGTTTCAGCCTCAGCATCAGTCCTTCCAGTGAATATTCAGGACTGATTTCCTTTAGGATGGACTGGTTGGATCTCCTTGCAGTCCAAGGGACTCTCAAGAGTCTTCTCCAGCACCACAATTCAAAAGCATCAGTTCTTCAGCGCTCAGCTCTCTTTATAGTCCAACTCTCACATCTATACACGACTACTGGAAAAACTATAGATGGACCTTTGTTGACAAAGTAATGTCTCTGCTTTTTAATATGCTATCTAGGTTGGTCATAAGTTTCCTTCCAAGGAGTAAGTATCTTAATTTCATGACTCTAGTCACCATCTGCAGTGATTTTGGAGCCCAAAAAAATAAAGTCAGCCACTGTTTCCCCATCTGTTTGCCATGAAGTGATGGAACCGGATGCCATGGTCTTAGTTTTCTGAATGTTGAGCTTTAAACCAACTTTTTCACTCTCCTCTTTCACTTTCATCAAGAGGCTTTTTAGTTCTTCTTCACTTTCTGCCATTCTTTTTGACACAGAGTAGTGTAAATATGATACAGCATAATTTTTCGGCATACCATTTCAAACATTCTGCTCTTGAATCTTTCGCTTTCGCCCTCCCCTGCCGACCCTGTTTAAGCTTCACTAATCCCACACCCCCTCCCTGCTGCAGTTGGAGCCACAGCCTTCATGGAGGATGGGGCATCCATTGTAAACCGCCGCCCCCCCCCCCCACCTTTGGACCCATCACCTCTCACTCCCAAGGGACTCTGCCCCTGCAGTTACTGCGTCTGCTTCCTGCAGACGATCCTCCTGGGTCTTGGGTCCTTCCCAGCAAGCAGGCCCACTCGGGCGTCTCCTGTCCTGGCTCACGGCCCTCTGACCTTCCAGCTCCTTCCCAGCGCTCCTCCTCACACCCTCCCAGAAGCCCTGCCTACACTCGCTGTCTCCAGTTACTCACCGAGGGCCTTCTCTCTGGCCCATCCCTGTCTTGAGCTCTCCCCGCATGGCCGGACCCTGCTCTTGTCCAGTGTCCAGGCGCTCCGTGGCCCTTTGCCATCTGCTTCTCATGGACGGCAAGCCCGCTGCCGGCTCTGTCGTGCTGGACATGCTCTCCCATCTTGGCTCCTCTCACATTGCCTTCTCTGGGTTCTGCTACCACACCCAGAGGTCTGCGTCCTCAGCCTACGGGGTTGACATCGGTGATGTTGCTCAGGACTCAGCGTCTCTCCTCACCCCACGCCCTGCTCCAGTGGGCCCAGCCAGCTCTCTGAACAGGGAAGACCACCAAGGTCACAGCCAGCCTGACGCCCCCTCCATTGCACACATGTGACTGGTGACCTTCTTGCACGGTCGTTGGCCAGTTCACTCAGGCTCGTTAAATTCAAAGCAGAACCAGGCGTCCTTCTAGAAATCTGTGTTCTCATCCACCTCCCCACCATGTCATCTTCCCAGTGGCTCGAGCCGCAGACGCAGGGCCACTCACACACGAGTTTTCCCTTAGTCGGACCCTGAAAGACCAGTTCCTGTGGTGAGCTCTATGGACTTGACTCCCTGGGGTGCATGCCGGCCACTCACCCACTGGCCACCCGCCCCGCAGCCCTGCCTCATCCATCCCGTCTCATCTCCTGCCTCTTTCTTTTCCTGTTTCCCTAAAGTCTTCCAAACGCGTCTTGAAAAGAAACCTGAACCCCTGTTGCCAGCGCCTGCATGTGACACCCCGTGTATTCCCGCTGCACGTGACGTGTCTTCCTGAGGTTTTGTTTCTGGTTGAAGGCAGTGGCACCCCACTCCAGTACCCTTGACTGGAAAATCCCATGGACCAGGGAGCCTGATAGGCTGCAGTCCATGGTGTCGCTAAGAGTCGGACACAACTGAGCGACTTCACTTTCCCTTTTCACTTTCATGCACTGGAGAAGGAAATGGCACCCCACTCCAGTACCCTTGCCTGGAAAATTCCATGGACCGAGGAGCCTGGTAGGCTGCAGTCCATGATGTCACTAAGAGTCAGACACGACTGAGCAACTTCACTTTCCCTTTTCACTTCCATGCACTGGAGAAGGAAATGGCAACCCACTCCAGTGTTCTTGCCTAGAGAATCCCAGGGATGGGGGAGCCTGATAGGCTGCAGTCCGTGGTGTCGCTAAGAGTAGGACACGACTGAGCAATTTCACTTTCCCTTTTCACTTTCATGCATTGAAGGAAATGGCAGCCCACTCCAGTGTTCTTGCCTGGAGAATCCCAGGGATGGCAGGGCCTGGTGGGCTGCCGTCTATGGGGTCGCACAGAGTCGGACAGGACTGAAGCGACTTAGCAGCAGCAGCAGCAGGACAGCTGGCCAGGGCCCCGATGTCTCTCTGTCAGCTCTCTCATGCCCTCTTCATGGCTCAGCCTGTGCTCTGCTCGGATCTGGGCGAGTCACCATGGCCACTCAGGGCTCAGTGTCCACGTGGCCTCGATGGCCCAGCCACCTTCCCCCAGATGTCCTTTCTCCTGAGCTTGACTGTGACCTGGCTGCCACTGCACCTGCTTGTCTGTCTGTCTCCTGCCTGTCAAGCAGGTCCCTGCCCCTTCCCATCCCGTGACCGTGTCCAGAGTCATCCCATCTGGCTTTCTCATTTGCCTTCTCCCCGAGCCTCTTGTCTACCCAGACCCCTGAACCCACAGCCCGCACGCTGTCACAGCATCTTCCTCACTCATTAAATGCACTGACCTCACCCCCGAGTCCACTTGGATCATCGCTGGGTCATCCCCAAAGAGGGGCGGACCCCGTGATGACAGGGGTGGTGTGGTAGGCTTGCCAACCTGCCAACGGGCCTCTCTGCCAATTTCCTGTGCTAAAAATTCTCTGAGCTTTTAAGATTTAAAGCAGAACTTCTTTTCCTGCTCCTCTAGAAACTTGTCTCCTAACAAAGCCAGTGCCCCTTACCTGGAACAGAGAAGATGGAAACAGTGTTTCAGCTTCTGGCCTGAAACAGTCACAGTGGACCCTGCGAGCACCTTGTGCAAGATTCTTTAAGTGTACATTTACTTCTCGGGCTGCATCAGGTCTTAGTTGTGGCAGGCAGGATCTTCGTTATGTCGTGCAGTATTTTTCATTTCGCCATGCGGACGCTCATGCGCTTCAGTCATTGCACCGGCTTAGTTGCTCCACAGTCTGTGGGATCTTAGTTCCCCAACCAGGGATTGAACTTGGATCCCTGCATTGCAAGGTGGATTCTTAACTACTGGATGACCTGGGAAGTCCCTTGCACAAATTTTTTAACTAGTTGATGGTCAGAGATTAAAATGAGTTTCCTACCTTCAGTGATCTCAATGTACTTCAGAATCATAAGTAAGGTCAGTGCTCAAGTAAGCGGGGATAATCTAGATTAGGTTGTGAAAATGCATTTCATGGCACTTAGTTAATTTTATTTTTAACCTCAGGTATTCCACAAATATTTGTTGATCGCTTACGATGTGTCAGCCACTGCCCTGAGCCTGGCAGTGAACCCAGGGATCGAGAAGGAATTCCTGGGTCTCTGGAGGAGAAAAGGGAAAAAGATAATCAATAAACAGACTAAAATGTACTTGGTCAAGTGGTAAGAAGTGAAGTGAGGATAGTAAGGGGTAGCTGTGATATACATGTTTGTGTTCAGAAGTGGGGTTCTGAGTGAATGTGTGAATTACTAAGCCCTCTTCCTACTGAGACTATAAAAGTGATTTATCTGTTCATTCATTCATTCAACAAACACATCGTGCCCTTTACTATGTGTGGTGGTTCCCCGGTGTGTGCTTGGAAATGGCCCTGGAGAAGACAGATGTGTTACTTGGCCTGAAATGCTGTTAGGAGGGCATGTGGGCCTCCCGGGTGGAGGGAAGGGTGTGTGTCCCAGGCTGGGAAAGGCATGGTGTGTGGGGAGCTTTGTGGGGTGGATGACGAAGGGACTTAGCTGGAGGGGAGACCCCACAGGTAGGAAGGATGATTAGAAAGAGGATCCCCAAAAGGTTTGGACTTGAATCTGGGCAGTCAAGTGACCTCAAATTCTCAGGGAGGAGTAATTGAGTTTACAAGCTAACTCCTGTGTCCACGTGGGTGATCATCGGTATAGAACGATGAGGTAGAGGTGGGATGGGGAGAGACAGAGGGTCCAGGTCCCTCAACCCCTTTTTCTCCTGGAAGTCTAGAAGTTTCACAGTCAGTTTTAGTTTTACTCTAAAAACTAAATTGTACAGTTAGTTTCTTGTGTTTGTTTGGTCCCAGCAGTTTTAGTTGCAAACTTTTGATTTTAAAGTAATGTAAAAAAGAGATAGAAAGAGAAAGCTTCGCTTACTCCCCCAATATCCAGCAACATATAGGTAGAGTAGTGTGAAAAGATTCATCAAATATATATGTGCCATTTCCCCAAGAAATGAAATAAAACTTTCAGTGAGGTTTTGCAACATTGAAACATATAATTTTATAACATTGTGTATTTTTAAGCAATTTAGGACATTTTCTCATGGCATTATACCACTCTGTGGACAGAAAAATACTCCTTCTGTACTCCTTTACTTTCCTCAGGTTCTCAACCTAGGAATCAGATAGCTTAAGGAACTTTCGTTATACTGTCTCCCTGACGACTTTGTCAATTCTTAGAATAAAATTTGATCAGATCTTCTTCCTGTTGTAGAATTTACAAACACATGCTTCAAGGGCTTAAATCTTGTAAATACCATCAGAAACAAAGGAGTGAGAGTGGAGGTAGAGAGGAGTGGTTGTAAAAGTGCAAGTAGTTGTAAGATGATTAAAAGGAGATAGGGAGGTAGGTAGGTGGAGAAGGAAATGGCAACCCACTCCACTGTTCTTGCCTGGAGAATCCCGTGAACAGAGGAGCCTGGTGGGCTGCTGTCCATAGGGTCACACAGAGTCGGACACGACTGAAGCGACTTGGCATGCATGCATGCATTGGAGAAGGAAATGGCAACCCACTCCAGTATTCTTGCCTGGAGAATCCCAGGGACGGAGGAGCCTGGCGGGCTGCCATCTATGGGGTCACACAGAGTTGGACAGGGCTGAAGTGACTGCAGGTAGGTAGGTAGATAGACAGATGACAGATGGCAGTAGAGAGATAAATTGGGAGTGGGTGAGGGGATGGATGGGTGGACCGTGGGGCAGATGAGTTTAGATAGGTAGATAGGGTGGTTGATAGATCATTAAGCAGAGATAGACAGGTTGGGGTGGGTGGCTGGCTGGCTGGCTGGCTGGCTGACTGAATGAGAAAGGTAGGTAGGTAGGTGGGTAGGTAGAGTGATAGGTGATAGACTGATAGGCAGCTGATAGATGTCAAGAGAGAGCTGTGTGCAGATCAGGCTTATCCTCAGGCTCTCTGTGCGTTTACTCCTTTAGTGTTTGTACATTACGCTGGTTTTGCATTCTTGAACTTCTTTCAGTGAATATATCTTCCCTTACGTCTTTGCTTTACTCTCTGACAGATAAGGTTATTAACAGAAAGCGATATTAATATTAATTACACAAGGATACTAAAAATTTTATATCACAAGGAAACAGATGGTTATTTTAAATGGCTTAAAATTTTGCTCTTTTATAGGAAGAAACATTTTAAACATATTTAGTTATAAATGCTATTTTAATTGCTACATTATTTCTGCAGTGGGATTTTTAAAATCTCATTGCATTAGCAGGGGAATGTTTATATATTTTAGAGTCGCTTAAAATGTGTTCTTATTTACAAGAAAATTATTGTAATTACATTTAAAATACAGTATCCAAGAGCATGATATTATTGATAAATACATTATACAACTCCCACACCTGATCTTTCCCTGGCTGCAGTTCAGGATTTCATTTCCGACAGGAAATCTTCTCTCTGTAACATTTAGCCAAGATCACAACCATACCAGTTACCTTTTTACATGGGCTTTCTGTTTTTCATGGTGTTTGTAAATATGCAGTCCTTATCCCGGCTCTGAAGTTATAACTGAGGGAAGCATTGCTCCTTTAGAAATGCTTCGATGTATTATATAATTACAAAACAGAAAAATGTACTGCAAAATTTTCAACTTAATTTCACGAGGTCCGGAAACTCAGCTTGCAACCAGCTGTTGGCTCCTTGGTTCCTTTCATCTCAGGCTTTGCAATGATACAGAAGGTGAAATAACCATCTCTACTGCCCAAAACTGCCGTCAGAAATCTCCTGTCTGAGTGCTGTTTTCCTTTGACATCAAAATGTCCCCGGAAGCCGGTGTCCAGGAGCACCACCCCACCGTCTCCAGGAGAGACGCCTTTATGGTGGGGGGGTGCAGAGGGAAATTGAAGGCTGGGGGCACGTCAGGCCACCATCAATCAGAAGGCAGAGCAGAGCCAGCAAGACATGCGGGTCAGGCCCCCAGATGAGATTTGTAAGCCGGCAGCATGCATCCGGGCCACCCATTCTGGAAAAATTATCATCCTGTGATACCATCTAAAGCAGTCAAGGTTGGGGTTATTGCCTGAACCAGCCCCTGGTTTTTATACACGTCTGCCTTCCAGGGCTCTGGCAAAACTATAAACCAAAGTGTTAGCCATCAAATCACGTGAATACAAATTCCTGGACAGTTTTTTTTTTTTAAAGAAACTATTTGTCCTTTCAAACAATATTCACTTTTTCCCCATAGTGTTTATTATGCTCTTTTTCATTTTTAAAATTCTTTGATTTCTGGAAGCCTTAATAATAGATATGCTGGTGTGAAACTACCACCAATGGATGTGACATCTGTGTATCATGTGGCTAGAACACCGTATCACATGGGTGTCAATCATGTATGTTTCAGCCTGCTCTGGGACGTCTGCCTTCTTTCTTCTAGCAAGTGGGTTAACTCGTTGATCCCTTCACTAATTTTGACGATAATAACTTTCTGTTTTCCCTAATTATAAAGCATTACATTTTAGAAAAATTTTAAATGCAGAGAAACTTTTTGCTCTTAAAACAAATGAAAAACTCCTACAGAAAACTTTTAGTCTGGGGCATGCGTACCCTTCCGGTGCCTGTGTTTCTGCTTATTTCCGAAAGTTGGATTATGGCATGACTGGCTTTCATCATAGATGTGTTAAGGTTCTCTACTCTCTGTGACTAGCAACAGAGGAGGGGTTAGGTTAGTTACAGTAAAGCCCTTATTGGGACGCCGCGTCGCCCTGACAACGCTGCTCTCCGTGTAATGACTGGGGAAGATGTTACAGACGCCTAGGTGTCCTCATGCTCTGAACCGGCATCAGCAGGACCCTCGTGTGGTCCCACCCGCTCCGGGGCCTCGTCCCTGCTGAGCTGCGGAACCTCTTCCCCCACCCACGTGGCCTCCCCACCCTCATGTCCTGTCAGATACCACCTTGTCCAGGAGGCCTCTGTGACCCCCAATTTAAAATCGCCCTCAGCCCCCTCCCTGCTCTTTTCCCTCCATACTGAGTCCTGCCTTCCAACCTTTGTGAGTCACCCATTGATTTTATTATCTATCGTCTTCCCCACTAGAACTGAAGCATCTTAGGCATGAGGACTGGGTGGCTCAGATGGGAAGGAATTCACCTGCCAGTGCGGGAGACTCGGGTTTGACCCCTGGTCTGGGACGATCTCGTAGAGAAGGAAATGGCAACCCACTCCAGTACTCTTGTCTGGGAGATGCCATGGACGGAGGACGGGGTGTGTCTCCACCAGGGTCCGCCCAGGGAGCCTCCCCGAAGGCTTCCAGAGTCATCCGCCCTGTGTAGTCCCGAGTTCAGTGCTTTAGACACACTGCTCACTGAACCTGTTACACTCTGAGTCTTAGAGAGTCTGAATAACTGGCCAGGGTCACGCAGCTGGCAGGATCTCGTGTGTGTAGATGGGCTGGGTGTGTGTGCACCTGAGTGGAAAGAGTGTGGGGTGGGGGAGTCATACAAGATCCAACTGTTTCCCCTTGTTCTCACTCCAGCATTCAGAAATGAATACCTACTACTTGTGTAAAATGTTTTACATAAAGTTATCCCAAATATTTTATTTTACATAAAATACTTTACGAATATTTTATGTAAAATATCCCAAATATCCTGAATTTTCATTGAAAGGACTGATGCTGAAGCTGAAACCCCAATACTTTGGCCACCTGATGCAAAGAGCCAACTCACTGGAAAAAAGACCCTGATGCTGGAAAAGACTGAAGGCAGGAGGAGAAGGGGATGACAGAGAATGAGTTGGTTGGATGGCATCACTGACTCGATGGAGATGAGTTTGAGCAGGCTCTGGGAGATGGTGATGGACAGAGAAGCCTGGTGTGCTGCAGTCCGTGGAGTCACAGAGTCAGATAAAACTGAGCCATTGAACTGAACCGAAAAAAAGAAAGAAAATGAAGTCGCTCAGTCATGTCCAACTCTTTGCGACCCCGTGGACTGTAGCCCTCCAGGCTCCTCCATCCATGGGATTTTCCAGGCAAGAGTACTGGAGTGGGGTGCCATTTCCTTCTCCAGGGGATCTTCCCCACCCAGGGATCTCCCACATTGCAGGCAGACTCTTTACCGTCTGAGAACTGAATTGATCCCAAATGTGAATTCTGTAGTTAGGAAAAGCAAAAGTGAAGAGGTGAGCATTTGAAAATTTCCACTTGCTCTTCGTTAGGAGCTGTGTTCAGCTTGCAACTTGAAGTGGTCAGGAAAGTGTGGTCCTTGACTGGTGTTGGTAGAGCGAGGAGGAGCAAAGCAAGGCGGTGGGGGGTGGGGGGGATTTGAAGCTTTGGGGCGGGGGGAGGGGGTGGGCAGTAGGGGAGCTGGGACCTGGTGGGCAAACAGACCGGAGTCAGGACACCACCAGGCTCCCTGCCCCCATCCTGCCCATTGCCACCCAGGGCAGAACATGACCGAGGCAGCAGGAGACCCAATTCAACTCAGAGTCACCAGGCCAAGCCATGGGGAAGCCACAGAGCCCGTCCCGTCTCCTGGGAAGCAGACATCACCCCAGGAGTAACTGGAATTACTCACACACGTGACGTGTCCACAATAGGATGAACCATAGCGTAAGAGTCTCATGGCGTTGACCAAACTGCAGTGTTCAATAGTCAGTGCACGTTCTCATCAGCCGGATCCCAGAACAAGGCTCTGGATGCTGGTCTTGCCCACCCCTTCTCCTTGCCCACACGAGCACGGCTTGAACAAACAGGCTTCCTCCGGAGACTCTCCTGACATGGAGTCAGATACAGTCAGATACTTGGCGATATCATTTTGTTACTGATTTTTTTCACGTATTAAAGTTGTATTTGTGGGAATTCCCTGGAAGTCCAGTGGTTAGTACTCTGCACTTCCATTGTAAGGGGCACAGATTCGATCCCCCATCCAGAACTAAGGTCCTGCCAGCCTCTCAGCATGGCCAAAAAAAAAATTTGGATTTCTAAGAATAGTGGCTGTAGCGCCTCATAAGAGAGTGGTGTCAGGCTGTGCTTTTTCTGAGAGCTAGAAAATACTGTGCAATTCCAAATTATGCCTCAACTCAAGCCTGTTTCTCTGTACTCTGTCTCCATATCATCATTTTGATCTTTCTTCACAATCAAAACAGATCTGGTTAAATTCCTAAGTAGCCAAGGTCGTGTAGATTCGCCACTTTGAGTTCCTACCGAATCCCATTCTTGTGCCCATTTTGCATATTAAGCTTGTAAGTCCCCAGCTCTCTTCACAAATACCAGTATCTTCTCCCCCGCCCCCCCATTTTCCACTCACCCTCATGAAATAAGGGCAGAAACCCATTGAGTTGCCCCGGCTGCATAAACACCCCGGCAGACAAGCAAGCCCAGCACCTTTGGCTGCCCTCCTACCCCCGAGATGTTTTTAGAACTCAGTCACCTGAAGTTCCAAAGGTCCATCTCTGAAAAGGACAGAAGAGACACCTTCACCTGGGAAAAGTGTCCTGAGATCTAGAATTAGAAAATGAACTTGGATTTCATGGAAGAAGGAAGAAAATACATACCCTGATTTCTTCCTTTTCTGAGCCAGAGCCAGGGAACCAGAGAGGGCGCTAAAAATAGCAGCTGCTCCCAAGAGCCCTTGGCTGCCGGGAAATGGAGGGTCTGAGACTGTGGGAAGCGGGGTGACTGTGGGGTCTAACCTGGGTGAGAGCCCCCCGGAACCTAGAGGAACCTGGGGTAGGAAACCTTGCGGGAAACCCTAAAAGCCCCCCCACCTTGGGGCCCAGAGTCTCCTCTGCCCCCAAAAGTGACAGGCCCCGTGATGAGCAGGAGACAGCTGGCCGGTCCCAGCCGCCCCACGCTGTGGGACAGGGGTCCCCAGCGGTCCAGGGACGGTTGGGAACCGCTCTGCACAGCGGGAGCTGAGCACCCGGTGAGTGGGTGAGGCTTCCCCTGTGTCTCCCCATCACTGGCATAACCGCCGGAGCTCCACCCCCTGCCAGATCAGCAGTGGCTTCAGATTCACATCGGAGCACAAACCCTAACCTTCAAGTCAGGGCAGGATATCCTGAGATGGCCACAAAACAGAAAAAAGGGGTACAGTCGTTGTAATGCACTTGGATCATCCAGAAACCTCCGCCCCCCCCCCCCCCCCCCAATCTGTGGAAAAACTGTCTTCCACGAAACCGATCTCAGTTGCCAAAAAGTGCTGGGGACTGCTGCTTGGACATCACAGGGAGTGTGGGCAGGGACAGTTGGCGAGAGTGTATGTAAGAGAGCGTCACGGACGGCCAGAACCTTCTGCAGGGAGGAGGAGCGGGGAGAAGAGGGGAGGACTCGTCTTCCTGAGGACTGGGGGCTGGCCGAGGCGAGGAGGTCGCATCCTGCTTGGGGAGGCTGTGGGGGCTCGCTTCTTTTAACCTCACCCCCGGGGATCAGAGGCGGCATGGGGAGAATGGGAATGAGCGATCCCCAGGTGAATAGCGGGCGGCAGATTCTACTTCCCGGCCGGGGCCACCGCATCCTTCACTGACCCTCCGTTAGCCACAGGGGGCTGGGCTCCTGCTCAAGGAAAAAGAGAAAAATGTCAGTTATTATGTTTGGGAGCACAATCTTATCTTTCATTTTATTTTACAGCAATTTCCCCAAAGATCCACCATAGTATCTGATGGAACCATATTGACAAAATTTTAGCTGTGATAAAGAAAATGCTTTGAACTCTCTGCAAATCCAAGTCAAGATCTCCAAACACTTTCTTCTTTATTGTGTTCTATTGCATTTTATTTTACTTTTTCCAGGACAAAGCCCAAATTCCACGGCCATACTGAAAGTAAAATGATAAAACTAGAGTAGTATGAAGGAAGTCAGTTCTTTTTTTTCTTTTTTAAAGAATGTTCTGGACTGAAGACTGAATTATTAACTGCTTTTTTGTCAGAAGTAATTTAGTATTAGTTTTTAAACACCTCCATTAATTTTAGATGTTACACTCTGATTTCTCATTTTTGTGAAAAAGACAAAATAAGAGTCACTCATTTGGCCAATATTATTAAACTACTGAAGAAGGCTATACTTTAAACAGCACTTCAGAAATGAAATGGTCTTTGGTCTGCGGTTTTGAATGGAGATATTATTCATGGTGTCTTCATCCACGGGGTTACTGGGAGAGGCAGCTATCCTAAATATAATCTTTGACAGATTTTCAGGCAAGTTAAAATTATGTGTCACGTTACAAACTTTATATGTCCCAGATGTGCTTTTCGGTTTGAGATTGACATGAAATGGTCATGAGATTCAATAGCATAGAACACAGAAATTTAGGGCAGGTTTTCAGACGGGCTTTTCAGCCTTCATGAAACCTCTTACTTGCCCGAAGCATAATAGTCATAATTATTAGATTTCCTTTTAGCTTTGTTCTTTTTGTCATTTTCAGAAATGATGGCAGAATGAGATTGAGGTTGTGGTGACCATATGTGATTAATTATGCTGCAAAACAGACATAACCTGGGATTGTTCCAGAAGAAGCAGGGTGTTGTCACCCTAGTCGAGCTGGCTCATCTTCATACCCTTTTGTTGTTGTTCAGTCGCTCAGTTGTGTCCGACTCTGTGACCCCATGGACTGCAGCACACCAGGCCTCCCTGTCCATCACCAACTCCCAGAGTTTGCTCAGACCCTTGTCCATTGAGTTGGTGATGCCATCCAACCATCTCATCCTCTGTTGTCCCCTTCTTCTCCCACCTTCAATCTTTCCCAGCATCAGAGTTTTTTCCAATGAGTCAGCTCTTCGCATCAGGTGGCCAAAGTATTGGAGCTTCAGCTTCCGCAAAAGTCCTTTCAATGAAAATTCAGGGTTGATTTCCTTTAGGATGGACTGGTTTGTACCCTTTGGTATAGCCTTTATTCCTCATGGGCACAATTCATGGGAGTTACTTGTTTCATTCCAGCCCAGAGTCAGTGGTATGCTTGTATCCTAAGTGGTCAGAATCTTGGGCTTCCGATGCATTGTACCATGCCAGCCTGCCAGTCCCCGCATGCACTGGGCAGTTTTTGCATCATCGGAATGTAGGGCTTGCCAGATGTAGAAAGCTACCAGGCTCCTTCCAAAGAAGAAATCTTAGCTACCAGATTTGGGTAGAGACAAAACAGCCCACTCTGATCTACTCATTTGCCATCTGGTTTGGGTAAGTTTCTCTTATCCCGCATGCTAAGTCACTTCAGTCATGCCTGACTCTTTGCAACCCTATGGACGGTAGATCACCAGGCTCCTCTGTCCATGGGATTCTCCAGGCAAGAATACTGAAGTGAGTTGCCATGCCCTCCTCCAGGGGATCTTCCCAACCCCGGGATCGAACCCCTGTCTCTTACATCTCCTGCATTGGCAGGCAGTTTCTTAATGACTAGCACCACCTGAGAAGCCCTCTGTTATCATACCTAATACATATTAATATTTGTGACCTGGTGAATGTCATGGGCTTCCCTGGTGGCTCAGAGGTTAAAGCATCTGCCTGCAATGTGGGAGACCAGGGTTCGATCCCTGGGTTGGGAAGATCCCCTGGAGAAGGAAATGGCAACCCACTCCAGTATTCTTGCCTGGAAAATCCCATGGATGGAGGAACCTGGTGGGCTACAGTCCATGGGGTCGCAAAGAGTTGGACACAACTGAGCGACTTCACTTTCACTTTTTCAGTGTCATTAGCCTCATCTTCTTATTAATACCGCACAGACTGAATTCCCAAATTCAAAGTGCAGACGACCTGAGTGTCTCAAGTTCTTTATTCAAGATGAATGCAGTACCAACCCTCACCTGCCTCTGGTTAGAGACATGAGTGAGTTGATAGCATCTAGTGTTCAGGCAGAGGAAGTTAGAGATTAACCCCAGCCTTGGAATCTACATAAAATATGTAGCACAGTCATTAGTCACTAGCAGCAGGTTAGCAAAATTCTAAAACAGCGGGAAAGAGAAATATTCTCTTTTCAGTGGCAGTTAGAGAAGTCATCTCACACTTTTCAAAAAAATTTCGTTAAGACAAATCCTCACATTTAAATATAGAGTTGATCCACATTTTTATCAAAAATGTTTATTTGCTGAAAGAATATACAGGTATGAGACAGGTGCCCACAGCCGCTCATGATACAATTTTAAATAAATGTATTCTGAGTACATCTTGCCTCCTCAAGTCCAGTATCGAATTACATTTGAATTGGTCTGTTTGGTTTTGCACTAATTGTATCTGTTTTTTTAAACACATGGGCTTCCCAGGTGGTGCTAGTGGTAAAGAGCCCGCCTGCCAATTTGAGAGACTTGGGTTCCATCCCTGGGTCGAGAAGATCCCCTGGAGGAGGGCATGGCAACCCACTCCAGTATTCTTGCCTGGAGAATCCCATGGACAGAGGAGCCTGGCAGGCTACTGTCCTTAGGTTCTCAAAAAGTCAGACATGACTGAAGTGACTTAGCATACATGCGTGCAAACACACAGTGCCCTTCTGCTGTTTCCCCAGGGCCTAAGACAGCGCCTCTCACAAAGCAGGTGCGGGTGGTTACGTGCAGACTGGTGTCTTGTGCACATCTGTAGTCAGACCATGCTCATCTGAGCGGGGGCTTTGTCACCTGTGGTCCCCAGGGCTTGCCCGCTGCCCTTCTCCAGCTCCAGGACTCTGTGCAGAACCACTGAGACGGGATTACCAACGGAGCCCACCCTTCAAACCAGCCCTGTGCCCTTCCTCCTGTGGGCTGAGGGGCTCAAGGCAGGAGGGGGTCCTGCTTCCTATCCTCCAACCCCTTGAGTGGGGCAATTGTTAGGGCCCAGGTGTGTGGAAAGGAGTAGAGTTTCTGAGACCTGCGGGGCCTCCCTTTCAAGCGGCCGGATGTTTGAAGCGCCTGATACCATCAGTTACTGGCCTGCCACCCACCATCAACAAAGGCGTGGGAACCACAATCAAGCCTCCTGTCCCACAGCTTCAGAGACAGTAGTGAGATGATGTAGAACAAGAAGTTTTTCAAGTATCATTTTAAATGTTGAGAAGATATTATTTCTGTGACTTTGCAAATTACCATTTGATTTCATCCAAAAAAAAAAAAAAGCCACTGTTGAGTTCAAACATAATGTTATATGTGATGACGCCCAAGGGAAAATTGAGATCTTTTTAAAAAGAAGGTACAATTTATCATCTTCATAGGGTAATCATTTATTTTCCAAAGGGTTCAAAACTGAAAGGATATTTAATACAGATTTTTCAGCCAGCATTTAAATAATATTTAAATCCTCTAGGTCATAAATATGCAATGACAGATAGATTGGATTTTTTGTTTCTTCCGGCATTCAGAGACTTTCCTTAAATATGTAGGGTTTTTTGTGCTGCAGTTTGTGTCTTGGCCTATTTTTTTGGGGGGGGGGAAGACTTTACTGAGCTCTTATATTTGGTGTTTGGTGTCTACTTGCTGCTAGACACTCATAAAGAAGTTAAAGCTCAGAGGGACACCGCCACGGAAGGGAGACATCCCCCAGAATCAGATCACAGCACTTTGAAGGTGGTGGTAGGGGTGCAGTGTTGTGTGGGAACTGGGAAGAGGGGCAGGGAGGATGTCATGGAAAGGGTCATCTGGTCCTGGGCTCCCAGCCCCTCTCTAATAGCTATCAGAACTTTGCCCCCTAAATTTATAATCTTCTTTCAGTTCAGTTCAGTCACTTTGTCTTGTCTGACTCTGCGCCTCCATGGACTGCAGCACGCCAGTCCTCCCTGTCCATCGCCAGCTCCCGGAGTTTACTCAAACTCATGTCCATTGAGTCAGTGATGCCATCCAAATAATCTTCTTTGGGGATCAGTAATGTATGTTTCTGGTATTGCAGTTCTGTGTTGAGAGTCCTCAGTTTCAACTTACTGGATGATTGATTTTTTTTCTTTAGTCAAGGCATAGTTGATGTCCAGTGTTACATTCGATTTAGGTATACAGTGTAGTGACTCACAATTTTTGAAAGTTATATTCCATATATAGTTACTACAAACTATTGGCTGCGTCCCCTGTGCTGTACAGAGCGTCCTTGTCATTTATTCTATGCAGAATAATTGCACCTCTTACTCCCCACCCCTGTCTTGCAACCTCCCCTCTCCCTGCTGGTAACCACTAGTTTGTTCTCTGTATCCGTGAGTCGGTTTCTTTTTTTATTCGATTCACTAGTTAGTTTCTGAGACTGCACATATAAGTGACACCAGTGTTTGTTTTTCTCTGACTTGTTTCACTGAATACCCTCCAGGTCCCTCCGTGTTGTGGCAGGTGGCACCTTTTCATTCTTATCTGGCTGAGTGGCATTCTATTGTTTGTGTCTATAGATGTCTAGCTAGCTAGCGTGGTAGATAAGTAGATATCTCGCATCTTCTTTACCCATTCAGCGGTTGATGGACACTCGGGTTGCTCCTGTATCTTGACAACTGCAAATAATGCTGCTGTGAACATTGGGATGCATGTATCTTTTCAAATTAGTGTGCTTTTTTTTTCTCAAATAAATACTCAGGAATAGAATTGCTGGCTCATATGGTAGTTCTATTTTTAGTTTTTGAGACACCTCCATACTGTTCCCTATAGTGGCTGCACCAATTTACATTCCCACCAACAGTGAATGAGGTTCCCTTTTCTCCACATCCCCGCCAACTCTTGGTATTTGTGAATGATTACTGCTAAAAAAAAAAACCCAAAGACTTGATTGCCCTTTGTGGCCACGTTTAACGGGTTTTGAGGACTAGGCGAGGAGCAGGCCGGTGACCCCCACGCCCACCTGGATTGCCTCTCCGCTCAGCATGACCATCGCCCGTGTTCTGTGTGAGTGTGTGTGTCTGTGTCTGCTGTGTTTATTGACACCACCTCATCACTGGGATGTAAATTCTCCGGGACAGGAGCTGTGTGTAGTTTGGCTGGCACCTCTAGAAGACAGCCTGCCCGGGGCAGGCGGGTCTGTCTGTCCACCCACCTGGCAGGTGGTCAGCGCCACCCTGAGCACAGGTCCAGGCGCCGTGTGGCACTGTGTCCTCCCGGATTGCTGAGGGGTGTGAGAGGGGGAGTCGAGTTAGGCTGGACCGAGCTGCTGACCTGCACTCCCGAGGGCGGAGCTGCTGTCGCCCGAGACAGAGAAGGGGCTGGTTGGGGTGTGGCCGACCAGGGCCAGGTGCTCAGGGTGCCGTCTTGCCCAGTGTGGTGGAGATGCTGAGACGCAAGGGAGATGAGGTGCCCAGCCACATAGCCAGGTGGGATTTTGAGCTGCTTTTCTGATCCCACAGCCGGGCTAGTTTCTTCTCGTGGAACTCCTGCTGTGGTTCTCTCCCTGCCCCATCTGCCTTCCTCTTCGGCCACTTGATGTCAGCCGTTCTGAGGACCGTGAACTTCATCAGAAGGCATGCAGAATAAGAGCTGAAATGGGAGTCAGCCGGCAAGTGCTACCCCTCACACACTGCCATGGACGGGGGGGAGCACAGAGCTCATTTTCTTGGACCTTTCCCTTGTAGACTGCCCTCATGCAATAATTATGAATATTTACAAATATATGAAAAGTATTGATTTATGGTAAAAAAAAAAAAAATATTGCAGTTCGTCTAAGCAGTAGGGAAATAGTTAAGCATGCTCAAGCACACTCTACTGTTTATTTACCTTTTTGACACTGAGACCCTGGAGCAATGGAAGGATCTGTCACAACCAAATTGCCTCCTGGTTTAGTCTGGGCTTCTGTGTATCAGGTTTTCTTAAAGCTGGGAGCACCATTGCTCTACTTTTTCAAACCACATGATGTCAGTAGATGAAGAGCGGGGATGTGCCGTGAAGGAACAACCTTGTCCTCCTGTATTTCTGTGTCTTGCTCAGAATGAACCAACTGAGCACATTCAGGACCCTGGACAGAGCCCTCTGGGGACCTGCGGAACTGCAGCCCGCCTTCCTACCTCCGTTAGGACCGTTTCTTGTGCAGGAGTTGGGAATTTGATTCCAAGTGACTTTTCATAGAAACAGCTAAGTTTCAAAAGACGGGAAATTTATGTTATCAAAGTAGGATCGTGCATTTAATTAACTTCTCTATTTAACTGAGTTTTCTTGTCTCAGCCTTTCCCCAGCCTGCTCAGCCAGTGGAGCCTCCCACGTGCAAGAGAATCTCTTTGTCATTTAGCGACCATCAGCGCCCAACTTGAGAAATGGGTTGTGGCTGATTATGTAAAAAGAGATGAGGCTGCCAAGAGGTGGGAGTCTCTTGAAATGATTTCATTTCCACCTAACAGTACTGCTCAGAGCACCTTTTTGCATTTTTCGGGAGCACACCAGATTAATTTAAACTTGTGCAGCTTGATTTCGGCTAAAAATCAACTAGAGAACAATTTAATTTTTGACCCTTAAATATAAAATCCTGGCTCGCATTACCCAGATCGGGCGATGGTATCAGGACATGCTGAGCACCCAGCAAGAAGAAAAACTAAAGGGACCCGAGGAGATGCTTACAGAGCCTGCCGTAGTGGGCAGGCAGGGGCAGTGGCAAGGTGGTGAAGAGTGCAGGGCAGCGCGTGTCCCAGGAGGTTGGAGGGGAGGGGGTGTGGCTCAGAGAGGGAGTGACCTCGAGGGAGCTTGCGAAGAGCAAGGCTCCCCCCACCGGCATGTGCTGTCCTCCGTAGGACAAGGGGGACGTGGGGCGGCTCCCTCAAAAGCGTGAACATCACGGGGTCCACCCTCTGTCTGAGACGTCGAACCGGGTCCTGGTGGGTGGCTGGAGACCCAGGCAGCCACTTAAGTCCCCACACTCGATGGTGTGGCCTGAGTCTTGGGAACGGCTTAGCTTAGGTTCCTGAATGTCCCCAGTCCCCCTGGGACCACCTGCTTTGACCCCGGACCTGCAGACTTTCTAGCCTGTCCCATCACCTTCTTTTGTCTCCCTCGTTTCGTGGCTTTGAGCCCTGAATACAGTGTTGCTGTTTAGTTACTCAGTCGTGTCCGACTCTTCTGTGACCCCACAGACTGTAGCCCGCCGCACTCCTCTGTCCCTGGGATTTCCCAGGCAAGAATACTGGAGCAGGTCACCATTTCCTCCTCCAGGGGATCTTCCCGACCCAGGGATGGAACCCACGTCTCCTACACTGGCAGGCAGGTTCTTTACCACTAAACCACCACGGAAGTCCATTTAATACAATGACACCCACCCCACCCCCCCGCCGCCCGCCGCCGCCTTTTTTTCCCCTTTTGCTTGAAAATAGCTTTATTGAAATTAACACTCAGAGCACATATAATTCACCCATTTATCACTGACAGTTAAGTAGTTTTAGGGGCAACCATCGCACAGGCCAAGAACATCTTCATTGCCTCGGAACGAAACCCCATGCCCTAATTAGCGATCAGAATTTCTGGGGGATTTTGAAGGCTGTTCTGGAAGCATATGTCAGTAAGGAAGGGCTTCGGGTAAATGAAGACCCATCCCGACCGGTCCGGCTTCCTCGACCGAGACCTCGAGGCGGAAGGGAAGTCAGCCGGGTAGGACCCCGTCTCCCCGTCTTCTGCCTGCACCCCGGCCCCTCCTATTGTCTTCCTTTCCTCCCACTTCTGTGAGTCCGTCTGACGCTGTGTTGTCGCTCCCGTTTCCCCAGCAGCTGTCATCTTCCCGGGCCCCCCACCGTGTCCCCGCTGCCCCTTCTTCTGACACCGCGTACCCTCTGAGCGCGCGCCGCCAGCCGCAAAGGGAGCCGGACAATGTGCCGGGCTCTGAAACATCTTCAGAGATGGGGATTCAAGTAAACCTCCTCCTGTTGAAAGCTCCCGTCAAAAGGACTGTGAGAAGGGGCGAGGTTTTGAACTTCACTTCACACTCAACCTTTTAACAGAGGCCCGGGATGTTGTGATTTCCTTGGATGGCAGAGGTGGCCTGGTTCTTTATTTACCGGCCCACACGTCTCTCTGAGCTCCAGGGAGAGCAGAGCCCTTCGTGAAGGTCCAAATTGGCTTTATACCGTCGGCTTTTGTCTTGAAGGAAATGGGTTTTAATGGACCGACTCCTGCGATGACTTCATCTTGAGTGTTTGAAAGGTTTTATCTCTCCAGTGATCTCCCCCACCACCACCACCTGTCCCCTACAAATAGCTCTGTCTTTGATCATTTTTGAATTCTCCTAATACCAAAACACGAAGATTTTTTTTAGTTCTATGTGGTTCCTAATCCTGCCAAATGAGCAAGGTGGGGTCTATGTGAGAGTGAGTAAGAAGAGCTAATATGCATTCACGGTCCTTTCCCTTTTTTTTTTAATAGACATTCAGGCTTCTGTTTTATAATTTTATTTATTTATGATTTTTTGGCTGTGCTAGGCCTTCATTGCTGCCTGGGCTTCTCTCTAGTTGCAGCAAGGGGCTACTCCGTAATTGTGATGCTTGGGCTCACTGCAGCGGCTTCTCTGGTGGAACACGGGCTCTAGAGTACTCAGGATTCAGTAGCTGTAGCAGATGGGCTCAGTCGTTGTGGCTCCTGGGCTCTGGAGCCCTGGTATTGTGACTTCCCTTCACCTCAACGCATGGAGTCTTTCTGGACCAGGGATTGAACCCGTGTCACCTTGCACCGGCAGGCAGATTCTTTACTGCTGAACCACCAGGGAAGCCCTCCAGGCTTCTTGTGAGCATGCCTTTTAAAGCATTCCCCGTTGTTCCATCGCTCGGTCGTGTCCGGCTCTTTGCAACCCCATGGACTGTAGCCCGCCAGGCTTCTCCATCTGCTGGATTTCTCCAGGCAAGAATAAATACTGGAGCGGGTAGCCGTTTCCTACTCTGGGGAATCTTCCCCCATCTAGGGATGGAACCCGCGTCTCCTACATTAGCAGGTGGCCTCTTTACCGCTGAGCCACCGGGGAAGCCCTCTTTCTTCAACATGTAGGAAATTAACAGTCAGCCTGCCCTTGGGACCATCAGCAGCCCCTCCAGACAGCGTGCATGTGGGGAGGTCGGGGGAGTCCTGCAGGGAATTCTTGGTGTCCCCTCTGCAGGTCAAGCTCAGTAAGGAGGAGTGGTAGGAGGCGTCCCTCCAGAGCCCCAGGCTCCCTGAAATAGACTCTGGGGGGTGAGGAGCACATGTCCTCTGGAGGAGCACTGGCCGTAGTGATACCGGTTTTGTTGCGGTGCTAATAGTCATGGGGATGCTCAGCTCCCACGTAAGACGGTGTGGATGGACTCCCCTGGGCCCCGCCCCGCCTGGCACACACACTGGGAGACCCTTGGGAGAGGCAGGGCCTTGGGAGTCGGGTGCACGGAGCCCGGCCTATTTGAATAGCGGCCGGGGATGTCAAAAACCCATTCTCACACCTGGCATCGACGGCCATCACCGAGACACGCTTCCTGCAACAGTTCATCGAAAATGGCCCAGCTAATGATCGGCTGGGCAGATAATCGGAGGAGAGTTAATTGTAAGGTTCGATATGGCATCTTGTCAGCAGAGATAAGTTGTCACGTTTTCCACTTGAGCTGAAACTAAATGATTGTAAAATAAGTTATGAGTGTCCTTGGGCCTGTCTGCCGGAATGATGGCTAAGAATACATTCCTGGCCCATCAGTCTCGAGCGGGCTGCTTGATATTTATGCGGACGGAATGTTATTTTATTCCCCCTGTAGTCATGCTTGTCAGCTCTCCGAGTGAAAAGTGAAACTGCTTCTTTGACTCATACTTCACGTCCCGAAGCTCGAGAGCCTGCAGATTGTTATCATTATTGCTCGTATTATGTATTTTTTGGGGTGTGGGTTGAACATTGATGCCCGATTGGGAAGAACTAATGGCCGGCATTGAGCGCGCAGGATGGCGGAGGACTGGCCCATTCCGGCTCAGTTCTGAGTCTCGGGGACTCCCGGTCCCTCCATCAAAGCCGGGTGAGAGGGGGCGTAATGAGGCACTCCCCTTTCTCATTTGCTGTGGCTTTCTTCTCTCCCTGTCTCCCCTCTTCTGCCCTCTGCATTGCTCCCTCTCGCGTTTAAGGCCGTCGACGGGGCCGTCTGTCCAGTGTCCACTAATTGATACAAAACAAGATGCGTTATTTGTCCTCAGGAGGAGCGGATGGTGTTCTGCAGGTGCTTTTTCGGGCTGTCAGGGGCTATTCAGGCTGAGGGCTACCTTGTCAGGCAGGAGGCGTCATCGGAGATGGAAAGGCATAGTACGGAAGCCCAATGTGTTTTGATTGGTCGTATTTTAAACCAGGGGACTGTTTAAACACCTCCTGTTGAAAGGGAGTTCTCATGATCTAGGAGCCAGGCATTCAGATACCAGCACCCAGACGCGGAACTCAGGTCACTAGAAACCAGAGCATCCTTGATGTGACACCCAGCCTGGAGAACAGCCAGGGCTGCCAGGGACCCTCTCTGCCCCAGGCCTCCTTGCCCACGACCCAGCCTGCCCCTGCTTCGCCTCCGTCGTGACTCACCACCCCAACCCCGTCCTCGGGGCGACAGATGCCGGCCGCTTGCATCGTGGGTGCTCCTGCTGCTGCAGTCAGGCCCCTGGCCCCAACACGCAGCCTTCTGTTCCTGGCAGGACCCCTCATTCCTGGGCGGCTGCCTGTCTGTGCCCAGCTGTCCACCCCTGAGCTGTGCCTGCCCCATGGACCCCACCCTGGGGCACCTGGTTTTCCCAGGGACTTCTATGCCTGACTCCCGCTTCGCCCACCCCCTGTGGACACCCGACCACATCGTGGTTATCTGTCCTTCCTCCAGCAAGAGACTTGGGTCACGTATGCAGGGCTTGGGCCGGCATCGGAGCACTGACCCGGGCGGAGAGAAGAGGTGGGGCTCCAGCTTCGCCTGCCGTCTCTAGACTTCGGCGATGGTGCTCTTGGGCAGACCTTGGTCCTGTGAGCAGCAGGCCAGACCGTGGACGGGAAATGCTTCTTGGTTTCCAAGCAACGGGTGCACATCACCTCCTTTATTCATGCCCCTCCTTGTCTAAGACGAGATTCCTGGGGCTCACAAACAGCTGGTCCTGCTTTCTGGTTTCGTCCCTGGGATCGCTGTTTCTTTTACTAGATGAGAGCTCTGAGTTACTCTGCAAGCTCACCTCCTGCCTCCCTCACTGCCTTCGGGGCCCAGATCAGGACCCGTGTTTTTTTGTTCTGCCTGCCACCCTCCCCACGCCAGCTCACTCCTGGCCCTTTCCCGGGCTCCGTGGTTCCTTTGTCTCTGTCACACACACTCTGGGTCCTGGTGGTTCTTCCTAGAACCACATTCATGTTTCTCAAGGGAGGCCACAGAGCCAGCTTGCCTCGGTGACTGTGGACGTGTGGATGGTTACCCACCTTACTTCTCTCTGTGTGTAGGTGGCACTTCTGTTTACATAGGATTAAATGTGAGTGAAGTCTCTCAATCGTATCCAGCTCTTTCCGACCCTATGGACTATAGCCCACCAGGCTCCTCCATCCATGGAATTTTCTAGGCAAGAGTACTGGAGTGGGTTGCCATTTCCCTGTCCAGGGGATCTTGGTGTTTCTGCCATAGATCCGATTCCCCCTCTTCAAACTTCGATTGCCCAGGAGATCTAGTCTTTCCTGGAGGTATCAAGCAAGAGACCAAACAGACATCCTCTCAGTCATTAGACGTCAACTCCATGGGGACAGGGGTTTTCACCCTCTAGTCCAGTCATGTACGGATGTGAGAGTTGGACCGTAAAGAAGGCTGAGCGCCAAAGAATTGATGCTTTCGAACTGTGGTACCAAGGGACAGAGGGAAATAGCAAAACACCAGTCCTGCTGCAGCAGAGGGCAGCTATCTTGGCCTGCACCCCCCCCCCCCATCAGCCTCCATGATTAGAGGATGGGGATGGTCACTGGGACCAGTTTCCCCATGGCCTGTCACCCAGCCTGGCACAGGGTGGGTTCTTAACACTTGAGAGTCAGAGAGGATATGGCCAGAGCATGAAGATTTTTGAAACCTGGGCAGAAAGTAAATAACAAACATGTTCATCGTAAGGCTTGAGCACTGACTAACATGTAAAAGCGTTTGCTTTAGGATCAGCCAGTGATCCTGGGGTCCCTGGACGCCTCAGCAGTATCAGGCAGCTTCTGAACTCTCTGAAATTGTCCACAAGTATTAACTAGACCGGGGGCTTCCCAGGTGACTCAATGGTAAAGAATCCACCTGCCAATGCAGGAGATGAGGGCTCGGTCCCTGGGTCAGGAAGATCCACTGGAGGAGAAAATAGCCACCCACTCCAGTGTTCTTGCCTGGGAAATCCCATGGACAGAGGAGCCTGGCGGGCTACAGTCCATGGGGTCACAAAGAGTCAGACATGACTTGGTGACTAAACAACAACATCAACTAGACTAACCTTTTTTTCCCCTTGATGTCTACATACAGTCTTTTGTACAATGGGGTATATTATATACAGTGGGATCTCGTATTTTAAAAATTAAAAAAATATGTGTATAAGAAATGCTATTTTTAAAAGATTTGTGTTGCAGAAGACCAGGACCATTTAAAAGGTGAAAAGCTAGCAAGAGAGTGAACCCTCCTGCAGTTAGCCATGCTCCATGGACCTGGAGGGGGAGGAGGGTCTATAGGGGGGGAGCCAGACCCAGGGTGGGCATGCCTTTGGTGGAGAGCAGGCGGCAAGTTGGAGAGAGTGAAAAAGAAATGACCACATGGATAAAGGTTCAACCTAGAGTCCCAGTCTCCTGGAGGCAGGTTCTCCTGCAGGAAGAAGCTGTGGGCTGACTCTTCCACCCCTCCCAGGACAGGCTCCCAGAGGCCTTGGCTCATCAGGGGATGGGAAGAAGGTTGACCCTCCTGACCATGCGGGGATGGGAAGAAGGCTGACCCTCCTGACCATGCAGGGATGGGAAAGGCACTGCTGGTCTTAGGACGCCAGCAAGTTGCTTCCTAGGGCATTCCTGGAGCTGGGTGTAGAGCTTAAAAGAAACTAAGCTTTTTTTTTTTTTTTTTTTAATATTTTTTAATACATGCTAAAATGTTCCAGAGGCTCAGAAAATAGAAGCATTTTCAATTCAGATTTCCAGTATCTTTTTATAAAAGTGTTGTTTGCTTATTTATTTCCGGCTGTGCTGGGTCTTCGGCTGCGGAGGCTTTTCTCTGGTTGTGGCAAGCGGGGGCTCGGCTCCAGTCGCCACGCTTAGGTTTCCCACTGAAGCAGCTTCTCTTGTGAAGCACATGCTGTCCGCAGGCGGGCTTCAGTAGCTGTGGCTCCCGGGACCTAGAGCACAGGCTCATCGATCATGGCTCACGGGCTTCGTTGTCCCTGCGGCAGGTGGGATCGTCCCAGATCAGGAATCGAGCCCATCTCTCCTGCATTGGCAGAAGGATTCTTTACCACTGAGGCCCCAGGGAAGCCCTCAAGTATCTTTATATTCAAAATCAGGTCACCCTTCTGTTCAAAACCCTGCAGCGGCTCCCCAGAGTGAGAGCCGGTCCTAGACAGTGTCCGCGCCCCTCTTGCTCTCTGATGACACCCTCTCTGAGTCTCCCGTCCTCCCCTCTGTGGTTCTGGGACACTGCCAGCATGCGCACCTGGCCTTAGGGTCAGGTTCTGGTGACTTCCTCCTCCCCGAGGTATGCACGTGAGTTCTCATGTCTTCACCATCTTTAAGCATTGGCCCACGTGTTGCCTTCTCATCAAGACCCACTCTGTGCCCCCCACCCCTCCACCACCTCTGTAATGTCCACCCTCCATGGGCTCCTTTCCCCTCTCACCGCCTTGTGACGAAGTCTGGGCTGTGACCCCTCAGCTGTCTAAATGCCACTCAGACAGGGACCTTTGTTAATCTCAGCAGTGGATCCCGGACATCTAGAAAAGTGACTGGCTCACAGTAAGTGCTCAAAAGAACGTTTGTTGAATGAATGAATGTTTATTCATTTGTTGCACAGAAGGTTCTGTCTTTTGAGTTAACAAAGACGCTGTGTCATGAAATGATGAATTCTTAGGAGCTTGGAGGTATCTGGGTGGTGTTCCCTCATCCCTTTCTCAGTGAACTTGTTCATTCTGCTGAATTGCATGTTCATTTCATGTCTTTCAAGGGTGCTGTGTTCTTCTCTCTGATAAAGTAAAGTTAGACATCATAAGTTGAGAGTTTCACTTCCAGTGAATGATCACATTTGTGCACTGATTTTAACATTTTGGTGAGAGGGTTCAGCGAATCAAAAATTGCCGGGTCTACTGTGGACTTCAAAGCACTGTTGCTAGACATTGGTGAGACAGGGAGGTGGCCTCTGGCATCTCACTAGTAATCAACTGATGTTTGGTCCTACAGAATGTTGAGGGAAGGAGACAGACAATCAGAAATACCTGTATCTTGTGTGTGAGCACACACACGCGTCAACCCCATTTAAGATGACACTCTCCTATGTACTCCTGAGTATTTCTTTTGTTCCTAATATATCAAATTATTTGTGGGAAGAGAAAAATAAACAAGTAAAAACCTCCCCCCCCCCACTTTCCTTTTCCAGAACTCCAAACATGCAAAATAGAGAACTTTATAAATCAGATAAAGACAAACATGGTATGATATCACTTATACATGGAATCTTAAAAAAAAAAGAGTTCAAACGAACTTAACTACAAAATAGAAGTGGAATCACAGATGTAGAAAACAAGCTTATGGTAACCGGGGGGAAAGGTGAAGGGATTGGGGTTGACATATACAGATGACTATGTATAAAATTAATAACTTAGAGGAACCTACTATGTCGCACAGGAAACCCTACTCAATGGTCTGTAATGACCTATATGGGAAAAGAATCTTTAAAAAAGAGTGGGTATGTGTATATGTATCACTGACGCACTTTGGGGTATAGCTGGAACTAAAGCAACATTTCAAATCAACTCTACTCCAATAAAAAAAATTTTTAAGTAATAAAGTTGGAGAAGCACTGGTCTTAAGAAAAAAAAAAAAAAACAGGAGGACTTGAAATCCTCCTGAGCAAAAAGAAGCTGCCGAAAGGCGCTCCTGCTCTGGAAGGCAGGGGGCGTGTTCGGGCATGGGGAGCCCTGGCCTTTTACACAAGGTTTGCCCTGAGCCCGCGGTCGGAGACTGTTTCCGGGGCTTGGTAACTGGAGGAACGTTGCTGTGGCCCTTGGCAGAGTCTGGTTTCTGCGTGCTGACCTCTGCGCTCTTTTCCTTTTCCGGTCCGGCGGCAGA